>NC_057802.1:5143793-5512720 GCF_018294505.1 Triticum aestivum | reverse complement strand
AAGGTCCCCGAAGGCCTTTAGTTGCGGTTGGCCAGGCCAACCGGGACTAAAGGCCCATCCCTATATATAGGACTCAGCTCACTTCACTTCACTCAGCTCACTTCACAATTTTCAGAAGGGGGTGGTGGGTTTGCTTTTGGTTCCTCCTATGCACACAAGGTGTTTGATGAAATGCCCGAGAGCCTGAAACAAACATGATATGAAGTGTCCGAGCCACACTTGAGCTTTCTCATTTATTTTTCCTCCACGATCGCGGTTAGCAACTTGAACCTTTCATGTGTCATTGATAAAATATGCATGTGTGTAGTTCATTGTTTAATTTGTATTATTTCTAGCTAGTTAGTTTAACAAATGCATGATGGTTGATTATATACTTTATATAATAATAATGCAGATGAATCGGCAATGGATGTACGGTCCCCGAGTCTCCGGCGAGTTCACTACGGGTTTGAAAGATTTCCTCGTAGTGGCAAATGCGAACAAGCAGCAAGGTTTTATTATTTGTCCATGTGCTGTCTGTAAGAATCAGAAGGGTTACTCCTCCTCAAGAGACGTTCACATGCACCTGCTTCGGCACGGTTTCATGCCAAGCTATAATTGTTGGACCAAGCATGGAGAAAGAGGGGTTAGAATGGAAGAAGATGAAGAAGGGGGTGATATCGATGACAACTATCATGATCATTTCGGTGATACTTTCATGGAGGATGATGCTGAAGGTGGGGAAGGGTTAGGTGAAGGTGAAGAAGAGGCACATGATGAGCCCGCTGATGATCTTGGTCGGACCATTGCTAATGCACGGAGACGCTGCGAAACCGACAAGGAGAGGGAGAATTTGGATCGCATGTTAGAGGATCACAAAAAGTCGTTGTATCCAGGATGCGATAATAGTCTGAAAAAGCTGGGCTGCACACTGGATTTGCTAAAATGGAAGGCACAGGAAGGTGTAGGTGACTCATCATTTGAAAATTTGCTGAAAATGTTGAAGAATATGTTTCCGAAAAATAACGAGTTGCCCGCCAGTACGTACGAAGCAAAGAAGGTTGTCTGCCCTCTAGGTTTAGAGGTTCTGAAGATACATGCATGCATTAACGACTGCATCCTCTACCGCGGTGAATACGAGAATTTGAATGAATGCCCTGTATGCACTGCATTGCGTTATAAGATCAGAGGCGATGACCCTGGTGACGATGTTGAGGGCGAGAAACCCAGGAAGAGGGTTCCCGCCAAGGTGATGTGGTATGCTCCTATAATACCACGGTTGAAACGTCTGTTCATGAACAAAAAGCATGCCAAGTCGTTGCGATGGCACAAAGAGGACCGTAAGTCCGACGGGGAGTTGAGACACCCCGCTGATGGAACACAATGGAGAAAGATCGAGAGAGTGTTCAGGCGGACAGCAAGGAAACCCGCTCCTGGACTATTAACCCGGACCCTTATGTACCTAAGACCACAAGGGTACCGGAGCCATCACTGAAGCCTCTCCTCCCAAGGCCTGGGGAACTTAGTGAAGCTGAAACCAAATTGGCCGCGTCTGTTGATTATGAGAAATGGAAGGCGGATATGAAGGCGAAAAAAGAGTCTGAGCCCAAGCAAGTATTCACTGAGAAGCAAAAGAAGTGGGCTAAGGATTTTTTGACCACACCGTCCCAAGCCGAGCTGAATATGCCTGACGACTATGGACATGAACTTCGTAGGCAAGCAAAAATATTGAAGGAGGAGAAAGAAGAAAGTAAAAAAAGCGGGAAACAAGTTGACCAGCTCGGGATGCAGAAGAAACAATCGATCCCCCCGCTCATAGTGAAAGCCGGTCCGGAAGAGGACCCCGAGATCATAGCAGCTGCGGCAGCACTTGGATTGACTGTAGCGAGTGCCATGAAACAAGCGTCCGAGATGGGTTTGACTCTTCGTGCCTTCTTAGGCCTTGAGGATGCGCCAGTATGTGAGATAGCATTACAATATGTGCGGAATGGGCCTCTCGTCGAGCCTGCGCGGGAAAAGAGTCTACCACCACAAATGTGAAATCTGCTACGTTGGTACAAGCAATTCATAACATGGGCCGACAAAGAATATATTTATGCGGATGTTACATATGAGCATCACACCAAACGGTACTCTGTAGAAGTTCATATGAGTGAATTGTTCCAGCTGTTCAATCTGCGCGACCTCGACAAATCTATGCTGAGTTGCTACGTTCTGTAAGTGATTTATTTCTACCTCATCTCGTTCTTCATTGCCTGCACTATATATATATATATATATATATATATATATATATATATATATATATATATATATATATATATATATATATTGTCCTAACTATATTGTTGCGTACGCTATTATGCAGATTGAAGATTTGGGAATGCAAAATAAGAAACATCCATGATGTTGGGTTCATTGACCCACATATCGTTAATGGACATGTGTTACAACATCACCCCGAAGACGTGGAGAAAGACTTGTACAAGTTTCTTAGAAAGCATCAACTCAAAAGTCATATTCTATTTCCTTACCATTTTGGGTGAGTGTTTCTCTCTTGTGCCCATTCTCTTTTGTTTACTCCATGCATGGTATGTCTAATCGATGAGTTATGCATGACTGTGCATGTAACGTGTCCGCAGGTTCCACTGGATTCTGCTAAATATTGAACTTCACACCTCCAGAGTTCTAATCATGGACTCTATGGATTCGGATCCAAAGCGTTGGGCCGACATGAGAAAAATGCTGCAAAAGTAATTATTTTCAATCATTTGAGCTCTATATCGATCGGTCTCTTTCGTTCATTTCCTAATATCAAGTAACTAATAACTCCCTTGTTCATTTAATTTTCTTTGCCCTGTAGGGTTTGGAGACGGTTCTCAGTAGAAATTGTCGGTGAATTCAAACATGAGCTAGATTTCAGAAGGTTAGTTAATATGGATAAGCAGCCACCTGGGACCAATCTATGTGGATACTATGTTTGTGAGAACATCCGGAGACACACCTCTGAGCGGAAGGCATCGGATAGCGTGCGGAACGCGACGGATAACTTGCGGAGGAGGCTTAGTCCAGAAGCTCGCTTCCGACCAATTCAAGAAGAATTAGCAGGATTTTTCATGAGGGAAGTCATCAATCCTAAAGGAGAACACTATACCGAGGACGAAGAAATTTATATGCATACCCGAGATTGAAACTTGTACGAAGTTATATATGGTCATCCATCCTAATTGTGTATGCAAACTTGTTCGAAGTTGTATATGGTCACCCGAGATTGAATATATATTATATATTCCTCTTGAATTCTTCTTGTTTGAAATTTCATATGCATGTATATAGTAGCGTAGAATATGTGTACTGAAACTTTATCAAAATTAAAAAAAACACAAAATATAATATAAAAGAAATAAAACACTTCAAACTAAAAAGAAACCAGGTTTAGGGGGGCTAAAACCCTAAACCTGCGGAGGAGCCCTTTAGTCCCGGGTGGCCACGAGAACCGGGACTAAAGGTCCTCCGCCCCGACGGACCACGGGCGTCCACGTGGACGGGCCTTTAGTCCCGGTCAGCCACAAGAACCGGGACTAAAGCCTTTAGTCGCGGTCCGTAAGAGGCGCGACTAAAGGGGGGGTCTTTAGTCGCGCATATTTAGTCCCGGTTGCACAGCCGGGACTAAAGGCTGTTGCGAACCGGGACTAAAGGGCTTTTTTCTACCAGTGTCTCCTGCCGCCGCTGGTAGAGGAGGTGGACGTGCGCTGGACGGCGCTAGTGCGAAGAGAGCTGGACGGTTCCGCCGTTCCAGTCGCCCGCCTAGCTGTTGGCCGTGCCTGAGGACGCGTCGCGGGGCTGCAAGGGAACTGATGGAGCAGCCGACTACGACGCCGACCATGAGGGCCCGTCCGACGTTCTGTTGAGGTGTGCTGCGCCGTGCGCTGGTCGAGGAGTGTTGCGGGTGTTAGAAATTTAGGGTTTTTTCGGTCTACCCCTAATTCCTCTGCGCTTATCCGTGGTGTCGCTCACAATTCGCATCTCTGAGGTTAGGGGGTAGGGACCTTCTTATACTGTCTTTTCAAAGAGTGCACCTCTTATACAGATAAGATTCCTAATCTTTTCAACTAGTTTTCCGGAATAGACTCCAGACCAAATTACCAACCACGATCAAATTTGTCTGTTAACGGATTCTACCCCTTGTGTCCTCGGAGCATGCGCTTGTGAGCAACGCACCATAATAGAGTGTAAATTCCTCTAATTATGTAGATCAATGTTAGGGCTGTAATCTAACTATATGATCTAGCTCCTTCCGATTATCATTGTATCCAGGTAGTCTTTCCAATATATATAGCATATTGTATTCCACTGATAATCGACCAGCTTCCTTAAGCATATAAATTAAGTACGTTCCAACAAGTGATAATTCCATGATAATCATGTAAAGTAATTCATGCATAAATACATGTATAATTCGATAATGAGGTATTTTAAATATTAGTAATTCCTAGTAATTTGAATATAGTTGCAGGACACATAATTCCAACAGCGGGTGCTGTGCCATGCGCGGAGGACATCAATTCCTCGTAATCAAGAACAAAGATTAGGTACAAATCGCACTAGCCCATGATGTCTCATATCAATTACTAGTAGATTAAACGGCAAAGTTAAAATCCTGCTGACTGTTGGTTTGCAACAGATCCGCACTATTCGGATGACGATCATTCTGAATCGGACGATCTAACGACGCGACGCGCTTTTTACGCGCGCGAACCTGGCGTCGCGCCCGCGCCGTGAAGATTCGCTTGCCTTTTCTTCCATTTCTCAGCGGCCGCAATTATTGGATCGCATTAATCATCTTCGCGCTAATTAGTGGATCGGCTTAATTATCCTGATCTCCTTTAAATACGTCTCCTAATTTTATGCATGCAGATTTAAACAAGGATTATCCCGATCTTCTGTTTAACTGCGCCTCCTAATTTTATGCATGCGTATTTAAATCATAATTTCGGTCAGGATCTTTAGGAAAGCAACTGTCATATTAATTTGGGCCTCCTAATTTTATGCATGCACATTTAAATTGTGATTTAACGCAAAAGTACATGTGTGCCGAGGGATTCGAACTCTGGTTGTTTGGTTTAAGCTGTAGCTAGCCAACCAATAAATCCACCATCTTTCTCGTGTTTATGTTCAAGACAACTTGTATTTGATCTGTTGGTTTGAACTACTATTGAATTGTCAAACTGACAAACAACAAAACCGACCAGAATTTTTAGAGAAAAATTGACCGCTCAACGCTCCAACACATATGAGATCTAAGCGAAGTTGAGTGAATCAGGATTTCGAATCTTTTACCCTCTTTCGCGCCAGAATCGTGAAAGAGAGGATGAGATGTATTGTCTCACTCGAAGGCCTCATCATGCTAACTTCTATGTGATCATCGCATTGCAGACCATATAACTTACTTACAAATATCATGGTAACTTTTGACCAGTGGGAAAAAGTTGTTGAAAACAAACTCTGGTAACTTCTTTGTCAATAGCATGATAATTTATGCACCGCAAATATGATAACTTATGTACAAACATCGCGATAAATTTTTTGAACAGGAGAAAAAAGTTGTTGGCAAACACACTCCTGAATTCTATGTAAATAGCATGGTAATTTACGCATCATACACGTGATAACTTCCGTACAAATATTGCGGTAAATTTTTCCCCGAGGAAAAAGGTTGTTTGTAAAACATACCTCTAATAACTTACGTGTAAATATCATGATAACATACATCACCAGAGCTGATAACTAACATTTAGACAATGTGGTAACTTTTTGACTTCGAAATAAAACTTCTTGAAAAGCATACCCCGTAACTTCTGCACAAGTAGAATGATAATATGTACATCTCAGAGATGATGACTTACGTACAACACCCCGGTAACTTTGACTAGGGGATTTTTTTAATATGGTGTGGGACAAAAAAAAGACTCACGGTAACTTCTCATGGTAATATACGCATCACAGAGTAGATAACTAACGTAGAAACACCGTGGTAATTTTTTTAGCCCCAAAAAAAAGTTGTTGAAAAACATACCCCGATAACTTCTGTAAATAACATGGTAATATACGCACAATAGAGGTGATAACTCGCGTACAAGCACCACGATAACTTTTGACTAAGGTTTTTTTTAATGTAAACCAAATAATTTTGTGTAAATAACATGATAATATTCGACCGCATACCTGATAACTTACGTACAAACATCATAATAACCTTGGACTGGGCAAAAAAGTTGAAAAGCATACACTCGATAATTTCTGTGTAATTAACATGGTACTTTACGCACAATAAACCTTATCATAGGTGGCCAACAAGCCGTCTCTGGCACTGCACGGCCCGACACATGCCTAAACGGGCATGGCCCGGCACGACCCGTAAAAATCCGTTTTATGAGAGACGACACCGATGCTAGACTATAGTATTACAAACGCGATAATTTAATTACAAATACCGACAAATTTTGACCCGGACAAAAAAAAGTAGAAATATACCCTGATAACTTCAGTGCAAACATCATGATAATTTAAGTATTGTAGACGTGATAGTTTACGTTGCCCAGACGTGATAACTTTTGACCTGAAAAAAAATGTCGTCGAAATATACCAACATGGGATCTAGTTTCGAAAATCTCGTCGAGATGAATTTTTTATGTGAAGACGGAATTTGAATCGGAGGGATGGTTTGAGCTATAAAACATTTTAAAATTTGAAATAGAAAGAATCTTTTGCTGACATCATCTTTTTTGTCTCCTAGTTTGTATGCATGCATGAAATCCAAGTGAGCACGCGTGCATGCTATTCCTCGGTCGTAAACATAATTAGTTAGTATTTTTTTTTGAGTAACCATGATTAGCTAGTATAAAAAGTAGAACTAGGTGAGTGATTAGTTGGAAAAGGAAAAAAAATCGTTCGGATCTATTACTATCTTCCGGTCGGCTGGAAGTTAGTCATGTCCTAGATTAAAATATCCGTTGGAAGTTTTGGTGCGATTCTTCGTTGATTTGATCGTTCGGGTGTTGCTCCAAGGTGTTGATTCCGACGGAATCGTTGATTTGCTATTTATCCTTTCTTCTTGATGGCCCTGTCTGCGAAGTTATCCGTCATCTCTTCCCCTGTGTGGTCAAATTGTTCGATCGGAGAGCAAAGTGCATGATAACGTGTTTGAAGTAGAAAATAAAAAAAAACATGAGAGTTGAATGAATGATGATCCATCAGGCCCTCCCCAATGCTTCACCTTGTACATGTGCTAAGGCTGTCATGTTGGCAAAAAATCTGATGTGATAAGGTAATAAAGAGGAGAGAGATGAGTTTGGTAACCCCAGAAAGAACCAATGCCAAGCACGTGAACCTAGGAAAAAACAATTAAATGAAAAAAACTCACCAATGCATGGAAAATGCATTGCAGCTCTCGGGTGCCACACACCCCTATATGAAAATATCATTGAAAAAAATATCAGGAAAGTTCAAAAAATTCTGAAATTTTGGGATAAGAAACCTAAGTGCCCGTTGTATACCCATGTTCATTTTCGTGGGGAATGGGTGCCCGTGGTATCCACTGCATAGGAATTACGGTCCGACATATACGTTACATTCAGTAGTTTCTACACATACGAATATTTTTGTCTTTTTACTGGCATTACCCCAGGCACCCATTCTCCACGAAACTTAACACGTGTGTAGAACGGACACCCAAGTTTCATATCCCAAAATTTCAGAATTTTTTGAATTTTCCTAATATGTTTTCTAATGCTATTTTCATATAGGGGTGTGTGACACCCGAGAGCCACAAATCCTCATCCACCAATGCATGAAATAGTTTAGTTTGCTAAAGTATTAAATGAGGGGAGCTTAGTACCAACAAGTGAAATACCTATGCATTGTGGACATTAGTTGCTAAACTTTTAATATCCTTAGCACCTTATCTAAGCACCTATGCATTGGAAGTTGCCTCATTCTTTATTGATGATGGAAGTGGGGTATTTATACCCGAGTGGTGTTGTTGCCGGACTTAGCGAGAGCGATCAGAGATGAGGTCGAGCGAGAGAGAGAGTCGGTTTTGTGCTGCCACCAACTGCGCAGCGTTTTCTGTTGATTGCTTCTGTTTTATCAAAGTACAACGATAAAAGAGCTAACTAACTCCTGGTCAACTGGTATGTGATCCGAGACGGCCGCGCCATCCCACGGCCACGTCCACAACCGCAGCTACCAGGAGGATCCAAGAGAGAACGTGCAATGAGCACTTCTCCTACTCTACGTGCATGCATGGGTCACATCAGACCGCATGTGCCACTTATTCTAATAGAAAACACAAAGAAAGAAAAGGCAGCCATGAGATTAGCTAGGCCTAACATTTTACCCCCTTAATCTCATGTCCCAATGCTGATCACCCCAAGCCTCTGCCATGGTCAATGCATCAGCTAGTTGGCCTTGAGTCCCCACATGATCGATCTCCACTTGTGCCTTCTCCATGCAATCTCTGACAAAATGGAACTTCACATCTATATGTTTGCTTCTATCATGATGGACTGGGTTCTTGCTCAAAGCAATGGCTGATTTATTGTCTACCAACAGTCTGAATTTTGCTGGTGAGACCCCTGTCATATCTTCCAGCAGCCGGCTTAGCCACCACCCCTGGCAGGTCGCAGCAGCTATGGATACATACTCCGCCTCACAAGAAGAAAGGGCAACAATTTTCTGCTTCTGAGAACTCCAAGTGATCAGGTTCTTACCAAGAAAGAAGACATGTCCAGAGGTGCTCTTGCGATCGCGGGTGTCACCGGCGTGATCGCTATCACTGAACCCAAGCAACTTGGCACTGTCCTGACCTCTCTTGTAGCTGCATCCATGGTGCATGGTGCCTTTGATGTACCTCAGAATTTGTTTGACTGCCGCCCAATGGTGTGTGCTAGGTTTCTCCATGAAACGACTGACCATGCCCACCGAGTGTGCTATGTCAGGCCGTGTGTTCCCAAGATAACGCAGGCTTCCGACCACTTTGTGATACAGGGTGGCGTCAAATGGCTTTCCGCTGTTTTCTTTCTTCAGTTTGAGACGGCACTCCATCGGAGTGTGACACCCATTGCAACTTGCCATGTTTGCCATCTCTAAGATCTTCCCAGCATAGCTCTTCTGACTGAGCGTGATGCCGCTGCTGTTCTGCTCCACTTCAATTCCTAAGTAGTAGCTTAGCAGACCAAGATCACTCATTTTGAATAGCTGCTGCATCTGGATCTTGAAAGAGTTTATGGCTGCTGCATCTGTGCCAGTTATGATCAGATCATCCACATAAACGCCCACCAGCAGATACGAGTGCGCATCACCGCGTCGGTAGACGGCGTGTTCCAGCGGACTGCGTGTGAATCCGAGAGCAGCCAGCGACTCGTCCAGCTTCGCGTACCAAGCACGCGGAGCCTGATGCAGTCCGTACAACGCCTTGTGGAGTCGCAGTACACTATCCTCCTTGCTGGCGACCTCATACCCCGGCGGCTGAGCGACGTATACCTCTTCACGGAGATAACCATTCAGAAAGGCAGATTTCACGTCCATATGATGGACCTCCCAGCCGGAGTGTGCAGCAAGAGCTACCAGTAGCCGTACTATTTCCATGCGAGCTACGGGAGCGAAAACCTCCTCAAAATCCAACCCCTGGCGCTGGACATATCCCTTGGCGACGAGAGCCTTATGCTTGACGATGTTGCCCGCCAGATTACGCTTGACGCGATATACCCACTTCAGACCGATCGCTTTGTGTCCAGCTGGCAGCTGAGCGAGCTCCCATGTCTTGTTGTCGATGATGGACTGCATCTCGACGTCCATGGCGCCCTTCCACGCCTTGCTTGCGAGCTCCTCGTCCACGCCACGCGGCTCCTCTGCGCTGAACAGACAGCGCACGAGCAGGCACCGCTCGAACTGCTCGCGCACCGCCTGATCCTCGGTCTCCTCCAGCACGCTCCTGAAGCTCCGGTAGCGAACTGGCTGCCCCGTTGGCACATCGTGCCTGGAGTCATGTGATGGAGGCGTGTCCCCGCTAGCCCTCGGCGAGTCCGTGGGTGTCACCGGCTCGTACTGCGACGACTCGGGCGCGTCCACCACCGGCGTGGCGACTGCAGGCGATCGCGGCGTCCCCAAGGCTGGTGTAGAGGATGTCGCCGTGCTCCGAGGGGTGGCCAGCGGGGTGGTCGACCCACTGTCGATCTCCTGGACACCATCGCCCATGGTGTAAGCCACGGTAAATGTCGTCGGCGCCGCGGTGACCGCGCTCGTGCCCGGGGTGCTCCAAGTCCATGGCCTGCTCTCTTCAAATAAAATGTCACGAGTTACCTGAAGTTTCTTCGCCACTGGATCATAGACGCGATAACATTTGGCACCCTCCTCATAGCCAATAAACACCATGGTAGTTGAGCGACCAGTGAGCTTGGTCACCCCTGGTCCGAGCTTCTTCACATGGACTGTGCAGCCGAAGGTACGCAGGTGTTGCACGTTCGGCTTCCTGCCATGCCATGCTTCATACGGCGTGACACCATCGAGGTTGCGAGTCGGTGATCTGTTGAGAATGTACACAGCCGTCCTCACTGCCTCGCCCCAGAACACAGTGGGCATGCCCATGCTCTTTAGTAAACACCGCGCCATCTCGACAATAGTTTGATTACGCCGCTCAACCACGCCATTTTGTTGTGGCGAATACGGCGCGGTCGTGTAGTGTTTGATGCCGTGCTCGCTGCAGCAATCCATGAAGTCACCAGAGTTAAACTCGCCGCCCCGGTCAGACCGGAACGCACGCAGCCTGCATCTCCCTTCAGTTTCTGCCAAAGTCTAAATTTTCTTGAAAGAACTGAAGGCCTCATCTTTGGGTTTTAGCACAGCTAACCACATGTATCGGCTGTAGTCATCAACAACAAGCAAAAAGTACTTGTTACCTCCAAGAGTAGCTGGACTGATCGGTCCACACAAATCAGTGTGTACCAGCTCCAAGCCATGCTCAGCTCTGTACGCCGCTACCTGCGGGAATGGGGCTCGGTGCTGCTTACCGAGGGCACATCCGTCGCAGTACTCGTCGACGCGATCGATCTGCGGCATGCCACACACCATTCACTTGGAGGACATAGTACGCAGTGCTCTAAAGTGGAGATGTCCCATCCTAGCATGCCAACGCCAGGTCACATCGTCGCTCTTCGTTAGAAGGCAGATTGGAGCATCAATGGTGAGGGCTGCAGTGTATAGGCGGCTGCGGGAGCGCCGGACACGAGCCATCATGCGCCGTCCAGGATCGTAGATCGTCATCAGACCCTCATGTATCTCTATCTTGCACCCCCCTTCATCCAACTGACCCACATAAATTATGTTGCTGTTGAGACTTGGAATGAAATATACCTCTGACAATGCACGCTGATTACCACTTTGTCCTCTGAAAATGACTGAACCCCTGCCTCGGATCGCAACATGAGAGCCATCTCCAAACTTCACACTGCCTTGTACTGACTCATCAAGAGTTGTAAACATCCCACGCTCGCCCTTCATGTGACTGGTTGCGCCTATATCGAAGTACCACACCCCCGGCGGCGTGCTCTCTGGGTAGACCTTCTGTTCATTCAAATGCACTTGTTGGGGCGCCACTATGCTGGTCATAACACCCATGGTGACCGTGGCCATCATGAGACCCTCATGGTGCTCGTCGCCGTCGCAGACAAGATGTGCTTGGCCCTGCTTGCCTTTCTCATCCTCGTCCTTGATCCGGGTGCAGCATTCCTTTTTCCAGTTGTCCAGCTTGTTGCAGTAACGGCACTTGCCTTTCTTTTCCCCGCCAGAGCCGCCGGATCCTCCCGCGCCGCCGCTGCCCGATGCAGGTCTGCCACCGCCACCGCCGTGAGGTTTGGGCTTGCCCGGCTACTTGTTCTTGCCACCGCCGCCACCGGACGACGACCCGCCCCGACCTAGCCGTCGCTCGTGGGCGAGCCACTCCTCACGTGTGAAGAGCAGGCGGCCGCCGGACTGCCCCGCATCGTCAAGATCGTAATGATCTTCACATGCCAAGAAACACTCAACGAGCTCCTTGATGGTCATCGTCTTCAGATCGACAAGGCTCTCGATTGCCATCGCCATCTGACGATATTTTCGCGGCACCACGCGAAGGAACTTCTGGACCGCCTTGTGCTCCGTCACGGGATCACCATACAGCTCCAGGTCGGAGACGAGGCCGGCGAGTCGCAGCCCGAAGTCCTCGACGGACTCGCCGTCTTTGAAGCGCAGATCCTCGAACTCGCGGCAGCGCACCTGCGCCTTGGCCTCGCGAGCCCGTTCGCTCCCCATGCGGAGCGTCTTGATGGTCTCCCACGCCTTCTTTGCCGAGTCCTTCGCGGCCAGCACCAGCATGAACTCCGGCGGAACGCCAGTGAGGATGATCTGTAGCGCGCGCCGGTCGTCGCACTCGTCGGGGGCGTCCTCGGTCACCGCGGACCAGACGCGGGCGACCTGCAGCTTGACCTGCATCACGAGCGCCCATTCCATGTAGTTTGTGCGCGTGAGCATCGTGGACGTCCCCGACTCCTTGCGAACGACGCGCTCCACCACACGGAGCTCACCGCTGCCGCTGCTGCCGCCGGTGTGGCGCGCGAGCGGCGCCTTGGACGCCGGCGTCTTCGGCGGCGACTTGGTCCCGCTCTTCTTCTTCTTCTTCTCCTCTTCGCTATCCGACATGGTACGCCGCAGATCGGACACCGCCGGCCACCGGGGATGGATCGAACACCACGGCTCTGATGCCAATTGTTGTTGCCGGAATTAGCGAGAGCGATCAGAGATGAGGTCGAGCGAGAGAGAGAGACGGAGGTAGACGAACGAGAGAGAGAGTCGGTTTTGTGCTGCCACCAACTGCGCAGCGTTTTCTGTTGATTGCTTCTGTTTTATCAAAGTACAACGATAAAAGAGCTAACTAACTCCTGGTCAGCTGGTATGTGATCCGAGACGGCCGCGCCATCCCACGGCCACGTCCACAACCGCCACTAACCAGGAGGATCCAAGAGAGAACGTGCAATGAGCACTTCTCCTACTCTACGTGCATGCATGGGTCACATCAGACCGCATGTGCCACTTATTCTAACAGAAAACACAAAGAAAAAAAAGGCAGCCATGAGATTAGCTAGGCCTAACAAGTGGAAGTACACATGTTACTTGAGAGTCAAGTAAACTCAAAGTTACTTGAGAGCCAAGGTATTACATAGTTGCCCTGGGAACCAATGAAATACATGGTTGCTTGAGAACCAAGCAACCTATCTAACAATTAACTTAATACTAATTAGCTCAATTAATAAGCATCTATTCTATTCTTAATATAAATAACCAGCCACTGTAGCGCTAGACCGATAGACTGCCGATAGGATCTTAGAACAGAGCAACAAAAAACTATAATGAACAGAGGCCTGTGTAGAGTGAGTGTTTGTCGGAGATGGAGCACTAGCATGTGTAGTGATAAGGGGTGAAGGATGGGGATGGGATAGGCGGGAGTGATGGAGAGCAGCAGCAGCAGCAGCAGAGGGTGTCGCCGACGTGGGGGATGATGGGGTGGACCTCGGAGATGCTGCACGTGAAGTTTCCACTGGTCACCGTATGGGCATGCCCCCGCTCTCCTCCCACTAGTTGCACAGCTTCGTCTTGAATACACCTCGAACTCCAGCCCGTCGGCGGACCTGACCACCTGGCAACCCTGCTCCCAGCCGCGCGGCCGCCCTGCTCTCCAGATCGAGGCTCACGAACACACGGTGATCGCATTGCATCGACACATCACTAGTAGAAAACAGGGCATTGGTTCGGCCCTCTTAATACCATTAATCCCGATTCGCTCACGAACCGGGACCAAAGGAGGCAACTGTCCCGGTGCGTGAGCCCAGGGGGCCGGCCGGGCCACGTGGGCCATTGGTCCCGGTTAGTCTGGACCTTTTGGTCCCGGTTCCACGCACGAACCGAGACCAATGTGCCACAAACCGGGACTAAAGGGTTGGTCCTTGTTGCGGTCAGAGTTCAGTCCCACCTCGCCAACCGAAGGGCGCTCACACCGGTTTATAAACCCGTCCCTCTCTGCCTTGTTGAGCTCCTCTCAAAGTGAAAATAGATGCCCTTATACAGGGAATTTGACCTAAATTCAGAGTAAATTTCTTTGAAATTCATAGAAATTTATTATGAATTTAGATTGAATTCTCTCTATAGGCGCATCTATGCTCATTTTTTTATGTTGGGGTTGGCGATCTTTACAGAATTTTTATGTGTTGAATATGCACCATTAAAAATCAGTCTCTGCTTTGAATGGTTCATTTTGAACACACAAAAAGTCTGGAGTTCAAATAAGTTCAAGAAAATGAAATCCCTTTGTAACAGATGAGTTTTCGTCCGAAACCCTGATACTTCGAAATAGATTGTCCATTTTGTTCACGAAGTGCATCCAGCTTTTGCCGTAACCCTCTTAACTTTTTAGCACATGCTATGTGGGTGAAATGATGATACCATGCCAACTTTCAACCTTTTCAGAGCTCATTTATAGGGCTTTTCAATTTCAGGGTCATTTAGCTCAAAACAATCCGTCACTGCATGAAAAATAACAAATGAAGTCAGGAAGGGTTGAAAATTGATGATGTGGCTTTGAATGGTGCATTTTGAACACACAAAAAGTCTAGAGTTCAAATAAGTTCAAGAAAATGAAATCCCTTTGTAACAGATGAGTTTTCCTCCGAAACCCTGATACTTCGAAAGAGATTGTCCATTTTGTTCACGAAGTGCATCCAGCTTTTGCCGGGACCCTCTCAACTTTTTAGCACATGCTATGTGGGTGAAATAATGATACCATGCCAACTTTCAACATTTTCAGAGTTCATTTGTAGGGTTTTCAATTTCAGGTTCATTTGAAATGCTTTACAATTTTAGGGTCTTATAGCTCAAAATAATTAGTAAATGCATGAAAAATAACAAATGAAGTCAGAAAGGATTGAAAAATGATGATGTGGCTTTGAATGGTGCATTTTTAACACACAAAAAGTCAGGAGTTCAAATAAGTTTAAGAAATGAATTCCCTTTGTAACAGACGAGTTTCCGTATGAAATCCTGATACTTTGAAAGAGATTGTCCGTTTTGTACACGAAGTGCATCCAGTTTTTGCCGTAACCCTCTCAACTTTCTTGCACATGCTATGTGGATGAAATGATGATACCATGCCAACTTTCAACCTTTTTCAGAGTTCATTTGAAATGCTTTTTAATTTTAGGGTCTTATAGCTCAAAATAATCAGTAAATGCATGAAAAATAACAAATAAAATAAATAAGTAATTAGAAACAAAATAATATAAACTTTATTAAAATATATAAGTAGAAACAAAATAAAATAAACTTTAATAAAATTTATGAAACTAAAATTAACAAAGTATTTTCTGTTCAAAACATTATAAGAAACCTCTAGTATTATTGAAACTAAAATTATATAAAATTGATGCAACTAAAATTATCGAAGTATTTTCTGTTCAAAATTATTAAAAGCAAAAAGAATTTTCATAAAGAACTTTTTTTGTTAGACACTTTAATAGCAAAAAGAATTATCATAAAGTAAAATAAATAAGTAATTAGAAACAAAATAAAATAAAATAAATAAGTTTTTTTTGTAAGTAGAAACAAAACAAAATAAATAAAGAAAAAAAGAAAACAAAAAAACAGGCAAAAAATAAAAAATATGCCACCTACTGGGCCACCACGGCTTGAATACGACTAGAAACCCATTGATGGGCCAGGATTCAGGCCCGCAGAAGGCCCAGTAAGCCCATCAGGCATAGCAGTGACAATTAGGCCCGTAAGCCTGCAATGGAGAGGAGCACGAGAGGGGTGCGGCAGTGGGGCTTATAAACCACTGCGCGCCCCTCTCATCTAGCAAGGTGGGACTAAACTTTCGACGCGGGCGCAGCAGCACAAGGCCTTTGGTCCCGGTTGGTGGCACCAACCGAGACTAAAGGTGTGCATTGGTACCGGTTCGTGGCACTAACCGGTACCAATGCCCCCCCTTTAGTCCCGGTTGGCGACACCAACCGGGACCAAAGGCCGCCGCTTCCCGCCCTTTGGGCTGCTGAAAAGAGGCCTTTGGTCCCGGTTGGTGGCACCAACCGGGACTAAAGGTCGCATTCGTCCCGATTGCTGTCACGAACTGGGACCAATGCTTCGTCTATATAACTAGCACTTGTGAATTTTTTCATTCAGTTCGTCTTCCCCGCCCCGACGACGCCGCCAGGCTGCCCCTCTGCGCCTCGCCGTCGCCGTCGTCGCCCTGCCTCCGACGCCGTCCCGCGCCGCCCAGACGCCGTCGCCGCCTTGCGCCCCCCTGCCTCCTCGTCGCCCGTCGCCGCGCCCCTCACCGTCGCCGTCGCCGCCCCCTGCCTCCTCATCGCCCGTGGCCGCGCCCCTCACCGTCGCCCCCGTGCCCTGCCTCCTCGTCGATCGCCGCCCCCTTAGTGAGCTCATATGAATTTTCCTAATTTAGATGTGTAGTTAATTTAGATGTGTAGTTTAGATGTGTAGTTAATTGAGTTGTTGTAATTTGTTCATAAATGAATATGCAAAAGTTAGAATTTTTTTCCTGTTCATAGATTTTTTTGTGATATTATTGTTGAATATGCAAATGTTTGTGTGTTCATATATATGCAAAGAATATGTCAATTTATTTCATAAAATTTTTATAATTTTTTTCTGTTGTAATTTTGTTCATAGAATTTTTATCTTGTTCATAGAATTTTTATGATTTTTTTTCTGTTGTAATTTTGTTCATAGAATAAGAAGAGAAAGTGTTTAATAGAATTAGTTAGAAAAATAATAGAACTAGTTAAACTAGTTTATTTTTAGTAAGTACTACTTTATTCTATTTATAGTAAGTGCTTAGTAGTTGAACTAGTTGATTTAATAAAACTAGTTTATTTTACTATAGAAGTAGTTTATTTTTAGCAAGAAAATTAATAGAACTAGTTTATTTTTTTAGTTAAAGCAATTATTCCCGCATCGACGTCGACGATGCCAATCCCGCATCCTCGTCGTCGACTTGGCGAAGGAGGCCGGCTTGATCAGAGGGGCCATGTCCGGGACTGGGCTCCGCCGGGCTGGTTTTGGGAGGTGCTACCTTTCGGGGGGCGTAGGTTGGTGAGGAGTCAGCCCGTCATTGAGCCGATCCTTGTTTGGTGGCGGACGCGTGGGCCAGTGATGGTGCCGAGGCTTCCGGACACCGCGGAGGTGGTACGTCACCGTGTCAGCGAGTAGGACGAGCACGTCCGTCGCTACATGGTTGCCTTGGAGTGCAGGTTCGACAATACCTGGCAGGTTCTTCAGGGATCTCACTGGAGCTATGATCCTGTGATGGTTCCTTCTCTTTGGGTATCCACCGCCCGCGCCGATACCCGTCGGGCGCTACGGTTCTAGCTGTACTAGCGATGCTATATGTATGATAGTATTCGAGGTGTATTAGTGATAATATTCGACGATGTACGGACGCATGGAGATGATGTAGTTTTGCTTATAATTGAATGCATCCTAATTTGAATACTACTTTATTCTGTGATTTGATTTTGCTTATTGAATGCTCAAATTGGAAAACTACTCCTACTTTGAATGCTAAAATTGGAGAGCACTATGCAAGGCGTATGCATATGATTAGTTGATAGCTTATAGGGTTTTGGTTTTCGCAGAAATCTAGGAGCCCCCCTCCATCATCCCCCGTCGTCCCCGTCACCGACCCCCTCCGACCTCGAGGTGAGACCAGCCACGAACCGGTTTTAGAAACATAATTAAACGATATTTCGGGTTGACTTTAAGTCTATTGAGTCTCCACCATATATGAGAGGACGAAGAATCCCGACTGTTGTCGTGGGGGTAGCTTCTCCTTCGTTCTCGTGTGCTAGACAATTTGGTGTAATGCACTCGGGAACGAAAGGAAGGAGCTACCATCACCGACGGTCGCAAATGTCTGAGAGGAATCAGTGAGGGAGAGTTCCACCATATATATATGAGAGGACGAAGAATCCCGACTGTTGTCATGGGGGTCGCTTCTCCTTCATTCCCGTGTGCTAGACATTTTGGTGTAATGCACTCGGGGATGAAAGGAGGAGCGACCATCACCAACGGTCGAATGTATACACCACGTGAGCTGAGAGTTTTCAAGAAAAGACTCGACAAACCGATAGTCAACCCGTGATGAATAATAATGATCTAACTTAGGTTTTTAGTACATATATTTAATTGTAGATGTTTAATATTTGAATTATGAACATAGGAAATGTCGTACTCGGACGACGAAAGTCTCCCGTGGGAGTGCGACTGGTGCCACGACGACCGAGGTCCGTGCGACAGGCCTCACCTGGACGAAGATCGGCGCTTCAGTATTAAGCTGGAGGAGACCTGTTGGAAATATGCCCTAGAGGCAATAATAAATGGTTATTATTATATTTCTTTGTTCATGGTAATTGTCTATTATTCATGCTATAATTGTATTGTCCGGAAATCGTGATACATGTGTGAATACATAGACCACAACCTGTCCCTAGTAAGCCTCTAGTTGACTAGCTCGTTGATCAACAGATAGTCATGGTTTCCTGACTATGGACATTGGATGTCATTGATAACGGGATCACATCATTAGGAGAATGATGTGATGGACAAGACTCAATCCTAAGCATAGCATAAAAGATCGTGTAGTTTCGTTTGCTAGAGCTTTTCCAATGTCAAGTATCTTTTCCTTAGACCATGAGATCGTGCAACTCCCGGATACCGTAGGAGTGCTTTGGGTGTGCCAAACGTCACAACGTAACTGGGTGACTATAAAGGTGCATTACGGGTATCTCCGAAAGTGTCTGTTGGGTTGGCACGGATCGAGACTGGGATTTGTCACTCCGTGTGACGGAGAGGTATCTCTGGGCCCACTCGGTAATGCATCATCATAATGAGCTCAATGTGACTAAGGCGTTAGTCACGGGATCATGCATTGCGGTACGAGTAAAGAGACTTGCCGGTAACGAGATTGAACAAGGTATTGGGATACCGACGATCGAATCTCGGGCAAGTAACATACCGATTGACAAAGGGAATTGCATACGGATTGATTGAATCCTCGACACCGTGGTTCATCCGATGATATCATCGTGGAACATGTGGGAGCCAACATGGGTATCCAGATCCCGCTGTTGGTTATTGACCGGAGAGGCGTCTCGGTCATGTCTGCATGTCTCCCGAACCCGTAGGGTCTACACACTTAAGGTCCGGTGACGCTAGGGTTGTAGAGATATATGTATGCGGAAACCCGAAAGTTGTTCGGAGTCCCGGATGAGATCCCGGACGTCACGAGAGGTTCCGGAATGGTCCGGAGGTAAAGATTTATATATGGGAAGTCTTATTTTGGTCGCCGGAAAAGTTTCGCGCTTTATCGGTATTGTACCGGGAGTGCCGAAAGGGGTCCGGGGGTCCACCAAGGGGGTCCACCAGCCCCGGGGGGCCACATGGGCTGTAAGGGGTGCGCCTTGGCCTATATGGGCCAAGGGCACCAGCCCCAAGAGGCCCATGCGCAAGAGATAAGAAAGAAGGGAGAGTCCTAAAGGGGGAAGGCACCTCCGAGGTGCCTTGGGGGGGAAGGACTCCCCCCTGGCCGCACCCTTCCTTGAAGGAAGGGGCAAGGCTGCGCCCCCCCCCTCTCCCTTGGCCCTATATATAGTGGGGGGAAGGGAGGGCAGCAACATCTAAGCCTTGGGCGCCTCCCTCCTCCCCTGCAACACCTCTCTCTCTCTCGCAGAAGCTCGGCGAAGCCCTGCCGGAGACCCGCTACATCCACCACCACGCCGTCGTGCTGTTGGATCTCCATCAACCTCTCCTTCCCCCTTGCTGGATCAAGAAGGAGGAGACGTCGCTGCACCGTACGTGTGTTGAACGCGGAGGTGCCGTCCGTTCGGCACTCGGTCATCGGTGATTTGGATCACGGCGAGTACGACTCCGTCATCCACGTTCATTGGAACGCTTCCGCTCGCGATCTACAAGGGTATGTAGATCCACTCCTTTCCCCTCGTTGCTAGTAGACTCCATAGATGCATCTTGGTGAGCGTAGGAAAATTTTAAATTATGCTACGATTCCCAACAGTGGCATCATGAGCCAGGCCTATGCGTAGTTACTATGCACGAGTAGAACACAAAGAAGTTGTGGGCGTTGATGTTGCCAATTCTTCTTGCCGCTACTAGTCGTTTCTTGTTTCGGCGGCATTGTAGGATGAAGCGGCCCGGACCGACCTTACACGTACGCTTACGTGAGACAGGTTCCACCGATTGACATGCACTAGTTGCATAAGGTGGCTAGCGGGTGTCTGTCTCTCCTACTTTAGTCGGAACGGATTCGATGAAAAGGGTCCTTATGAAGGGTAAATAGAAATTGGCAAATCACGTTGTGGTCATACGTAGGTAAGAAAACGTTCTTGCTAGAAACCTACAAACCACGTAAAACTTGCAACAACAATTAGAGGACGTCTAACTTGTTTTTGCAGCAAGTGATATATGTGATATGATATGGCCAGAAGATGTGATGAATGATATATGTGATGTATGAGATTGATCATATTCTTGTAATAGGAATCACGACTTGCATGTCGATGAGTATGACAACCGGCAGGAGCCATAGGAGTTGTCTTTATTATTTTGCATGACCTGCGTGTCATTGAATAACGCCATGTAATTTACTTTACTTTGTTGCTAAACGCGTTAGCCATACAAGTAGAAGTAATCATTGGCGTGACGACTTCATGAAGACACAATGATGGAGATCATGATGATGGAGATCATGGTGTCATGCCGGTGACGAAGATGATCATGGTGCCCCGAAGATGGAGATCAAAGGAGCATGATGATATTGGCCATATCATGTCACTATATGATTGCATGTGATGTTTATCATGTTTTTGCATCTTATTTGCTTAGAACGACGGTAGTAAGTAAGATGATCCCTTATAATAATTTCAAGAAAGTGTTCACCCTAACTGTGCACCGTTGCGAAGGTTCGTTGTTTCGAAGCACCACGTGATGATCGGGTGTGATAGATCCTAACGTTCGAATACAACGGGTGTTGACGAGCCTAGCATGTACAGACATGGCCTCGGAACACACGCAATACACTTAGGTTGACTTGACGAGCCTAGCATGTACAGACATGGCCTCGGAACACGGAGGACCGAAAGGTCGAGCATGAGTCGTATAGAAGATACGATCAACATGGAGATGTTCACCGATCTTGACTAGTCCGTCTCACGTGATGATCGGACACGGCCTAGTTGAACTCGGATCATGTTTCACTTAGATGACGAGAGGGATGTCTATCTGAGTGGGAGTTCATTAAATAATTTGATTATATGAACTTAATTATCATGAACTTAGTCTAAAATCTTTACACTATGTATTGTAGATCAAATGGCCCACGTTGTCCTCAATTTCAACGCGTTCCTAGAGAAAACCAAGCTGAAAGATGATGGCAGCAACTATACGGACTGGGTCCGGAACCTGAGGATCATCCTCATAGCAGCCAAGAAAGATTATGTCTTAGAAGCACCGCTAGGTGAAGCACCAATCCCTGAGAACCAAGACGTTATGAACGCTTGGCAGCAGCGTGCTGATGATTACTCCCTCGTTCAGTGCGGCATGCTTTACAGCTTAGAACCGGGTCTCCAAAAGCGTTTTGAGAAACATGGAGCATATGAGATGTTCGAGGAGCTGAAACTGGTTTTTCAAGCTCATGCCCGGGTCGAGAGATATGATGTCTCCGACAAGTTCTTCAGCTGTAAAATGGAGGAGAACAGTTCTGTTAGTGAGCACATACTCAGAATGTCTGGGTTGCACAACCGCTTGTCTCAGCTGGGAGTTAATCTCCCGGATGACGCGGTCATTGACAGAATCCTCCAGTCGCTTCCACCAAGCTACAAGAGCTTTGTGATGAACTACAATATGCAGGGGATGGAAAAGACCATTCCCGAGGTATATTCAATGCTGAAATCAGCTGAGGTAGAGATCAGAAAAGAACATCAAGTGTTGATGGTGAATAAAACCACTAAGTTCAAGAAGGGCAAGGGTAAGAAGAACTTCAAGAAGGACGGCAAGGGAGTTGCCGCGCCCGGTAAGCCAGTTACCGGGAAGAAGTCAAAGAATGGACCCAAGCCCGAGACTGAGTGCTTTTATTGCAAGGGAAGTGGTCACTGGAAGCGGAACTGCCCCAAATATTTAGCGGACAAGAAGAAGGCCGGCAACACCCAAGGTATATGTGATATACAAGTAATTGATGTGTACCTTACCAGTACTCGTAGTAGCTCCTGGGTATTTGATACCGGTGCGGTTGCTCATATTTGTAACTCAAAACAGGAACTACGGAATAAACGGAGACTGGCAAAGGACGAGGTGACGATGCGCGTCGGGAATGGTTCCAAGGTCGATGTGATCGCCGTCGGCACGCTACCTCTGCATCTACCCACGGGATTAGTTTTAAACCTCAATAATTGTTATTTAGTGCCAGCTTTGAGCATGAACATTGTATCTGGATCTCGTTTAATTCGAGATGGCTACTCATTTAAATCTGAGAATAATGGTTGTTCTATTTATTTGAGAGATATGTTTTATGGTCATGCCCCGCTGGTCAATGGTTTATTTTTGATGAATCTCGAACGTGATGTTACACATGTTCATAGTGTGAATACCAAAAGATGTAAAGTTGATAACGATAGTCCCACATACTTGTGGCACTGCCGCCTTGGTCACATTGGTGTCAAGCGCATGAAGAAGCTCCATGCAGATGGACTTTTGGAGTCTCTTGATTACGAATCATTTGACACGTGCGAACCATGCCTCATGGGTAAGATGACCAAGACTCCGTTCTCCGGAACAATGGAGCGAGCAACCAACTTATTGGAAATCATACATACCGATGTGTGTGGTCCAATGAGTGTTGAGGCTCGCGGAGGATATCGTTATGTTCTCACTCTCACTGATGATTTAAGTAGATATGGGTATGTCTACCTAATGAAACACAAGTCTGAAACCTTTGAAAAGTTCAAGGAATTTCAGAGTGAAGTCGAGAATCAACGTGACAGGAAAATAAAATTCTTACGATCAGATCGTGGTGGAGAATATTTAAGTCACGAATTTGGTACACACTTAAGGAAATGTGGAATAGTTTCACAACTCACGCCGCCTGGAACACCTCAGAGAAATGGTGTGTCCGAACGTCGTAATCGCACTCTATTGGATATGGTGCGATCTATGATGTCTCTTACCGATTTACCGCTCTCATTTTGGGGTTATGCTTTAGAGACTGCCGCATTCACTTTAAATAGGGCACCGTCTAAATCCGTTGAGACGACACCGTATGAATTATGGTTTGGGAAGAAACCTAAGCTGTCGTTTCTAAAAGTTTGGGGATGCGATGCTTATGTCAAGAAACTTCAACCTGAAAAGCTCGAACCCAAATCGGAAAAATGCGTCTTCATAGGATACCCTAAGGAAACTATTGGGTATACCTTCTACCTCAGATCCGAAGGCAAGATCTTCGTTGCCAAGAACGGGTCCTTTCTAGAGAAGGAGTTTCTCTCGAAAGAATTGAGTGGGAGGAAAGTGGAACTTGATGAGGTGATAGTCACCCCTTCCGAACCGGAAAGTAGCGCAGCGCGGGAAAATGTTCCTGTGGTGCCTACACCGACTGGGGAGGAAGTTAATGATGATGATCATGAAGCTTCGGATCAAGTTGACTGAACTTCGTAGGTCCACAAGGACACGTTCCGCACCAGAGTGGTACGGCAACCCTGTCCTGGAAATCATGTTGTTAGACAACGGTGAACCTTCGAACTATGAAGAAGCGATGGCGGGCCCGGATTCCGACAAATGGCTAGAAGCCATGAAATCCGAGATAGAATCCATGTATGAAAACAAAGTATGGACTTTGACTGACTTGCCCGATGAGCGGCGAGCCATAGAAAACAAATGGATCTTTAAGAAGAAGACGGACGCAGATGGTAATGTGACCATCTACAAAGCTCGACTTGTCGCTAAGGGTTATCGACAAGTTCAAGGGGTTGACTACGATGAGACTTTCTCACCCGTAGCGAAGCTGAAGTCCGTCCGAATCATGTTAGCAATTGCCGCATACTATGATTATGAGATATGGCAGATGGACGTCAAAACGGCATTCCTTAACGGCTTCCTTAAGGAAGAGTTGTATATGATGCAGCCGGAAGGTTTTGTCGATCCTAAGAATGCTAACAAAGTATGCAAGCTCCAACGCTCAATCTATGGGCTGGTGCAAGCATCTCGGAGTTGGAACATTCGCTTTGATGAGATGATCAAAGCGTTTGGGTTTACACAGACTTATGGAGAAGCCTGTGTTTACAAGAAAGTGAGTGGGAGCTCTGTAGCATTTCTCATATTATATGTGGATGACATACTATTGATGGGAAATGATATAGAATTCTTGGAAAGTATAAAGGCCTATTTGAATAAGTGTTTTTCAATGAAGGACCTTGGAGAAGCTGCTTATATATTAGGCATCAAGATCTATAGAGATAGATCAAGACGCCTCATTGGTCTTTCACAGAGTACATACCTTGACAAGATATTGAAGAAGTTCAGTATGGATCAGTCCAAGAAGGGGTTCTTGCCTATATTGCAAGGTGTGCAATTGAGCACGGCTCAATGCCCGACCACGGCAGAAGATATAGAAGAGATGAGTGTCATCCCCTATGCCTCGGCCATAGGGTCTATTATGTATGCCATGCTGTGTACCAGACCTGATGTAAACCTTGCCGTAAGTTTGGTAGGAAGGTACCAAAGTAATCCCGGCAAGGAACACTGGACAGCGGTCAAGAATATCCTGAAGTACCTGAAGAGGACTAAGGATATGTTTCTCGTTTATGGAGGTGACGAAGAGCTCGTCGTAAAGGGTTACGTCGACGCTAGCTTCGACACAGATCTGGATGACTCGAAGTCACAGACTGGATACGTGTATATTTTGAATAGAGGAGCAGTAAGCTGGTGCAGTTGCAAGCAGAGCGTCGTGGCGGGATCTACATGTGAAGCGGAATACATGGCAGCCTCGGAGGCAGCACAGGAAGCAGTCTGGATGAAGGAGTTCATTACCGACCTAGGGGTGATTCCCAATGCGTCGGGCCCGATGACTCTCTTCTGTGACAACACTGGAGCTATTGCCCTTGCGAAGGAGCCCAGGTTTCACAGGAAGACCAGGCATATCAAGCGTCGCTTCAACTCCATTCGTGAAAGTGTTCAAAATGGAGACATAGATATTTGTAAAGTACATACGGACCTGAATGTAGCAGATCCGTTGACTAAACCTCTCCCTAGGGCAAAACATGATCAACACCAGGACGCAATGGGTGTTCGATTCATCACAATGTAACTAGATTATTGACTCTAGTGCAAGTGGGAGACTGTTTGAAATATGCCCTAGAGGCAATAATAAATGGTTATTATTATATTTCTTTGTTCATGGTAATTGTCTATTATTCATGCTATAATTGTATTGTCCGGAAATCGTAATACATGTGTGAATACATAGACCACAACCTGTCCCTAGTAAGCCTCTAGTTGACTAGCTCGTTGATCAACAGATAGTCATGGTTTCCTGACTATGGACATTGGATGTCATTGATAACGGGATCACATCATTAGGAGAATGATGTGATGGACAAGACCCAATCCTAAGCATAGCATAAAAGATCGTGTAGTTTCGTTTGCTAGAGCTTTTCCAATGTCAAGTATCTTTTCCTTGGACCATGAGATCGTGCAACTCCCGGATACCGTGGGAGTGCTTTGCGTGTGCCAAACGTCACAACGTAACTGGGTGACTATAAAGGTGCATTACGGGTATCTCCGAAAGTGTCTGTTGGGTTGGCACGGATCGAGACTGGGATTTGTCACTCCGTGTGACGGAGAGGTATCTCTGGGCCCACTCGGTAATGCATCATCATAATGAGCTCAATATGACTAAGGCGTTAGTCACGGGATCATGCATTGCGGTACGAGTAAAGAGACTTGCCGGTAACGAGATTGAACAAGGTATTGGGATACCGACGATCGAATCTCGGGCAAGTAACATACCGATTGACAAAGGGAATTGCATACGGATTGATTGAATCCTCGACACCGTGGTTCATCCGATGATATCATCGTGGAACATGTGGGAGCCAACATGGGTATCCAGATCCCGCTGTTGGTTATTGACCGGAGAGGCGTCTCGGTCATGTCTGCATGTCTCCCGAACCCGTAGGGTCTACACACTTAAGGTCCGGTGACGCTAGGGTTGTAGAGATATATGTATGCGGAAACCCGAAAGTTGTTCGGAGTCCCGGATGAGATCCCGGACGTCACGAGAGGTTCCGGAATGGTCCGGAGGTAAAGATTTATATATGGGAAGTCTTATTTTGGTCGCCGGAAAAGTTTCGCGCTTTATCGGTATTGTACCGGGAGTGCCGAAAGGGGTCCGGGGGTCCACCAAGGGGGTCCACCAGCCCCGGGGGGCCACATGGGCTGTAAGGGGTGCGCCTTGGCCTATATGGGCCAAGGGCACCAGCCCCAAGAGGCCCATGCGCAAGAGATAAGAAAGAAGGGAGAGTCCTAAAGGGGGAAGGCACCTCCGAGGTGCCTTGGGGGGGAAGGACTCCCCCCTGGCCGCACCCTTCCTTGAAGGAAGGGGCAAGGCTGCGCCCCCCCCTCTCCCTTGGCCCTATATATAGTGGGGGGAAGGGAGGGCAGCAACATCTAAGCCTTGGGCGCCTCCCTCCTCCCCTGCAACACCTCTCTCTCTCTCGCAGAAGCTCGGCGAAGCCCTGCCGGAGACCCGCTACATCCACCACCACGCCGTCGTGCTGTTGGATCTCCATCAACCTCTCCTTCCCCCTTGCTGAATCAAGAAGGAGGAGACGTCGCTGCACCGTACGTGTGTTGAACGCGGAGGTGCCGTCCGTTCGGCACTCGGTCATCGGTGATTTGGATCACGGCGAGTACGACTCCGTCATCCACGTTCATTGGAACGCTTCCGCTCGCGATCTACAAGGGTATGTAGATCCACTCCTTTCCCCTCGTTGCTAGTAGACTCCATAGATGCATCTTGGTGAGCGTAGGAAAATTTTAAATTATGCTACGATTCCCAACAAGACCTTCGATGTTGAAACGGTACGCAACGACGACAAGTGTTATTTTTTCGTAATTAAGCACGACTTCAACTATTTCAACGTGTACTTTTCATCTTTTACAATTCGACTAGCTTATCCCATGCCATGCAAGACACTACGTCTTGGAGAGGATGGGTTTTGAGGACCATGAAAGTATGGAAACAAAGAAAATTCACCTAAGGACCCATCATGATATAGATTTTGAAGTAAATCTGTATAATTCTGAGAGCGTAACCCATTTTGGTTGCAAAAATTGGGAAGCATTTTGCAAGATGTATGGTTTTGATGAGGGTATGCTTGTCACCATGGATCTTGGTGATCCTGACATCGAGCAAGACAATATGGACATTTGGGTCCTTGTTGATACGCCTCCAATTCTACCGCTATGTGAGTTTCTCAAACATAGTTATTAGCTAATTTATATTGTTCAGTTCAAAATAGTTAACATCTTATTTTCATTCACAACTTATTTTGATTGTTCAAACAATGTGAGGAACATGGTAGACAGAACCTATTACACCGATGGCTCTGAGTTAACTTATAAGGAGAAAACTCATCTGGTCGGATTTTCTACTGATCTTGAGAATTACAATATCTATTGTAAAACTCCTCCACATTATGGTCAATATGTGCCACTAGTGCACGTATTGAACTACGGTAACTACTATGGAGATACCCTGATAAGATTTCTTACTATTACGACATCCGTGCATCTTTTGCATACTTCTAAAACTAGTACATCATTGCTAACTATGAAGTTATTACTATGTTTTTCAACAGATAATCTCAGAGGATTCTGTGCCTCATTTGATGTATCAGAATGGTAGCCTTGATGTTTTGAACATACAACTAGGTCATCCTACGAATCTCAACTGTCCATACCGGATTTCTAAAAGAAGTGGAGAATGAAAATCAAAGAATGGAAAAAAATGTATGGACAGTCGCAAGGAGGTTCTTGGAAACAAAAGGAAGCGAAGCGCAAAAATTGGATACAGGATGATCTCCATTCTCCATAATGGAGAGTCGGGGTCAATATTGTTTTATGCTATTTTACCTTAAAGTGGGTATTTAGGTCCTACCTAATACTGATGATCATGTGCTAAGAACAATTAAGTAGGATTGGTTCGATGACTATGAGGAAGATGATCGTATGACTTGTTATTAATAACGAGTAGAAGTTGTATGATGATGATTAGTAGGACTTGTTATTATGATGATGCATGATGCGGGCATGAAGAGTTATTATATATCAGTGGGTGAAATGAACATGGATTGGAATGAAGTGAAGGCAACAAGCATGTGGTGCATGTCGAAAGTAGTACTAATCCAAACTTGATCAAGTTAGGATTAATATTACTTTCGACATGCACCACATGTTGCCTTTACTTTAATCTAAGCCATGTTTAGGCATAGCAGTAGCGTTGGTAAATCAAGCACGGAAATAAGAGAGGACAGTTCTCTCTGTTAGCTAGCTTACACACCCTAAATTACTCCTAAACCCTCCCCCCTTTCAAAACAAAAAACAAAAACCCCAGCCACTGAAATGCTGACGCGTGGATGCCACCAACCGGGACCAAAGGCCCTCCTGCCTGGGCTAGCCGCAGCGACCACGTGGAGGCCCATCTGTCCCGGTTCGTGTAAGAACCGGGACTAAAGGACTAAGGCATTAGCACGACCTGCACCTGCACCTACATGAGTGGAGGTGGTGGAGCTGCTCGGCCAGCGCGATGCTGCAGGCCTGGTTGCCGCCGAGCATGGCGAAGTAGCCCGCATTTGTTGGCGACACGGAGCTTGGAGTGGTCGTGGCAGTGCATGGTAGCGTTGCTCACGGTGTCGGCGATGCTAGACACGGCTCGCAGCGGTTGGCTAGTACGGGAGCGCGAGGCGGTGCTCCATCGACGTGGTCGACGCGGGAGCCGGAGGAGGAGGATGCCCTAGGTCTTGGGGTGAAGGGGATGTCGCGCGGCGAGGTCGTGGGGCTCGGAGTGAAGGGGCTGCCACGCGGCGACGGCCTGGGGCTCGGGATGAAGCTTGTGCAGCCGCCGTAGAGGTAGAGATCGTCGCCCTTGAGGGCGTAGATGCGGCAATCACCGAAGGGCATAGGGTGGGGTGGTTAGAGGGGAGCTTCCCCATGGCAGCGGCGGCGTTCCTGTACCTGCACCTGCAGCCAACGCCAACTGGATCGCGATGTCACAAGCAAAGCATGCGAAGGAAAAATCTGTATAGCAGACCAAATGAATTAAAATGTCCCTGCAGCCGCAGTAGCACCCGTAGGCACCCACGGTCGGCCACCAGTTGAATTAGAGCATCTACAGCTGGACTTAGCAAATCTAACCCCCTAAATGTGTGCGGACACGCTCGGTCTGTCCATTTTAAGCCCCTGTTTGTCTGTTCATGCATCCACACTTATCATTTTCTCCCTTATATGTCCTGTCACTTGCATGTGATTGGTGAAGAAAAGAAAGGGAAAGAAAAGAAAGAGTAAACAAAGAGAAAAATGTGGTCCAGGCTGGGCTACGTCCTACGTGCCGTGCTGCCCGAGCGCATCCGCGAGCCCTCATATTCTCCCTAATTTGTCCTCAATATGAGGCTTTGCGGTAGCCCGTACGTATATGGATGATATGAGGGGTCAGGTTTGGTCATTTTTTCCTTCTCTCTACTGTCCGGTCACTGGCCGAGCGCGTCCGGGGACATTTGAGGTGGATTTGGGGTGCCAGGCAGTAGATGCTCTTAGATCTCACCTCCTGCAGCAAACGGGGCTCGAAATCATACCTGCACTGCACACAGGACCGGCCCTGGGCACGTGCAACATGTGCGGTTGCACAAGGCCTTCGATAATACTACATCTACGAAGAGCTTAACGAAAACTTCCTGACCAAGCCTCTGCCATCCCCTGATTTTCACAGGGTGGGCTCCATGCTCCCACAATCCCTCCAACCACAACCCTTCACGTTTCCTTTTACGTAAACGTCTAAGCAATCCTACATAAATCTAGCAAAGCTCCAGGGCCTCTAATGTTCTAGGCCCTATGTAGGTACATATAATAAATACTTAGTAGGTATATATAATAAATATTTGATATCAACGAAGCACTTATCAATGCAACGTAGCAAGTAGTCTAATATCTAACAATGTAGAAGACATTATCCATGATGACATGAATGAAAAAGCCGGACACCTATCTCAGAAACAAATTGAATTAAATCTCCTAACTATACCATGAGCATGAACAAGGCTGATCATCTACTCGACGAGCTATAATAGTTAGGCACAGACTAAGGTGCACACACACGCACTCGCTTTACAAAGTGTACTACATGGAGTAATATTATTTTAGTACCAAGTACATATGCACATCATCAATAATTATTGAACCCACCCTAATATGAACATATTCGACCCAAAAAAATGAATGAAGTAGCATGACAATTATTGGGTAGCAAAATCTTCTTAAACATCTAGTGTAGTCCAGATTTTTCCATTTGCATATATTTAGTCGCAAAATTCATTATGAAGATATTATTGTATACCACACATTTATTAAGACGCACACATACATATATATACTACATTAATACAAGATTCACAAATTAATCCAGGAAGACATGTAATTTTGACATTTCTTATTATCACATTATTAAGAACGACATGCTTACATATATGCTACATTAATACAAGATTCACAAATTAATCCCAGAATACATGTAATTTTTTCATGTCTTACAATCACATTTAAGTTGAACAGTGAAGAAAATATGCCCTAGAGGCAATAATAAAGTTATTATTTATTTCCTCATATCTTGATAAATGTTTATTATTCATGCTAGAATTGTATTAACCGGAAACATATACATGTGTGAATACATAGACAAACATAGTGTCACTAGTATGCCTCTACTTGACTAGCTCGTTGATCAAAGATGGTTGAGTTTCCTAACCATAGACATGACTTGTCATTTGATTAACGGGATCACATCATTAGGAGAATGATGTGATTGACTTGACCCATTCCGTTAGCTTAGCACTTGATCGTTTTGTTTACTGCTATTGCTTTCTTCATGACTTATACATGTTCCTATGACTATGAGATTATGCAACTCCCGATTACCGGAGGAACATTTTGTGTGCCACCAAACATCACAACGTAACTGGGTGATTATAAAGGTGCTCTACAGGTGTCTCCGATGGTACTTGTTGGGTTGGCATAGATCAAGATTAGGATTTGTCACTCCGATTGTCGGAGAGGTATCTCTGGGCCCTCTCGGTAATGCACATCACTATAAGCCTTGCAAGCAATGTGACTAATGAGTTACTTGCGGGATGATGCATTACGGAACGAGTAAAGAAACTTGCCGGTAATGAGTTTGAGCTAGGTATTCAGATACCGACGATCGAATCTCGGGCAAGTAACATACCGATGACAAAGGGAACAACGTATGTTGTTATGCGCTTTGACCGATAAAGATCTTCGTAGAATATGTGGGAGCCAATATGAGCATCCAGGTTCCGCTATTGGTTATTGACCGGAGACGTGTCTCGGTCATGTCTACATAGTTCTCGAACCCGTAGGGTCCGCACTCTTAGCCGTGTGCGGTGCCCCCCTCCACCATATTCCACCTCGGTAATATCGTAGCGGTGCTTAGGCGAAGCCCTGCGTCGGTAACATCATCAACACCGTCATCACGCCGTCGTGCTGACGGAACTCTCCCGCAAAGCTCTGCTGGATCGGAGTTCGTGGGACGTCATCGAGCTGAACGTGTGCTGAACTCGGAGGTGCCGTACGTTCGGTACTTGGATTGGTCGGATCATGAAGACGTACGACTACATCAACCGCGTTGTCATAACGCTTCTGCTTTCGGTATACGAGGGTACGTGGACACACTCTCCCCTCTCGTTGCTATGCATCACCATGATCTAACGTGTGTGAAGGAATTTTTTTGAAATTACTACGTTCCCCAACAGTGGTATCTGAGCCAGGTTTATGCGTAGATGTTATATGCATGAGTAGAACACACGTGAGTTGTGGGCGATACAAGTCATCCCTGTTTAAGAATTCGTCCGATTAACCAGTTAACTTGCCGATTAATCCCTACTCGTAGGGTCACCGAGTAGCCGATAAACCGATAAATCATCCGATTAAATGACCGATTAACTTGCCGATTAGCCTATTAATCCCCTACTCGCCAGCCAACCGAGCAGCTATTAGTTAACGGTTTCCTCAACAATGGTCATACTGCTTACCAGCATGTCATACTTTGGTTCGGCGGTATTGTTGGATGAAGCGGCCCGGACCGACATTACGCGTACGCTTACGCGAGACTGGTTCTACCGACGTGCTTTGCACACAGGTGGCTGGCGGGTGTCAGTTTCTCCAACTTTAGTTGAACCGAGTGTGACTACGCCCGGTCCTTGAGAAGGTTAAAACAACACTAACTTGACGAACTATCGTTGTGGTTTTGATGCGTAGGTAAGAACGGTTCTTGCTCAGCCCGTAGCAGCCACGTAAAACTTGCAACAACAAAGTAGAGGACGTCTAACTTGTTTTTGCAGGGCATGCTGTGATGTGATATGGTCAAGACATGATGCTATATTTTATTGTATGAGATGATCATGTTTTGTAACGAGGTTATGGGCAACTGGCGGGAGCCATATGGTTGTCGCTTTATTGTATGCAATGCAATAAACCTGTAATTGCTTTACTTTATCACTAAGCGGTAGCGATAGTCGTAGAAGCTATAGTTGGCGAGACAACAACGATGCTACGATGGAGATCAAGGTGTCGCGCCGGCGATGATGGTGATCACGACGGTGCTTCGGAGATGGAGATCACAAGCACAAGATGATGATGGCCATATCATATCACTTATATTGATTGCATGTGATGTTTGTCCTTTATGCATCTTATTTTGCTTTGATTGGCGGTAGCATTATAAGATGATCTCTCACTAAATTTCAAGGTAAAAGTGTTCTCCCTGAGTATGCACCGTTGCCAAAGTTCGTCGTGCCGAGACACCATGTGATGATCGGGTGTGATAAGCTCAACGTTCATCTACAACGGGTGCAAGCCAGTTTTGCACACGCAGAATACTAAGGTTAAACTTGACGAGCCTAGCATATGCAGATATGGCCTCGGAACACTGAGACCGAAAGGTCGAGCGTGAATCATATAGTAGATATGATCAACATAGTGATGTTCACCATTGAAAACTACTCCATTTCACGTGATGATCGGTTATGGTTTAGTTGATTTAGATCACGTGATCACTTAGATGATTAGAGAGATATCTATCTAAGTGGGAGTTCTTAAGTAATATATGATTAATTGAACTTAAATTTGTCATGAACTTAGTACCTGATAGTATTTTGCTTGTCTATGTTGTTGTAGATAGATGGCCCGTGTTGTTGTTCCGTTGAATTTTAATGTGTTCCTTGAGAAAGCAAAGTTGAAAGATGATGGTAGCAATTACACGGACTGGGTCCGTAACTTGAGGATTATCCTCATTGCTGCATAGAAGAATTATGTCCTGGAAGCACCGCTAGGTGTACCACCTGCACCGGCAACTGCAGACATTGTGAATGCCTGGCAGTCGCGTGTTGATGACTACTCGATAGTTCAGTGTGCCATGCTTTACGGCTTAGAACCGGGACTTCAACGACGTTTTGAACGTCATGGAGCATATGAGATGTTCCAGGAGTTGAAGTTAATATTTCAAGCAAATGCCCGGATTGAGAGATATGAAGTCTCCAATAAGTTCTACAGCTGCAAGATGGAGGAGAATAGTTCTGTCAGTGAACATATACTCAGAATGTCTGGGTATAACAATCAGATGATTCAACTGGGAGTTAATCTTTCGGATGATAGTGTCATTGACAGAATTCTCCAATCATTGCCACCAAGCTACAAGAGCTTCGTGATGAACTATAATATGCAAGGGATGGATAAGACAATTCCCGAGCTCTTCGCAATGCTAAAAGCTGCGGAGGTAGAAATCAAGAACGAGCATCAAGTGTTGATGGTCAAAAAGACCACCAGTTTCAAGAAAAAAGGTAAAGGGAAGAAGAAGGGGAACTTCAAGAAGAACGACAAACAAGTTGCTGCTTAGGAGAACAAACCCAAGTCTGGACCTAAGCCTGAGACTGAGTGCTTCTACTGCAAATAGACTGGTCACTGGAAGCGGAACTGCCCCAAGTATTTGGTGGATAAGAAGGATGTCAAGGTGAACAAAGGTATATGTGATATACATGTTATTGATGTGTACCTTACTAGAGCTCGCAGTAGCACCTGGGTATTTGATACTGGTTCTGTTGCTAATATTTGCAACTCGAAACAGGGACTACGGATTGAGCGAAGATTGGCTAGGACGAGGTGACAATGCGCGTGGGAAATGGTTCCAAAGTCGATGTGATCGCCGTCGGCACGCTACCTCTACATCTACCTTCGGGATTAGTTTTAGACCTAAATAATTGTTATTTGGCGCCAGCGTTAAGCATGAACATTATATCTGGATCTTGTTTGATGCGAGACGGTTATTCATTTAAATCTGAGAATAATGGTTGTTCTATTTATATGAGTAATATCTTTTATGGTCATGCACCCTTAAAGAGTGGTCTATTTGTATTAAATCTCGATAGTAGTGATACACATATTCATAATGTTATGGCCAAAAGATGCAGAGTTGATAATGATAGTGCAACTTATTTGTGGCACTGCCGTTTAGGTCATATTGGTATAAAACGCATGAAGAAACTCCATACTGATGGACTTCTGGAATCACTTGATTATGAATCACTTGTTACTTGTGAACCATGCCTCATGGGCAAGATGACTAAAACGCCGTTCTCCGGAACAATGGAGCGAGCAACAAATTTATTGGAAATCATACATACTCATGTATGTGGTCCGATGAATATTGAGGCTCGCGGCGGGTATCGTTATTTTCTCTCCTTCACAGATGATTTGAGCAGATATGGGTATATCTACTTAATTAAACATAAGTCTGAAACATTTGAAAAGTTCAAAGAATTTCAGAGTGAAGTGGAAAATCATCGTAACAAGAAAATAAAGTTTCTACAATCTAATCGTGGAGGAGAATATTTGAGTTACGAGTTTGGTCTACATTTGAAACAATGCGGAATAGTTTCGCAACTCACACCACCCAGAACACCACAGCGTAATGGTGTGTCCGAACGTCGTAATCGTACTTTACTAGATATGGTGCGATCTATGATGTCTCTTACTGATTTATCGCTATCGTTTTGGGGTTATGCCTTAGAGACGGCTGCATTCATGTTAAATAGGGCACCATCTAAATCCGTTGAGACGACTCCTTATGAACTGTGGTTTGGTAAGAAACCAAAGTTGTCGTTTCTTAAAGTTTGGGGCTGCGATGCTTATGTGAAAAAGCTTCAACCTGATAAGCTCAAACCCAAGTCGGAGAAATGTGTCTTCATAGGATACCCAAAAGAAACGGTTGGGTACACCTTCTATCACAGATCCAAAGGCCAAACTTTTGTTGCTAAGAATGAATCCTTTCTAGAGAAGGAGTTTCTCTCGAAAGAAGTGAGTGGGAGGAAAGTAGAACTTGATGAGGTAAGTGTACCTGCTCCCTTATTGGAAAGTAGTTCATCACAGAAACCGGTTCCTGTGACACCTACACCAATTAGTGAGGAAGCTAATGATGTTGATCATGAAATTTCAAATCAAGTTAGTACTGAACCTCGTAGGTCAACCAGAGTAAGATCCGCACCAGAGTGGTACGGTAATCCTATTCTGGAGGTCATGTTACTTGACCAAGGTGAAGCTACAAACTATGAAGAAGCGATGGTGAGCCCAGATTCCGCAAAATGGCTTGACGCCATGAAATCTGAGATGGGATCCATGTATGAGAACAAAGTGTGGACTTTGCTTGACTTTCCCGACGATCGGCAAGCCATTGAGAATAAATGGATCTTCAAGAAGAAGACTGACATCGACGGTAATGTTACTGTCTACAAAGCTGGACTTGTTGTGAAAGGTTTTCGACAGGGGTTGACTACGATGAGACTTTCTCACCCGTAGCGATGCTTAAGTCTGTCCGAATCATGTTAGCAATTGCCGCATTTTATGATTATGAAATTTGGCAAATGGATGTCAAAACTGCATTCCTGAATGGATTTCTGGAAGAAGAGTTGTATATGATGCAACCAGAAGGTTTTGTCGATCCAAAGGGAGCTAACAAAGTGTGCAAGCTCCAGCGATCCATTTATGGACAGGTGCAAGCCTCTCGGAGTTGGAATAAACGTTTTGATAGTGTGATCAAAGCATATGGTTTTATACAGACTTTTGGAGAAGCCTGTATTTACAAGAAAGTGAGTGGGAGCTCTGTAGCATTTCTAATATTATATGTGGATGACATATTGCTGATTGGAAATGATATAGAATTTCTGGATAGCATAAAAGGATATTTGAATAAGAGTTTTTCAATGAAAGACCTCGGTGAAGCTGCTTATATATTGGGCATCAAGATTTATAGAGATAGATCAAAACGATTAATTGGACTTTCACAAAGCACATACCTTGACAAAGTTTTGAAGAAGTTCAAAATGGATCAAGCAAAGAAAGAGTTCTTGCCTGCGTTACAAGGTGAGAAGTTGAGTCAGACTCAATGCCCGACCACTGCAGAAGATAGAGAGAAAATGAAAGATGTTCCCTATGCTTCAGCCATAGGCTCTATCATGTATGCAATGCTGTGTACCAGACCTGATGTGTGCCTTGCTATTAGTTTAGCAGGGAGGTACCAAAGTAATCCAGGAGTGGATCACTGGACAACGGTCAAGAACATCCTGAAATACCTGAAAATGACTAAGGATATCTTTCTCGTTTATGGAGGTGACAAAGAGCTCGTCGTAAATGGTTACGTCGATGCAAGCTTTGACACTGATCCGGACGATTCAAAATCGCAAACCGGATACGTGTTTATATTAAACGGTGGAGCTGCCAGTTGGTGCAGTTCTAAACAAAGCGTCGTGGCAGGATCTACGTGTGAAGCGGAGTACATAGCTGCTTCGGAAGCAGCAAATGAAGGAGTCTGGATGAAGGAGTTCATATCCGATCTAGGTGTCATACCTAGTGCATCGGGTCCAATGAAAATATTTTGTGACAATACTGATGCAATTGCCTTGGCAAAGGAATACAGATTTCACAAGAGAACCAAACACATCAAGAGACGCTTCAATTCCATCCGGGATCAAGTCCAGGTGGGAGACATAGAGATTTGCAAGATACATACGGATCTGAATGTTGCAGACCCGTTGACTAAGCCTCTTCCACGAGCAAAACATGATCAGCACCAAGACTCCATGGGTGTTAGAATCATTACTGTGTAATCTAGATTATTGACTCTAGTGCAAGTGGGAGACTGAAGGAAATATGCCCTAGAGGCAATAATAAAGTTATTATTTATTTCCTCATATCATGATAAATGTTTATTATTCATGCTAGAATTGTATTAACCGGAAACATAATACATGTGTGAATACATAGACAAACAGAGTGTCACTAATATGCCTCTACTTGACTAGCTCGTTGATCAAAGATGGTTGAGTTTCCTAACCATAGACATGAGTTGTCATTTGATTAACGGGATCACATCATTAGGAGAATGATGTGATTGACTTGACACATTCTGTTAGCTTAGCACTTGATCGTTTAGTTTACTGCTATTGCTTTCTTCATGACTTATACATGTTCCTATGACTATGAGATTATGCAACTCCCGATTACCGGAGGAACACATTGTGTGCTACCAAACGTCACAACGTAACTGGGTGATTATAAAGGTGCTCTACAGGTGTCTCCGATGGTACTTGTTGGGTTGGCATAGATCAAGATTATGATATGTCACTCCGATTATCGGAGAGGTATCTCTGGGCCCTCTCGGTAATGCACATCACTATAAGCCTTGCAAGCAATGTGACTAATGAGTTAGTTGCGGGATGATGCATTAGGAACGAGTAAAGAAACTTGCCGGTAACGAGATTGAGCTAGGTATTGAGATACCGACGATCGAATCTTGGGCAAGTAACATACCGATGACAAAGGGAATAACGTATGTTGTTATGCGGTTTGACCGATAAAGATCTTCGTAGAATATGTGGGAGCCAATACGAGCATCCAGGTTCCGCTATTGGTTATTGACCGGAGACGTGTCTTGGTCATGTCTACATAGTTCTCGAACCCGTAGGGTCCGCACGCTTAAAGTTCGGTGACAATCGATATTATGAGTTTATGTGTTTTGATGTACCGAAGGTAGTTCGGAGTCCCGGATATGATCACAGGAATGACAAGGAGTCTCGAAATGGTCGAGACATAAAGATCGATATATTGGACGGCTATATTCAGACACCGGAAGTGTTCTGGGTGGTTTCAGAGAAAACCGGAGTGCCGGAGGGTTACCGGAACCCCCCGGAAGAAATAGTGGGCCTTATGGGCCTTAGTGGAGAGAGAGGGCGGGCCCAGCGCAGGCCGCGCGCCCCTCCCCCTCTGGTCCAAATTGGACTAGGAGAGGGGGGCGGCGCCCCCTTTCCTTCTCCCTCTCCCCCTTCCTTTCCCCCTCCTAGTAGGAGTAGGAAAGAGGGGGAGTCCTACTCCTACTAGGAGGAGGACTCCTCCACCTGGCGCGCCCTACAGGGCCAGCCGGCCTCCCCCCTTGCTCCTTTATATACGGGGGCAGGGGGCACCTCTAGACACACAAGTTGATCTGTTGATCTCTCTTAGCCGTGTGCGGTGCCCCCCTCCACCATATTCCACCTCGGTAATATCGTAGCGTTGCTTAGGCGAAGCCCTGCGGCGGTAACATCATCAACACCGTCATCATGCCGTCGTGCTGACGGAACTCTCCCGCAAAGCTCTGCTGGATTGGAGTTTGTGGGACGTCATCGAGCTGAACGTGTGCTGAACTCGGAGGTGCCATACGTTCGGTACTTGGATCGGTCGGATCGTGAAGACGTACGACTACATCAACCACGTTGTCATAACGCTTCCGCTTTCGGTCTACGAGGGTACGTGGACAGACTCTCCCCTGTCGTTGCTATGCATCATCATGATCTTTCGTGTGCGTAGGATTTTTTTTGAAATTACTACGTTCCCCAACAAACACACATAAACATGTTTTAGTGTGTATTTTATTCAGAAATGTAATTCAATTATGAAAAATGTTTAAGTTCACCATAAAAATTAGCAATCACTATGAGTTGGAAAAATGACTTATAAATTAACCTGTATTAACATTTAGTATAAATATTGATATTTATTTGACTCGCACTTGTGCCGAATATTTATTTGACTCGTACATGTGCCCAATATTTAAGCGGGGCGGAGGAGGGGTGACAGGATAGCGTACGGCGGGAGCATGGGATGGGGTGGTGGGGGCCATGGGGGCTCACTTCGGCTTGGATCGCTCTTTCTCAGGAGGAGGGAGGAGCAGATGAGCGCGGAGCGCCGCACCAGCGAATTCGGCTTCTCCCACGCCTCCTCCATGATGGAGCCGGGTCCGCGCGTCCAGGTCGAGGTGCAGGAGGACGGGACCCCTGAGTACGTCTCCGTCGACCTGACCACCATCGGAGTCTCCGCCACACCCAACCCGTCCGCCGCCCTTGTGTCGGACGTCACCGGGGACGACGACCCCAAGGTGTGAGCCGGAGGGAGGCGCTCGCGCCGGAGTGTGGCCGCCTCCGCCGACGGCGAGCTCCGCTACGTCAAGTCGTCATCAACAACTCCTTAGTTAATATGCATCCAGTTTTCTGTTATCAGTAGTCATCGCATTCGAGTTGATTCAAAATCGAGGCCCCGAGTGGGTTGTATTCGAGATCTGGAACTTTAAACTGGCGATTAGTACTATATATCCTGGAAATTTTGGCTCTCTACTCTTGATGTGATCCGTGCCTTGCCTCTGTTGGTATTCTTTAATTTCGTTGCCATGGATCGAGCGTTTCGTTGTGTGTGGATGCTAGCTTGTTCCTTCGTTTTGGTTCTGGTGTGCCTGCCTGCGTGCGGCTTTGATTCTGCTGTGGGAGGTGTGATGCTTGTGACATTCCGATCCAGCTGGCTCTGCAGGATGCAGGTACAGGGAGGACCCGCCGCCACCATGGGGAAACTTTCCATGTCCATGGCCGACAGTCTCTGCTTCTACGGCGGCTGCACAAGCTTCGTCCCGAGCCCCAGGCCGTCGCCGCGCGGCAGCCCCTTCACCCCGATCCCGAGGACTCGTCGCGCGGCACCCCGAGCCCGAGGGTGTCCCCGCGTGCCACGCCCTGGTCGTCCTCGTCATACTCCGGCTTCTGCGTCGACCACGACAATGCCGTGCGTGAGGCACCCGCGCTCCGTATTCCGGGTTCGGGCTCCGCGTCGCCAACAACGGCCTCGCCGGCCGCTTCGCTATGCTCGGCGGCCGTCGTCCCGCTGGCCGAGCAGCTCCGGCGCCTCCACCTCGGCACATGCACGCGCAGGCCACGCCAATTCCCCCGTGCTGCCAATGGCGCGCCTCGCCTCCTCTCCGCCCTCTCCACCACGGCTCCCCCGAGGTGCAGCCCATGTCGCGCTCGTCTCCCGGCTGAGAAGCACGCAGCCACGAGGCAGGCAGTGATGCCCAAGAGCATCTCCATCAGTCAACCGGTTACCTGGAGATGACCAGGAGGGGTGCCAACGGCAACCAGCGCGTGACAAAGCCGGTGAACTTCGGGTCGGTGAGATCATCTCGAATCCCGCGGTTCTTTTCCATTACGAAGAATGAAGCTCACCTGTTCATAAAATGCTTGTATCGATGCAATGCCAGGAGCAGCATGAGTTCGTGAGCGACAAAGTGGAGGGCGCGAAGGTGGTCAAGTCCGCCGACGGGCTGGTGTTCGAGGAGACCCGGCAATTCGCACGCGGCATGGCCGAGCTCCGCCACCCGCACTAGAAGGAGTAAATTGCAGAAAACCACCAGTTTGAGGGCTAGGTTAGCAGAAATCACTAAGTTACAGTTTCTTGGCAAAAAACACCAACTCTCTCGTAAACAATTTGCAAATATCACTGATCGGCGGATCGGGCACCGATAAGTGGATTTATGACAGGTGGGGCCTGGTTTTTGCCGACGTGGCGCTGTCAGCTGGTCGGACAGCCGTTAGACGCCGTTAGACGGCGCTCTCGCACGTGAACTTAAGTGTCCTCTGTCTCTCACTCTCACTCTCACTTTGCTCTCGCACGCTCTGTTCTTGCTCGCCGCCGCCGGCCGCTCCGCTCCGCGTCGCGCTGCCGCCGCCGCCGCATCGTCATGGTGTCCTGGAGTGAAAGCGACGACAGCAGCGAGCACACTAGGCAGTACATCAGCTCTGATTCTGACGACGGCAGGGTGCAGGTATGCATTTGGGGATATTTTTCTAGGGTTAGGGTTAGGGTTTGTTCTATGATTTGGGGATATTTTTTCTCAATGGAGCTTGTGTGTTAGCTGTGTTAGCTGATGAAATGTTATGCATTTCTTTGCACTCCCAGGTCCCTGCTTCAACTGAGGACTCCGATTTTGAGGGCCCTGAAGTTGAAATGCAGGTTTTGTGCCATGGTCACGGGAAGTTAGCAGAGAGGCGCGTTGCTTTTGAAGGAATTCTAACTGGGAGGAGGTTTCTCTGTTGCGCTGAGAAGGTATATGCTTCTAAGTGACAGCACAGTCATTGTTAGGATTTGCCCATTGTTTATTTATTGTTAAGTTGGGAGACTGTTGACGCAGTCATTGTTTACTCTTAGGAGAGTGTTGAGCCAGTCATTGTTTACTCTGAGGGGAGTGTTTAGGCAGTCATTTTTTACTCTGGCAACAATGTTAATTAGATTAAAGTACAGTGGATGCATGGGTTAGTTTATTCCTAATAGCAACACATCATTGTATAATTGAGAGCAGAACATCAGTGCTTTCTTTTTGATGTACTTTATCTTGGGAGTTTTTAAATATAATATCTTTAGCTTTGGTTGTGATGAAAGGTTTTAATATGGTTTTGATACTACCTTATTTCAGGAAGGTAGAGACTGTGGACTAGTTAAATGGATTGATCCTGCTTGGCCCAATACCCTTGAGAATGCATTGCACAAGTTATGGTTGATGTATGAAGACAACAAGAGACAGAGGGCTGAGGACACTCTGATGAATTCTTTTGAAGTTCATAACCTGACACAAGAGAAGAAAAAGTTGCAGGTCAGCTATGAGAAGCTGGTTGAAGATGTCAATGCACTTGTGGATGCCCAGCAACGTAGGGTAGAGATAGAAAAGACAGATGCTGATACCAAGAAGTTGGAGGAGAAGTATGAGATGGTGAAGAACCTGGCAGTTGCTCAGGCCAGTGTCATTAGGAACATGAAGCTCAAGCTAGCTGAAGAGAGGAAGAACTTGCAGATCCAAATTGATGAGCTGCAGAAGAGTGTTGAAGAGAGCAATGTGAAGCTGCATGAGAGTAATGTGAAGCTGCAGGAGAGCAATTTGAAGCTGCAGGGGATCAAGGCCATTCTAAATGAATGATCACCTGGCTGTGGAAGAGGGCACTATCATTTGGCATTTGCTTACCTTTTGTAGGGTGTGGTTGGCTGTGCTGTAATGAGATTATGGTTTTAATTTCCTGAACTATGGATCTGTAAAGTACTAATCTAGTACTATGATTATCTATGGATTTGAATTAATGCTAAATGTGATGGTATTTAGAGTATTTGGATGAAATCTGATCTGTTTAGAATTTATGTATTTTAGCCATCAAATAGGGTTTGTAGCCATCTTTGGGGGTTTTGTCGACATCTAGCCTTCACTAGGGTTTTTAGGCATCTTTGATGGTTTTGTCGACATCTAGCCATCACCTAGGGTTTTTAGGCATGTTCGATGGTTTTGTCGACATCTAGCCTTCACTAGGGTTTTTAGGCATCTTTGATGGTTTTGTCGACATCTAGCCTTCACTAGGGTTTTTAGGCATCTTTGATGGTTTTGTCGACATCTAGCCTTCACTAGGGTTTTTAGGCATCTTTGATGGTTTTGTCGACATCTAGCCTTCACTAGGGTTTTTAGGCATCTTAGATGGTTTTGTCGACATCTAGCCATCACCTAGGGTTTTTAGGCATGTTCGATGGTTTTGTCGACATCTAGCCTTCACTAGGGTTTTTAGGCATCTTTGATGGTTTTGTCGACATCTAGCCTTCACTAGGGTTTTTAGGCATCTTCGATGGTTTTGTCGACATCTAGCCTTCACTAGGGTTTTTAGGCATCTTCGATGGTTTTTCGTCATCTAGCCTTCACTAGGGTTTTTAGGCATCTTCGATGGTTTTTTTGACATCTAGTCATCACCTAGGGTATTTTGGCATCTTCGATGGTTTTTTCGACATCTAGCCTTCACTAGGGTTTTTAGGCATCTTCGATGGTTTTGTCGACATCTAGCCATCACCTAGGGTATTTTAGCATCTTTGATGGCTTTGTCGACATCTAGCCATCACCTAGGGTATTTTGGCATCTTTGATGGCTTTGTCGACATCTAGCCATCACCTAGGGTTTTTTGGCATCTTTGATGGCTTTGTTGACATCTAGCCTCATCATCACAAAATGTATGATAAACTCATCATCACAAAATACCAGAAAAGATATCTGAAGCAGAATTATAGCATCACAACTTAACTTAAACATCTCAACTACATGACCATCATCACAACCGAACTGGCCAATTTGACAGTATTTTGACACAACCAAACATCTCAACAGTAGTTTGACACAACCAAATTGACAGTATTTTGACACACAACCAAACTGACCATCATCACAAGAGTTTCCACACACCTAAAATGCATCATTCCCATGGAGCACCTGAAGCAGTCAAGTAATCTCTAATTTTTTGGGTGGGCTTCCTAATTCTCTGGGAAACACCAGTTGGCCTTGGAGGCAAGAAAGATGCCCTTCCTCCATTTGCAGCAGCTGAAGATCTAGTTACTACTGTTTTGCCCTTTGCAGCAGCTGATGAACTACCAGCAGTTGTGCTCCTTGGTGGTGCAGCAGAAGAAGAGGCCCTCTTCTTTGCTGGTCCAGGTGCTGTAGCAGAAGAAGAAGAGGCCCTCTTCTTTGCTGGTCCAGGTGTTGTTGCAGAAGCAGAAGAGGCCCTCTTCTTTGCTGGTCCAGGTGTTGTTGCAGAAGCAGAAGATGCCCTCTGTGCTGGTGATGGTGCAGTAGCAGCAGCACCAGCAGCAGAAGAGGCCCTCTGTGCTGGTGATGGTGCAGTAGCAGCAGCACCAGCAGCAGAAGAGGCCCTCCTTGCTGGTGTGGCTGCATCAGGTTCATAGGAGCTGCTGCTTGGCTACAAAAAGATCAAATAGTGTAAGAACAGGAAGATGAATTCAAAGCAACATCAAATAGTCAATATTAGGACATTGGTTACCTCATGCCTGTTCTTTCTCATTGCCAATGATGGATTCAAAGCAACATTACAGTTGGTGTATCTATGGCCAACCTTTTTGCAATTAGAGCAGGTAATTGAGGCCATTCTTGAGGTGTCTTTGGGAGCTGGCTTCTCATATTGGCCCTTTCTCCTCTTAGTCTGTGCCCTTCTCTTGTGTTCTTTGAAAACTGGAGCCTCAATGTCCATATTGTCTGTCCTTGGCCACATATCAGGTCCAGGTACAGGATATATAATGGGACTGTAAGCTGCCAGGTACATCTTTTTTTGAACAAATCATGAACAAAGTCCTCTGGCTGAAGCTTAGCCCTGTGTATGGCAGAAACAGCATGATTGCAAGGAACTGCTGTCATATCCCACTTCTTGCACCCACAAGTCCTATGTTGTAGGTTCACAACATAAGTTCTCTCCCCACTAGTGACTTGGTAAAGATTAGGCCCAGCCATCAAAGCATGACAGTTCCTTGCAAACTTCTTTGCTTCCTCTAATTTCTCAGCATATGTTGGACAAATTTCCTATATTACAGTCTCAGTTAGTGTCCTCCTTATCAACAATTCCAAAAGCAATGGGAAAAATATTATTGTTCCCATCTCTTCCAGTTGCAGCTAGAATTTGTTGACCAGTAGTGAGCTTGATGAAACAACCATCTAGACCTACAACAAATAAATGAAATCACAATTGATTAGCACATGAAATCAAACATTAGTAGCACTTAGCACAAATACTATTGACTTACCTATGAATGGTCTGCAGCCATTGAGAAATCCTTCTTTGCATCCATTCAAGCATATGCACAATGCATGAAACCTAGGGTTAGTGCTTGGATGCTCCTTCAGATATCTTATTGTCACAATGCATCTTGAACCTGGATTTGTATCCAACACAGCCTGTAAATAATCCCTAATCCTGGTGTACTGGGCTTTCTGGTCTCCTAACACAACAGCCTTTGCTGCCCTCTTTGCCCTGTATGCCATGTGTGTTGATATGTCCACACCATACTTGCTCTTTGCAGTATTAATAATACTTGTGATTGTTGTGCATGGGTCATTTCTGATAGCCTCCTCATAGAATTTTGAAACCCACTTAGCAGTGACTTTAGTGTTCTCTGACATAGAAGGGTATGTGTGCACTAAATACAACTTCCTAATTGTAAATGACTTCTCATTTGCAATCTGAGAAGCTGCTGTATAGAAGGGACATTGCTCATCTATGCACTGTGCTATCACCCTATCACTACAGTTTCTATGGTAGACAAAGTTCCTGTTTTGAGCAATGTGCAGGGTTTGAAGTGCAGTTCTAAACTGGTACACATTTAAGAAGCAAAGATGCTTCACAAATTGCTCCTCTGGATGAGCTCTGTGCTCATCAAACCATAACCTCTTCTTCATCTTCTTTGCTCTGCTTTTTCTACCATTGGGCAACACATATGCCAATGCCTCAGCACCATCATCATCTTCCACACCAAGGTCTTGTGGTTTCATGTCCTCATCAGATGATGGAATCCAGTCCTCCTCAAACATGTCTTCTATACTCCCATGTGAATTGCTTGTTGGGCCTTTTCTTTGTCACTTGGCCCTTCTCTTGTTTGGTACATCTTGCCCTAGCTCATCCTCTTGTTCCTCTTCCTCCATTTCCTCCTCCTCTTCCTCCTCTACATCCTCTTCTTCACCTTGTGGCACATACAGCTCATCATCCACCTCTGAGTCACACATTTCCTCAACATCTGTGTCCCCTTCAAAATGAAGTTCTGGGTCATTCCTCTGTCTTTTCATCTCCTCAAGCCTAGCTAAGATATCACCATATTCTACCAAATCATCATCATCACTATCCTCTTCATTGTCCATCACTGCTGCTTTCCTGTTCAAACAAGTCTTCTTCGCTCTTTCCTTCTTCTTCTTCTTCCTAAACATTTCAATTTCATTTCTCCTTTTCTCCTCCATTTCTTGCTCTATTAACAGTTGCTCCTCTGAATTGTCAGTCACATGGTATTCTTCCACTACTGCATCACCTAAAGCAGGTTCCAGGCTCACATTTATTCTGCTCTGCTGTGTGTCAAACTGCAAGGGCATTGGCTCTTGTTCTCCTCCTGCATCACAACTCTCAGCTTCTACATGCACATTTTCAGCATTGAACAACACTCCTTCATCATCAATCTGATACAGTTTGGGCTCTCCAATTTGTTCTATTGGGGTCTGCATCTCAATGACATTAACACTGGTATTTATATTGGGAACTTTCTCTGCACTGGCCCTAACTATTGTCACATTCAATATCTTGTTATTCTGCTCTGCTATGTGGTCTAAAATTTCCTCTAACTTATCATCATCATCTATTTCTTCCATTCCTTCAATCCCTAGCCCAGGGTCCCTCACATAATACATATAATCTCTAAAACCATACCCTTCTGTCTCCATAAGTGCTACCAAATTGTAATATGTGATGTCTGACATCATCATACTCCTTTCAATATTATCTCTGTCATGAAAATGCATTCTCAATTCCCAAACCTCATCTTCAAGACTGCAAATAATAATACAATAGTGCACTATAAGTACTTAAGGAAAACTGAAGCAAGCTAGTACAGACCGGAGCAGAACATCATTTGAGTGCAACAATTCATATCCTTCTATTTACAGAAACCCTAGTTGTAAGCATCTAATTAAAGAACTATATCATTCTAATTACGGAACTATAACACACACAAACCCTAGAACTACAACACACACAAACCCTAGAACTACATTAACCCTAACCCTAGCAACAGAAGGGGAATGTGATTGGGGAGGGGAATGGGACTGGGATCTCACTAGACGCCGCCGAAACCTGAAGCAATGTGCTGGCTTCCAACTGGATTTGCCTTCACCGCCGCGGCGAATGATCTGGCCGCCCTGAATTCCACCGAGTACTGCGGGTCCTCCTCCTCCTCTTCTTCTGCCGTCGCCTTCGTAGGGTTCGAGCTCCCGCACATCTCGCAAGTGGATGGCTGGGCGCCGCCGCCAGCATCGCTCGACTTCGCCGGACTCATGTCTGCGACGGGGGGCGGGGACGGTGCGCCGCACGACCGGGAACAGGGGAGAATAAGGGGGAAACGGGGGAAGAAGACGGGGGATAAGAGGAAACAGAACGAACGGCGCCGTCTAACGGCGTCTAACGGCTGTCCGACCAGCTGACAGCGCCACGTCGGCAAAAACCGGGCCCCACCTGTCATAAATCCACTGATCCGCCGATCAGTGGTATTTGCAAATTGTTTACGAGAGAGTTGGTGTTTTTTGCCAAGAAACTGTAACGTAGTGATTTCTGCTAACCTAGCCCTCAAACTGGTGGTTTTCTGCAATTTACTCCACTAGAAGACCTAGGCCTGCCGCATGGTCATCGGGGTACTCTATGCTCCAATGGCCACGCGACACGCGGTGATGCCCAAGAGCATCTCCATCCAAGCCCTCCAGGTCGATGGCGGCGGCGAGAAGGGCGGCCAGTTCGCGAGCGCCACCGGCGGGCTGGAGTTGGAGATGTGCAACAAGTGAGACCATTATCCAAGCCCTACACTGCTGCTACTCCATCCCGTGGTTCTGTTCCATTCGGATCAATGGCGCTAACGTGTTCAACAATTTGCCTGTGCAAATGCAACACGAGCAGCAGCGATGTGGAGGGCGCGAAGGTGCAGGAGCGCAAGGGCAGCGGCGGTGGCGTCGAGAAGGGCAGCCAGCTGGTCAAGTCCATTCGGATCAATGGAGTTGGAGGTGTATAGCTTGGGCATGTTGGAGCAGTTGCAGTGCAACAAGTGCGAAGAGACCCAGGGCATGCCCGTACGGCGAGCAGTGGCATCGCCGAGCTCCGACCATCATCCGCCACCCACGCTACAAGTCCCAGGAGCATGTCAAACATAGATGTCATTGTTATGATTTGTTTATAGTCACTGTTTCTTTGTTTTCTGCTAGGCTTGATGTTTCGGTTCCCAACCGTAGTCTGTCAGTCTAGCACGAGTTGGTTTTTTCTCCACATCTATCTGCTGTTCCTGTTCTCAACGGCACTCTGCCGGGCAATGGCTTGACTGCTTGAAAACTCGTGATCGCCAGTTGCATTTTGAGTTCAGATTGCTACATGAGTAACACCAACTCCAACGCGCCAACCAAAGGCGATTTTGTTTTTTCTTTTACGTTTGGGTCGGCCTCCCGCTCGGCGTCCGCCCTGTTTATGATTTGAGTCAGCAGTGCGTCCAACGTCCGCGACCAATTTCATGTCCGTGCACAAATTTGAAAAGGCCCGCGCCTGTAGATCATGCTAGCGGCTATGCCATCATGCTAGCGGCTATGCCATCGCCCAAAGTTCATGCCGGCACCATGTCAGCGGCCGACATACAATGCCAGCTCCAAAAAAACACCACATAGTTCATGCCGACGCACTTGCCAGCGGTCGGCACACATGCTAGCACACAAAAGGGGCGGGAAATTCAACCACGCCATCTCGGCCATGGTCATGACAGCACACTTGCCCGGCATACAAAACAAGGATGACGGTCGCCCCCATAGATCACTTGTCGTCGAACTTGACCATGTCATCCTGCATCTTTTCGAACCACGGCCTCTCCTTGGCGACACGGTGTTGAGGTCCACCTTCATGATCTCCATCCCGTCATCATCCTAGCGAGAGCCACTTCTTTCGCCTTGGTCTTTGGCATTGGCGGCCGCGATCTCTAGCATCTTGGCTTGCTTCTCCGCCTCCATCTAGAGCATTCTCATTTGCTTCTCCGCCTCCATCTCAAGCCTTCTCCTTTTTATCTCCATGATGGCGTTCATTTGCTCTTCCTTGTCTTGCCGACGCTTCTCCTCCCTTGAGTCCTTCTTGGTCATCATGCCCTCCATGGTTGCGATCAAGGCGATCGACGCCGCATCCCGCTTCTCCCCCTTATTGGAGTTGGTCTTCCCCCGCGGCGGCTGCTTCGTCCCTTGCGTCCACCCGCGTGCCTCCGGCCCTTCCTCTTCGTCGACTCTGCGGCCCGCTCCTCGGGCGTCAGCTGCTTCTTCTTCTTGGGTGCCGCAGCAGTCTTGCGGGGGAGGGGGGTGCGCTTGTCTTTGCCGGAGGGGGAGGATGTGATGCCGGACGAGGCGAGGAAGGCGAGGACGGCGTCGGCATCGAGGACATCTTCCATGGAGAGCGCATGGGAGCGCGTGCGGAGGGGAGGGTTTTTGGGAAATTGGAGGGAAATGGTGGACGCTTTGCCACCGACATGCGGGCCAGGGGGAGTAGTTGGCGCGCAGCGCATCCATCTTGTGTCCGTGCTGACACAAATGAGGCTCAAAATTGGGCCGTGAATGTGTCGGCAGGCGAACGAAAAGCAGACACACGTCCCTTTGGGACGGTGTGTTGGGTCGACTTTTATGTCCGCCGCGACCCAAACGGACGCGCGCGGACGAAATAGGTCGGCGCGTTGGAGTTGCTCTAATGCTCTAACTGGGTAGTATTTCAGTGTTATCTGGGTACGTCTAACTGTGCCCAGGCGACTTTCAGCTGTGTAGTTTCTGGACAGTCTTTTTCAAGAGTACGCCTAGGCGTACCATATTTTTATAGAAGGCAGAAGTTGAATTACAAGACACTACGACTTGCTGCGAACAACAAGTGTAGCAAGACTCCACAACCGACACTACTAGAAAAAGGCTTACTAGTGGCGCACCAGTTTTGCCTACTAATGGCGCACTACTGGTGCGCCACTAGCACCACGCCACTAGTATTTTTTACTAATAGCGCACCAGGCAGTACGCCATTAGTATAGGCCACGGTGCACCATTAGTATGCCTCCCAGGGGGCCATATATACCCATGTGCTTTGCCATACTAATGGCGCACTGCGGGATGATACGTCATTAGTATCCTTTGGCATACTAATGGCGCACTGCTGGGTGATGCGCCATTAGTATCCTCTGGCATACTAATGGCACACTGCGGTGTGATGCGCCATTAGTATCCTTTGGCATACTAATGGCGCACGTTGGTGTGATGCGCCATTAGTATGTATATTAGGGATTATTATTTTTTCTTTTCTGATTTTTGCATCATCATTATCCAATGAAGGAATTGCGCCGCACACTGCTGCCTCACGCTGCTGCCAAAATCATTATCGACATGCTGGTACTGTGTTTCTCAAAAAACATCTTGCCAGCTAGTAGACCATCATTTGCCAGGCCAAATTGAGGCCAAACAGAAAACCAATGTGGCCATGGCACAAAGTCCATGACCCAGAATAGGAGACATCTGAAACTATACAAGTATACAAGCCTACACTAGATGCATACTGCTCCCTTATGAGGTACAGAGAGGAACTTTGCTATGCTCACTAGATACACAAAATGAACAAGATCACTATTCATTAGCAAGTAAACTCCTTCCATTTCGCTGTATAGCTTATATAGTTTGTCAGTCGAGGTTACATACATACAAACAATGCATACTGAAAATCTGAGGGTGTGCAAGCAGGAAAGCAGGCAACAACTAGGTGCCACAAGCAGGAAAGCAAAATCTGTATAATTGAATACTTCTCTGGTATAATCAGCTTCCAACAGAACAAGTACAGATTTTGCCCCACCTGTTCTGGTCTCTATCACTGAATGACTCTGTAACAGCTGGTGATGAACCCCACAAGACTGTACTCAAGTTCTGCAAGAATCCCCTACAGACGAATTACACGAAGTAAGTAACAGCGAACAAATTTTCGACCAAATTACACGGCAGCACTGGGAGAGCCAGGGATGACCCAAGGGTGGGGTGCTAACTTATGACACGCTAAAAAGAACCAATATCTCACATCAAAATATGCCTAACAAAAAGCATACTGTAGCGGATAAATGCCTTTTGCAAAATATGTTTAAATCACAAAGCAAAAACCCTATCAAGTTCAACATTAATACAAGTAAAATTAGACGCTGAATGATTTCTAGCATCGCAGCCTGAATACGTCAAAGAAATATTTTGTTGGCATCCAACAGCAGGGCTTGTTTCAGAGTTTTAAATAACTTACAAGTTAGACTGTCCAATAACTTCAGCAACTGAATGCTAAGGTAGAGTAGATATAAAACTAAGGGGGTTGTTATACTATGTGTTGGACACAATGATGTTTACTCTGTTCGGGCATAATGAGCTCTACTTGTTACAATGTCCAATGGCAAACGGAAAAGGCCAAGACATAAAGTTACTACATATTGGTGATTCCCAGCAAAAGATTTCTAGCATCACAATTTGAATACAGCAAAGCCAAAAAATATGATTTTCTGGCATCCAACAGCAGGGCTTGTTACAACTAAGGGAATGCCACATGATACTGCTACTGTATCTAATACAACAACATGACACTTGTTACTGTATCTAATGTTCCTACAACTACTGTATCTACAACAGTAGCACATGATACTGCTACTGTATCTACAACTACAACTACTACAACAACATAAAACTACTATGCATCATCTTCCTACTATACTTGCTACTCATCTTCGGAACAAAATAGCAGAAAAAAACAGAACCAAACTACTATCCATCCATCTAGCAAGCAACTAGCACAACTCATCCATCCATCCATCAAGCATCATATACCTAACTAACATCAACATACATACATCTATCTAACATCCATTGATCCGTGTAACTAGCAGCATGAACAAGAGAGGAACAGGGAACAGTGACATGGACAAGAAGCATAGAGGCAAGGAAGAGAGGCTCACCCCAGGCCGCGGTCGAAGGAGAGCAGCCGCTGGCCACGCGCAGGAAGAGACGGCGGGAGGTGGCGGCGAGGGTCACGGCACCGTCCTTGGCTCGCCGGCTACTGTGGAGGTGACCGGTGGCGGAGGACGGCAGGGGCAGCCGGGGTGTGGGCGCGTCGGGGCTGCGCTCGCCGGCTGCTGCAGGGGCCAGAGGAGGCCCTCGCTCGTCGGAGGGAGGAGGAGAGGAGAGGAGCGGGCGGCGGGGTGAGGAACCCTAGCGCGCGTGCTCGGCCAATCTCGTTCGGGGGGCGCGGGGGCGGCGGGGGTGGAGTCTCGCGGGGGTCGGGGCGGCGGCGTTGGGGCAGCGCAAGACCACAGCGGCGGCGGCGTCGGGGCAGCGCAAGACCACAGCGGCGGCGGCGGCGCCGACGGCGTGCAGGCGCGGCGGACGGAGGGGGCGGAGCAAGGGGGCGGCGGCGTACGGTTGGGGTCGAGTGGGGGATCTGGCGAAGGAGAGAGGGAGGCCACAGTGCGAGGGGAATAGGTGGAGTGGGGGGAGGGTTAGCAATGGCGCACCTCCCCCAAGTGCGCTATAAGTACGACGATAGCAATGGCGCACCTCACCCTGGTGCGCCATTAGAAATTACTAGCCCGACTGGTCAGGTTATATTCCACCTAACCCTATCTCCATCAGAACATGCCCACTAGCCCGATTGGTCAGCACGCAGCACACACACTAGGAGGTCCTCGGTTCGATTCCCATGCTCCCCAATTTTTGTTTTTATGCATTTAAATGCTGTTTGATATTTATTTGTGTTTAACTATGTTCAAACTTGTTTAAATCATAACAGTAATATTTTCTTATAAAAACAGTAATATTTTTTTAAAAAATATCATCAAATTTGTTATTTGAAAATATTTATGAATATGAAAAAATATCATCAAATTTGTTATTTGAAAATATTTATGAAATACAATCAAGAAATGAAGACTACAATTTAAATATAATCGATCTTAGCTAGCTATCTGTTCACAATCTTCTTGCCCTTATTTTTCGTAAATGGAGTTCTTCTCTTGAACGGACGTCCTTTAGGTAGGGTGGTCCTGCTTCTTCTTGTGGTGTATGCTGATACTTCATCGTCGTCGTCATGTTCCATCTTCGGGTCGCCGTACTTGTCGAAGTCTTCCTCATTGGCGACTCCATCCATTCCGATGATCTTCCTTTTGCCTCTCCTCACGACAACACGACTAGGCTTTGGCGGGTCGGTAATGAAGAAGCATTGGTCCACTTGGGAAGCCAGTATCCATGGCTCATTTTTCGCGGTGACGTTTGCGCCTGCGGTCTTGGATTTGGCTTCGGGTATAACCATGGTGGTGAAATACCGGTCTTCTTTTATGACGCTCTTGGCCCATCTGACACGGAACATCGGGACCTTCTCTCCAGCGTAGCTCAGCTCCCAGATCTCCTCGATCCTTTCGTAGTATCTGTCCTTGTCGTTACCGGTGTAGGATTCCATCGTTACCCCGGAGTTCTGATAACCACCGCTCTTCATGTCCTTGTCCTCGGTGTAGAATGTGTAGCCGTTGATATCGTATGCCTCATACGTCATCAGGTTGTGCTCGGCGCCCTGTGACAAGGCGAATATGAGTTGTTCTTCCGCGGAAGAATCCTCATGTAAAGGGTACGACAGAAGCTTCTGCTTGAACCAACGCGTGAAACATGAGTTGTGCTCTTTGATTATATCTCCGTCCGTCCTCTGTTGGCCTCGGTCATTGTACGTCTTCTCAATAGACGTTTTATGCTCTACCACCCAAGGATCGACCACATCTATGTGTTGTAGCGCGACTAGGTTTGCTCTTTCAAAGTCGGCGAGTCGACCATCGAAGTCGACATGCATTTCGCGGCGACCCTCACGGTGACCAAATCCAGCGAGCCTGCCGAGGTGCCTGTTGACGGGCAGACCAACGGGGTTCTCGATGCCTAGATAATTCATGCAGTAGGAGATGCACTCTTCGGTCAGAAAGCCCCTGGCCATGCTTCCCTCTGGACGTGACATGTTGCGAACGTATCCTTTGATGACACTATTCATCCTTTCGAACGGCATCATGCTGTGCAGGAACGTCGGCCCGAGTTGGATGATATCCTCCACGATATGGACCAGCAGATGCACCATAACGTCGAAGAATGCGGGCGGGAAGTACATCTCAAGCTCGCATAGTATCACCACGATCTCTTCCTGTAGCCTTCTGAGTTGCCTCACGCCAACCGAGTTCCGAGAGATGACGTCGAAAAAGTTGCATGGGCCAAATAGCGTTTCACGGACGTGCGCGTCCATGATCCCACGGATTCCAACTGGAAGTATCTGCGTCATCAGCACGTGATAGTCGTGAGACTTCTCCCGCTGAACTTCTGCTTCGCTGAGTGTAGGTATCTGCTTATCTTCCCCACGTAACCGTAAGGAAGTTTTACTCCTACGAGGCAGGTGAAAAAATGATCGATCTCCTCCTGACTTAGAGTGAAGCATGCGGGAGGGAAGTCATTTCCGGTCTTCTTCGCCTTTTTGCCTTTGCGACGACTTTCCGTGTCCTGCTTCGCCTCATCATCATTAGCGTGAAACTCCTCCCTGATGCCCATTGATTTCAAGTCTGCCCTTGCTTTCGGCCCATCTTTGGTCCTCTCTGGCATGTTGAGCAGGATACCAAGCAGACTCTCGCACACGTTCTTCGTGATATGCATGACATCAAGGCTGTGAGGCACACAATGGATCTTCCAGTACGGCAAGTCCCAGAAAACAGACCTCGTTTTCCATACCTTCAGCAGTGGCTCTGGCGCCTTAAGCTTTCGCTTCTTTCCCGGCTCTGGCGCCTTTTGCTTCTTTCCCGGCAGTGGGCAATCTTTCCAATTTTTCAACAGCTCGTCTATTTCCTCGCCGCTCCTCGTACGCGGGCGTCTTCGGGGTTCGGTTTCACCATCGAACAGATCCTTGCGTTTCCTCCACGGGTCATCGTCGCGAAGCCACCTTCGATGTCCCATGAACACGGTTTTCGAAGACCCGGGATCTCTATCTAGCTAGCGATACGTTGTGTCATCCATGCACCTGACGCATCCAGAAAATCCGTGGACCACCTGCCCCGCGAGATATCCGTAACCGAGATAGTCGTGCACCGTCGTGAGCAGTGCGGCTTTCATAGGGAAATATTCTTTCTCTGCGGCGTCCCACGTATTGGCTGGCGTTTTCCACAGCGTGTCTAGCTCCTCTTTCAGCAGCCCCAGATACAGATTGATGTCGTTCCCTGGTTGTTTCGGCCCTTCAATTAGCATACTCATGTGAATGTACTTCCTCTTCATGCATAACCAGGGGGGAAGGTTGTACATCCACACAAACACAGGCCAGGTGCTATGTGTGCTTCTCTGGCTGCCAAACGGATTGACTCCATCGGTGCTCGCGCCCAGCACGATGTTCCTTGGATCGTTCCCAAATTCTGGGTGTTCGAAGTTCAACGCTTGCCACTGGCTCCCATCCTTAGGGTGACTCAGCATCTTGTCTTTTTTATTTATCTCCGGATCATTTGCGTCATCTTCTCGCTTCTTCTCCTCCCTATCCGCGTGCCAACGCAGGAGCTTTGCTACCTTAGGGTCCGCGAAATACCGCTGCAGACGAGGAGTGATCGGAAAGTACCACACCACTTTTCGAGGAGCTTTCTTCCTCTTCTTGTATCGAGTGACGCCGCACACCGGACATATGGTAGACTCCGCGTGCTCGTCCCGATAAATGATGCAATTGTTCATGCACACATGGTATTTCACGTGCGGTAAATCCAGAGGACACACGATTTTCTTCGCCTCCTTGAAACTGGTCGGGCACTTGTTCCCCTTGGGAAGACGTTCGTGCCAGAATGACATGTTCTTGTCGAAGCAGGCGTCGGTTATTTTGTGTTTTACCTTCATCTCCAGAGCCATGGGCGTTACTTTCAGGCGGGTATCCTCGGGCCTGTCTCCTTCATACAATGGAGTAACCGCGTCTATCTCCAGTTGATCCAGCTTGGCTTTCTCTCGGGCGGCAGCTCTTGCGTTATCCGTCTGCTTGAGAAGCAGCTCTTGAATATGAGGGTCCTGCACCCAGCCCATCGATGGTCCATCGTCGTCTGCTCCGCCGGCATCTTCATCTTCATGATCATGCCCTTCGTCTGCTCCCGCATCTTCCTCATCATCATGTCCGGCATCTTCTACATGATGACTGTGTACAGCATCACCGTCGTGATCATGTCCTGGAGATTCTTCGTCTTCTCGCCCGCCCGAGCTGCCGTGGTTGTCTTGCTGCCCATCCTCATTTCTTGCCCGACCCCCATGGACGACTTCATAGTCATCTTCATCACCTTGCCACCGATAGCCATCCATGAAACCACGCAAGTGCAGGTGGTCCCGCACCTGCCCGGAATCCGGGTCCGCAATAAGGCTCTTCAGCTTGCATCTTCGACACGGACATCTTATCTCCGTCTCGTTCTTTTCAAGCATCTCGGCCTTCGCGGAGCTCAAAAACCTATTCACGATGCCTTCGGTCATCGTGCGGACCATGGTCGCCTGCGGGGTAGAGCAAAACGATATTTTAGAACCAAGAAAAAATTTGGCATGACTTTCCCTAAAAATAGGACCAAAAAGAATGCATAGTGCCAAAATTCTCGCCGAAACGGAAATGAATCAACATTCTGGCAAAATATTGGCAACTATCGCATTTCAAATACCGGTACCTGCAAACACAAACATATATGCAACACCACAAACATACGCAACACCACAAACATACATAGATCTAGCTAGGACATAAAAAGTGCATGTGCACGTTGTTGGAGGGAGAACAACATAAAGATAGCTTCCCCCTTACTTACCTATCAAAAAAAGGGTGTTTAACCACTTAATTTGGATGAATTTATGGTGCAAATGAGGTGAGGAGGAGGAGGCAGCCGAGACAAGCTTGGAGGAGGAGGAGGAGAAAATGAAGTGGGGAAAGTGAGTGGGTAGGTGTGGCTGTCCAAAATATCTAGCTCGTCCCATGTTACTAATGGCGCACAACCACCTAATGCGCCATTAGTAACCCTGGTTACTAATGGCGCACCTGCTGGTGGTGCGCCATTAGTAGTTTTGCAAAAAGAAACAAAAAAAAGACACTAATGGCGCACCGTGGAACAGTGCGCCATTACTAAACTAGTAAGGGCGCACTGTCCCCAGGTGCGACATTAGTAGTTTTGCAAAAAAGTAAAAAATAAAAAAAATATTATAGTGGCGCACTATGTGGCTGGTGCGCCATTAGTATGTCTGGAAAAAAAATTTGTTACTAATGGCGCACCGTGTGTCTGGTGCGCCATTAGTGTATTGGCGCACCACATGTCTGGTGCGTCATTAGTGGCCATTCCATCTATAGCCCTTTTCCTAGTTGTGCGAGCTAATCAACAGATTAGCCACCACAACAATTACAAACACAACGCAAAAGGGCCTGCCCTAAACCAATCCTCTAGCCGCGTCACAGCAAATGCCGAACACCATTAAGAGAAACAACTACAGTCGGGCTCTCTTTGCCAACACGCTACCCACCCTTGAATGCCTAAGAGGAGACGACAAGTAAGTAGCGGGACTTGGTCGGACCTGAATAAAGCCATCGTCTTGGGGCACCAGCAGCAGCGTACATAATGCCCACGAAGATCACTCGGACCAGCAGCAAGCACCGGAGAACCACATCGTAGAACCGCCAAGCCAAGTCTCCGTCCACGATGCTCTCAACAGAGTAACGACGTCAAGACGCCGCCATCGCCGTTCCTACTACAGACCAAGGCTTTCGGCCGGAGACCACAACCTGATCAAGAGGGGGAGATGTCGACACACTTCTGCGACGCCTTCAAAGAGGGGAACGACACACACAGGCGTCGTCGTAGCCAGCTCCAACCGAAGATGAGCAGGATTTTCATCGAAACGGTCGCAGACCTCCCACCCCTACCATCTAACCTGGCCAAACAGTCGATGCGAGGCCACACCGCCGCCAGCACCTTGCCGTCATGATTGAGCTGTTGCGGAACACCGACCCCTCGCACGGCCAGGAGCACGCAGACCAACCTCCAGCTCCTACACGAACGAAGAAGAAGCACCGGAACCACCACCACTCCAGCTTGGCCAGGAACAGTCGGCCGCAGGCAGGGCTGGAGACGCCACTCCTGGCAGCCAGGAGCCAGCCGAGCCGCGGCTGCGCCCCAGTAGCAAGCACGCGAGATTTTCGAGGAACGTATCCAACTTTTTGCTTCTAGTCCCTATCCATGCATGCAAAGGTGCAAAGTTGTCCCATCATTAAGAAGGTGGATGCGATCAATGCATGCATATCATTAACAAACTGGGTTACTCTAATCAAGGCGTTAAGCATTTAACACACTGTTCATGTTATATTACTAGTCAATTAGTAAGGCAGTTGATAAGCATTAAAATAGCACTGTAGCATTAAATCAAGGACTTAAAAAAGTCCTTGAAATGATTCGAATGCACTAGTTATGTTTTATTAATTGCATAAAAATTACTTAACCCGTGCTAATCGGAGGAGTACGATAAAATGGTTGCTACTTCCGTTTGTCCGCTTCGAGGGACAAGGACGCACAGTGCAGCTAGCCAGCAACCGAACTCAGGTGAGCGGTGGGGTCCACCATTTTGATGACATTTTGGCTGATTGTTTACTTTCTGCCCCAAGCTGGAGCCGAAATCTAGTACATGTAAATGTTTGCAAAGTTTGTCTAATTTACCGAAAAAACTTTCGCCCCGCTTTATATATAAAGCAACGATCAACATCATCCGATAGAACCGCACTCACCCACAACACACACGCACACACACAAGGCAGGATACATAAGTACTGAGCGCAACAACACAATCCCCAGCACTACAAGAGCCGCTGGGGGCTTCAACCGTGGCCATGCCACCGCGAAGAAGTGAAGCTGCATATGATGAACCGTAGGCTCCAAGACGGCGCCTTCAGGAAGGATACAACACCGGAGCGCCACCAGCGTCTGATCCGAGGATCAGAGTTTCCCCTGGAGCAACACGAAGGGCAATGAGAGCCGCGACGATGCCTTCAAGAAGGGAGCGCTCTTCGCCGCCGCCAGTCCTTCCGAAGATAGAGCAGGTTTTCACCCCGGCCAACACTCATCGCCACCAAACGCCACACCCTGGCTACCACGCCGCCCACACGGCCGTGGCAACCGGGCAACACCGAGGCACGAGCTCTGCCCTTGAGTATCGCGCCACCACCACCAGGGCCGCCGCCCCGGAATCTAAGACCTTGACACCAAGTCATCCAAGACCCGCCGCAAACCCAACCGAAGAGACGAGCGAAAAGGACCCGCCTTTCGCACCCCTGGTCGGTCCTAACGACGAGACCCAATAGGCCGGCCACAACTAGCCTCCATCGAGCTGTCATGCTGCACCGTGCGAGAGACGAGTGCGGTCCTGCTGCCGTGCGCGAGACGGGCCGGTCCTGTAGCTGGGCGCGAGACGAGCTCGGTCCTACAGCACCGGGCGCGAGACGGTCGATGGACCGCAGTCGAAAGAAGGCCAGCCCTTCGGCGAGAGAAGCAAACGAACGCCGAGGAGAGGGGTCGAATGCGGATACAGGCAGCCTACAGATGAGCCGACACCAGAACAATCTGGCCGCCGCCGCAATCAACCTGCCACCACCACATAACCTGCGCCTCCACGTCCTGGTCATATCCACCCGAAGCCCCGCCACCCCGCACCGGAGCAGCATGGACACCAGCCGCAACACCACCACCTCCACAGGGGCGCCGGCAACCCCGTCATCGTCGACCATCACATCCGCCGGATCTGGGCAGGAATGCCCAAATCCGCCGTCAACCCGTTCGAGACCACCAGACCCCACGAGTGCCGCGGGGGGAGGGGAGAGGAGGAGGTAGCACTGGCGAGCCACGAGGACGCGGGGAGGAGCGCCGGAGCAGGGGCTGGCCGGGACCCGACGCCGCGGGCAGGGGGAGGTGCCCCGCGATGCCAGCCACCCGCGCGCAGGGGAAAAACCGCCCCCTGCCGCCTCTGCCACGCGGCCTTTGGCCAGCGGCGCCCCCAGCAGCGGCGAGGGAGGGGGAGCCGGGGCGGAGGACCTGGGGTGGCGGCGCTAGGGCTGCCTCCCGACGGTGCTCGCGGCAGCGCCTCATGAGGGGAAGGGGGAGGGAGGGTTTCCTTTTCCTTTGTCTAATTTGCCCTAGACTTTACAAGCTAGACGAGAAACAAATTTTGTTTAGTGCAAACTCTACAGCGCAAAACATTTGCATTAGATGTAAAAAAACCACTTGAAAGAATGCTAGAAAATCCAAAATTTGAGTGCAACACTAAAGAAATCTTGAGCTCATAATTTTTGAACGAGAAATATACAGGGATGTGTTGTACAATTTTTTTTTTAAAATAACATTGGACCTAGACACGCATGGTGGCGCAGCGAGAAGGCCTCCTTGCTCCCGGCTGGGGTGTTGATGATGAACCTCATATGGAGGATTACGTCGCTCGCACTTGGGGCCGGGGTTGGGATGAGGGAGGCCGTGGCGGCTGCATTATGGTGACTCCGTGTTTGCACACATCTATCGCAGCCCCAATATAAATATAAAGTGTGCAACATATGACGGAATGTGATCATGGATATGCGGAATATGGCAGATTGCTCTAAGCCACCATCTACATTGATGTGGGAAACACTCTCCTCAGATAGGATCCACCGAGCACACTTCACAGAAAAAAGCTTTTCATAACCTTGAGGTCGTGTTTTCTGGTTTGTTAACAGAACATGTTACACGATCCACAGGGAGACCTGGTCAGGGATATTTTAACCTAACTGACAGAGATATTAACGAGTTCAGCAACTCAACCAGTCAACCAGCACTACAAGTTTTAATGTATGTAAGGTCATATCAACGCGGATCATCTAAACGCCTGCAAATATCTAAACTGGCCGGCCCCAAGCAATTTTTTCCATCCAACGCGGGTCTCCAAATAGTCCAGACCGGCGAAATGCCCAAACTACCCCAAACGCGGGGGGGGGGGGGGGGGGGGGGGGGGGGGGGGGGTCTGAGGGAGTCCGGAGATTCGCCACATGAGACTCTCACACCCCGGCCCACCCCAAAACCCTACCCGGAGCTCTTGTTTTCTCACAATTCGTCCCTCTCCCTTTTCCTCTGTATCCATGTGTCTTGAGACAGACACCACCGTCGTGCCACCCCATACGTCGCTCATGCCTCACTGGACCTCCATCGCTCCACCCAAGCGTCTGGCCCGCCTTGGCCAACGCTGCGAACTCCCTGGTCTGGCCACCAGCCACACACCCTCCGCCCCTGCCAACGCCGTCCATGACGGACACCAAGCCCTACAAGTGTTCAGCCAAATGCCATGGAATTTTTTTTTACGTTCACGTTGTTTACTTTGAAGGAAACATGATGACTTCAGATGAGAAGTGCTTCTACACTGAGTTCATGAAAATTCTTCTTCGTCCGTTGGTGAACGAGATGTGGAGGACATGGCAAGGATGAGTGTGTTCCTTGAAGAAAAGAAGATGCGCATGTTTTCAAATTTAAGGGTTCAACAAAGGGACATTGAGTGTTGAATCGGCAGAGGCCATGTGTGCATATGTATATGTACGATGACTAATTTGCCTCGATGCGCTATTGATACCCTATTTCCGATGTCATTTTCGCATGACGACATTTGTTCGAAAAAATCTACCAAGGTGTCAGGTCCTATGATGATTATTACTTCAGGACGAATAAGGATGTCATTGACCGCATTGGGTTCTCTGGTTACTAAAATTGCACAACTGATGTGAGGATTCTTGCCTATGGCACCGCCGCATATTGGATGGACGAGTACCTCTGGATGTCGCGAAGCACATGCCACGCCATAGTCAGATTTGTTACTGCAATGGTCGAGGTATTTGAATCAAAGTAATTAAGAGAACCAAATATCAAAGACACCACAAAGCTCATGGCACCTGGATAATCAATATGGATTCCAGGTGTGCTCGGATCCCTGGATTGCATGCACTATTTTTTTTGAAAGAACTGCCCATACGGTCAACAAGGACAATACCAGAGCCATCATAAAGCTCACAATCACTCTTGAAGCAGTTACATGACAAGAACTCTCGATTTAAGACTCTTTCTTTGGCATGTCTTACTCTCATGATAACATCAACGTGTTGTAGCGGGCTTCATTGTTTGCAAGGTTGTGTGCTGGTGAAGCTCACGTGTGCAACTATACCATCAAATTGGCATGTATACAACAAGGGATACTCTCTTTGATTGTATCTATCCTCCGTTGGCGACCTTCGTCAAGACCATATCTTCAAGCCATGGGGTAGCAGAAGATATCACTTTACTCAAAAGAGTGCGAGAAACAATGTGGCGAGGGCATTTGGAGTGCTCCAAGTCCGTTTTGCAGGTGTTCACAGACCTAGTAAACAATGGTATCCATATATATTTTCAGAGGTGATTACAACTTGTTTGATCATGCACACCATGATTGTGGAGGATGAGGATGATGGAGTTTTGCATGGTCTACATTTCAAGAGATGGGTGATCCTATCCATCTTCCACAGTAGAACACGATAGCGTCTCAACAATTTCTCCAAATGCATTATCAGATCCGCAATCGAAGAACTCATACACATATTCAGAATTGACTGGTTGAGCATTTGTGGGGGTACCATATAGATAATTTGAACATGTGCCCGGATAATTTGAATTCAAATTTGAACTATTTTATTTCATAACTTTATATTTGGATTGTACTCCCTCCGTCCCGAAATACTTGTCGGAGAGATGGATAAAATTGGATGTATCTATATCTAAAATACGTCTAGATTCATCCATTTCTCCGACAAGTATTTCCGGACGGAGGGAGTACTACTTATATTTGAATAATTATTGCACTAGAATATTTATATTATAATTATGGATGAATTGTGCTATTTATCTTTTATTATTTTTAGTACTCCGAGTATAAGAACAAAACTTAGGGGTAATTCCAACGTGAATCACCAAAACAGACATCACCAAATGTCCATAAACACATCCGGACGTGTCCACAGACATTGATAGGAGCAGAGGCCATGCAACCGCAAACACCAAATGTTCACCCCCATTTCAAATGAATCTTTACAAAAGGACAAAATTCATGCTAACACGATGATATTTGTTTAATTTCAATACAACCAAAGATGGATGAAATTTAACAAAGTTTCAACTAAGTCGAATGAAATTTTAACTACGTAAACTAAACTAAGCGAGGCAACAGACGGCGACCTCGTAGGTATAACCTCCAAAGCCGTCTTCCTTCCAATGGCATATTCTTATGTTAACTCAGATCAGAACATGGCAGCAGAGAATTTTAGTCGAACACACACTAAAATCGAGAGGATTTGTTTTCCATGCCTTTATTTCTGGGTAAGTATGTACATTCCAATTAAGCACCTCCTCCATTGGGCTGGCTCCTCGCCGTTGCGATGGAACCATTTCTATTGCATTCTACAAATCAAACAACACCCATAGGAAAAAAAAAATCATGGATCACAATCCTATAAAAATTCTATGAATGAAAGAAGCCCTTAGAAGTAGTATGAGTAGGATTTCGTATTACTCCTTCTAAAAGGACTAATCAGCACGTCCCCCATATCGAACGAAGAACAAAAATAGATGGATGGGGTCCTGGCCATGGGAGAATGTCAGATCCAAGAAATGGGGTCCTGGCCACACACACACAGTACTTTGTACTTAGTACTACGCTGGGCAGAACAAAGGGAAGCACAACCCCCTCAAAAGATAACAAAGGAAGCACAACCACACGGGACTACTCTTTGGAAGGACGACAAAAGCAAAGGAACGGGGACTGCCATCGGTGCTCGCCAGGAACAGATGCTTTCCTTCACTCTGTTCGTTCGGTTTATTCGGTTTACATGGTTTGGTTTAGATGGTTTTTCGGTTTGTACGGTATTAATACTTTGATAAATACGGTATGAAATTAAAGTACGGTTTGGTTTCGGTATATAACAAATTATTTCAGTATGGTTTCGGTATATACCATAAAAAAACAAAGTTGACACGGATTTGAAAATGTCGTAATAATAATTTACAAATTAATGACTCAAAACACATACTATTTTACACAAATAGTAATAACTATATATACAAGTGTATATGCATGCATTGATTCACATGTTGATGGTTATGGACGTGTTTAGCGTTCTAAAAATAGAAAAATAACTATGTTACAAGAAAATATTACGTGCTTAGTAGTGAATTGGACTCATGTACAAGAAAAATGGAAACTAGTATGATTGTTCGTCTCAATAAATATAAATTTATTTTTTATTTCGGTTTATTCGGTTAACCGTTCGGTTTTTCGGTATATACCATAAAAACTAAAGTTCAAAACGACATGAAAAGCTCATATCATACCAAAACCAGAAACCAAAAAAACCATAAAATTGATTTGGTTTGGTTTATTTTCGGTATGGTTTTTCGGTTCGGTGTTCATATGCACAGAGTGAGCTTTCCTGCAGGTACGTGCCGGGGATCGGAAAGATTTCCTTTCAGTCCAGACAAAACGAAAAGCGGCAGCAAAGCCTCGCCTCGGGTCCCCTCTCTCCTCGGGTTACGCCCTCTGTTTCCTCCATTACAGCCGTTACCCTACCCCAAGTCTGTGGGCGGGTCGTGGGTAGTCATTAATAAACCAGCATAGGAGTAAGTACTACTCCCTCCGTTCCCAAATATTTATCTTTCTAGAGATTTCAACAAGTGACTACGTACGAAGCAAAATGAGTGAATCGACGCTCTAAAATATGTCTATATACATCTGTATGTTGTAGTCCATTTGAAATGTCTAGAACGACCAATATTTGGAAACGGAGGGAGTAGTATTTACCCCGCAAGAAAAAGTACTAGTATTTAATTAATTACTAGCAAAAATGCCCGTGCGTTGCAACGGGGTAGTGGAACTATCATCATGGAATCTCACCATCCCCTTCATCCTTCCATCCTTTTCCAACTATCATCATGCAGAACGCCCTTATGATTCCAGCATCCTCGTCGCACGAGCTTTGATTCGCTCACATTGGTCATCTGGGATCTTTCACGCCTCTTTGTTTTTCATTTGATTCGACCCGGCTACACCGTTACAAAATAAATATCAAATAAAATCGGAACAACATAACTTTTCATTTGTTAAGGATGAACATATCTATAGTGAAAATAACAATTTGATATATGCACCCCAACCTGTAGTTTGCAACAGAGGATGAACAGAACCAGAAGTGAAATCACATACAATTTGACATAAGCAAAATCACTGTCAATTGCCCCACACAGAAGTGCAATCACTTACAATTTGACATAAAGCTGACTGATTTAGCACTGAAAAGCAATTTATGTGAAATAAGATTCTAGAAGTATATTCCAAAGAAAACAAAACTGTGTTTTATAGACTATACCTTTCTCGGAACCTTTCGAGAGATAGGGAAGAAGTGAGCTACCTTTGCTAAGCTTAACTTGTTCCACAAGAAGCATATCTCCTTATAAAATGTGCTTATCTAGCTTGCCACTTTAACAATACCATGTAACCTGTGCAAAAATTCAGATAAAGATAACATTAAAATTGTATTAACCGAGAACTGTACGGACTCCATGAGCTGGAACCAAAGCTGCATGAGCTGGTAGAGTTAAGATTGTCATAAAGATTTATCGTCTCAGTGAAGAAATTGCATGAGCTGGTAGAGTTAAGAAGCGCCGGGAGATCGATCTGTCGCACGTCTCATGGGATAGCTTGGTTGCTTGTCACACGTGAGAGCACCTATCCGTTTATGTCTCACCGCCTAAAAACTTAGTTACTTAGCAGTGCAATATTTTCAGAATTTCCAAAGTAAGACAACATACCAGGAGAAATAAAAAAATAATTTCTGGAACCTAGCTATATCAAAATCTACCCAGTTTGTCTTGAGCTCCAAACTATATCAACAATATCATGGATTTAAGAAAATAAAAGCATACTTCAAGTTATTATTGTTGACACTACTACACAGACATGCAAACAATAACAATGTAATCAGATTCAACCTACCTTCATGATTATTTGCAGGCATGTCCAGATGTTTGGACAATGAATAGATCGTGCATGATATTGAATAAGAAGAATTTTTTAGCATAATACATAGACAGATCCGTGGCATGTTGACATTCGGCCGTAAGTTTGTGCAGGCGTTCTTGACGATGCTCTATGGAAATCAAAAGCGGCCTCCTCAGCGACCCCGGCTCCGACAGATCCATTGCATGACTGCTTTGAGACGGGACTCATTGGCGGCGCTGCCGAACCTGTCAAGATCAAAGTACCTCTGCTACGTGAGCCGCTCCATATCCTCGATCCACTCAGGACAAAGGTGCACATCCACGACGCTCATGCTTCCCAGCTCCTTCGCCTCTTCCTTTATGACCATGCATCATCACCGCCTCCACATCTTCTTCGGCTCACTGTAGGCATCCTAAGTGGCTGCAGCGTTGGGTTGGCGCCGAAACCCTAGTAACTTGAGTTTGGAAGGAGAAAGAGCGACAATAGGGAGAGGGCCAAGGGTTCGTGGGGTGAGGAGATTGCGCACAGCGCAGGTGTGTCGATTGTGATTGTCGCCGATTGATTTTGCAGCCTAAATCAGTAATTGTTTCCTTTTTCTAAAGAAATTGTATGTTTCCTAATAAGAGTAAAATTCATCTACGGTACCTCAACTTGCGTCGCGCGGTCACTTTGGTCATTGTACACAAGAACTCACGCAATACGGTCACTATGTACGGTGAACAGTGAAAATACGGTCACTGTGCGCCGTAGACCGCTCGTACGCCACCTGTTAACCACCTGTTGACCGATCGGCTCCCAGTCCGCGCGCCAGGTGTCGCGAGGAGGAGCAACCCGATGACATATTTGCAGCAACACCCCCCACGTTGCCGGACAGATACCCGAAGTCCTCCCACGTCTCCACCTCCCCTGTCTCTCCACCTCCCCTGTTCGAGTCGATCAAACCGGCGGAGAAGGTGACGGAGGCGTGTGCGGCGTGGTGCGGCGTGGTTGTCGCCGTGTTCCGGCGCCGTGGTCGGAGCAGCGGGTGCGGAGGGGTTTCTTCTCGCGGTGGTGAAGAGGAGGCGCCGCCATGTCTCCTGTTCGTCGCCCCGACGGTGCCCCTGCCCCCGTTTACTGTAAGTGATGATTACTGCCGTAAATCTTCTTCTTTCTCTTCGATTCTTCTTTGATAGGGCTGGCATTGTGTTCGCCTATGATATGTGGTAGTATTTGTCGCGTGTATGGCGATTTAGGTTTAGGGTTTTTCAAACCCAATGTTCCTGATAGGGTTTCTGATAGGGTTTTAGGTTCTTGTCTAAAGTGTCAAATTTTCATCGATTCCACATGAAATAGGCTTAAGTTCTTGTCGAAAGGGTCAAATTTATCTGGCAGTTGGAATAGGCATAGGTTTGGAGCTCTGGTTTATGGAGAAAATTGGGGATTTCTGTTGTTGTACTGTTCAAAAAGGTCATTTTTGTTCAGTTTTGATGTGATCAATTATACTTTCTTTTTGCAGGAGCAAGAAGTGAGAAGTTCTCAGTGCAGTTTCATCATGGTGGGTTTTTCATGGGTGAAGGAAGCAATAGGGCTTATGTTGATGGGCATCAAGTTTGGTATGACAGTTTGGATAAGCTCACCCTGTCTCCAATAATGGTGGAACATCTAGTATAAGAGATTGGCTGGGAGATGGCAGGCAGGTTGAAGGCATATTATCAAATCCCAGTACTTGACATTACTCAGAATTCTTTGAGACATATCAGATCTGAGGCAGATACTGATCAAATGATGATGTTTCTGTCTATTGGGCATCATTTCTTCAATATTTATCTTGATCATGATGACAGCTTGATTACTAAGAAGGTTGTTGATGATGTGGTCCAATTTCCAAGGGCTGAACTTCCACCAGTGTTTAGCCCTTCAAAAGATGGTACTAATCCTCATAGTAGCAAGCCTGGAAATTCAGAAGAAGACTGCCCTATACCAATTCAGGTTGTGTATCCAAACAATGTGCTAGACAGGGAAGAAGATGGCAATCCATTAATGTTTGTAAGAAGGCAGTGCACATTTGGTGAAGGAGCAGAGGAGAATGCAGAGAAACAAGGACAAGCAGGGCAACATGATGATGTACAGCAACATCAAGAAGCAGAGCATGCAGGCCAAGAAGCAGAGCAAGTAGAGCAACAAAGAGAAGCAGAGCAACATGCAGTTGATGAAGATGCAGAAGCACATCAATTGAGGAGAACCAGAGCAAAGAAGAGATGTTCTGAAGGCAATGTAGGAATAGATAGTGACTCAGATGACAGTGACTTTGATCCTGGTGACATGGTAGATAGTGACATTGAAATCAGTGATGATGATGATGACCTTTATGCTGACAATGTGGATGAGGATGAACCAGTTGAAAGGAAGGAGAAGGTGAAGCAGAAAACAACATCAAAAGATAAAGGAGATGTAGGGGAAGGAAATGAAGAAAACATGTCAGATTATGAATCTGAAGGTGAAGATCTTTGGGCACCTGATTCAGATGATGAAATGCAAACCAAATTTAGAGCATTTAGAAAGGAGGATTTGACTTGTCCAAAGTTTCATGTTGGACAAGTGTTTGAAAATGTTGATTTGCTTAGGAAAGCAATTAAGGAATACAGCTGCAAGAACAGAGTTGATGTCAAGTTACCAGTGAATGACAGGAAGAGAGTGAAAGCAGTCTGTGATGATGATTGTACCTGGTATTTGTGGGCTTCTTATGACAGCAGAGCCAAATGTTTCATGGTAAAGAAATATGTTGAAGAACATAGTTGCTGCAAAAAATGGAAAATCAAGGCTTTCACAACACCTTTTCTAGCCAGGAAGTACCTTGAGAGTTTCAGGGCTGATCAGGATATGAATCTTAGAAACTTCTCAAGGGTTGTTCAAAAGGAATGGCATATGACACCAACTAGGTCCAAGCTACAGAGGGCAAGAAGGCTGGCTATGAAAATGAGATAAGGAGAAGTAATCCTGGTAGCTCATTTTTCCTTGCACTGGATAATCAAGCTAGGTTCAACAAAGCCTACATGTGCCTTGATGCATGCAAGAGAGGCTACCTTCAAGGTTGTAGGCCTATGATCTTCATAGATAGCTGCCATATTAAAACAAGATACATAGGGCAGTTGCTGGTTGCAGTAGGAATAGATCCAAATAATTGCATATTCCCCATAGCAATAGGTGTTGTGGACGTGGAGGACAAGCCTAACTGGGTTTGGTTTCTTGAGAGGCTGAAGAATGATCTTTGCATTATCAACACATCCCCATGGACAGTAATGTCTGACAAGCAGAAGGTATATGCAACCACATTGCCTGATGGTCTAATTAGATTAGTGTACTTGCATACATTTGTTTAACACTTTCTGTATTGGTCTATGTTGTTTTGTAGGGCCTGATAAATGTTGTTACTGAAGTTTTCCCTAAGTCAAAACATAGGTTATGTGTCAGGCATATGTGGAAGAATTTCCAACAGTTGTACAAAGGTGATGCTTTGAAGAACCAATTGTGGAAGATAGCTAGGAGCACAACCGTTATTAAGTATGAGAAGTACATGCTTGAGATGAAGGTGCTGAATGAAGGTGCATACAACTGGTTGAATTAGTTGGAGCCAAACACATGGGTGAGGGCTTTCCAAAGTGACATACCTAAGTGTGACATTCTGCTCAACAATTTGTGTGAGGTGTTCAACAAGTAAGTTCCAATGCTTTCCTCTCACTCTTTATAACATAAGATGCAATGCTTTCCTCTCACTCTTTATAACATAAGATGCAATGCTTTCCTATCACTGTTGTTAACATAACATGCAATGCTTGTGTAGATATATCTTGGAGGCAAGAGAATTGCCAATTCTTTCAATGTTTGAGAGGATCAAGCAACAGTGGACTGCAAGGCACTACACTAAGCATTGTGAGGGTGAGAAGATTCAAGGAGTAATGTGCCCTAAGATCAAGAAACTAGTTGACAAGCTAACAGAGTTGGCCAACACATGCTATGTGTATGAATCAGGAGATGGAGTGTTTCAACTGGTGGATAGAGGAACAGATTACATAGTAGACTGGCACAGCAAGTCCTGTAGCTGTATGAGATGGCAAAAAAGTGGAGTGACTTGCATACATGTTATAGCATGTTGTAGGAATGAGAGAGTAGATCCACTGACCTTAGTGGATCAATGCTACTCAGTGTCCATGTTCAAGAAGGCTTATAGCAACATCATCTACCCTTGCAAGGACATAACTGAGTGGGAGAAGATGAATGGGCCTGAAATTAATCCACCAGACTAACAGAAGCATGTTGGAAGGCCCTGCAAAAGCAGAAGGAAGGGACCAGAAGAGATTATTTGTAGTAATGGAGGCAGGAGGATGTCAAGGCATGGTGTCATCATGCACTGCAGTTACTGTGGTGAGCCTGACCACAATATCAAGGGATGCAAATATATGAAAGCTGGTCTACCACCTCCCAATGCACAAGCTCCTCCACCCCAACATGATGACAATTTGGAAACTTCACAAGCTAATATGGAGCAACAGCCACCTCCAGAACAAGCCCAGGTAACTGTCCTTTTCTTGTACACAACCTGTAGCAGATCTTATGGACTAGCAGACTGTAACAAACTTTTTGTTTGATGAGCAGCAGGCCAACACAAGTGCAGAGACCAGTACAGTAGTAGAAGATCTTATGGTGGATCACATGCTTCAGCAGGTAATTTACACATGAGTACTCTTGCTCACTTGCTCTGTTTCAATCATGCTTCACTAGTAGAAAAAGGGCCTATTGTCCCGGTTGGTAAGGGACTTTCATGAACCGGGACTAAAGGGTCGTTACTAATGCCCTAACCCTTTAGTCCCGGTTCTTACACGAACCGGGACAGATGGGCCTCCACGTGGCCGCTGCTGCCAGCCCAGGTCGGGGGGCCTTTGGTCCCGGTTGGTGACACCAACCGGGACCAATAGGCATCCATGCGTCAGCATCTGGCTGGAGCTGAGGTTTTTGTTTTGTTTTGAAAGGGGCTGATTTAGGGGTTTGGGGGTTAATTTAGGTTGTTATTAGGTAGCTATAGAGAGAAGTGTCCTTTCTTATATCTCCGTGCTTGGTTTACCAACGCTACGTACTGCTATGCCTAAACATGGCTTAGATTGAAGTGAAGGCAACATGTGGTGCATGTCGAAAGTAATACTAATCCTAACTTGATCAAGTTTGGATTGTACTACTTTCGACATGCACCACATGCATGTTGCCTTCACTTCAATCCAATCCATGTTCATTTCAACCGCTGATATATAATAACTCTTCATGCACGCATCATGCATCATCATATATAATAACAAGTCCTACTAATCATCATCATACAACTTCTACTCGTTATTAATAACCAGTCATACGATCATCATCCTCATAGTCATCGAACCAACCCTACTTAATTGTTCTTAGCACATGATCATCAGTATTAGGTAGGACCGAAATACCCTCTTTAAGGTAAAATAGCATAAAACAATATAGACCCTGACTCTCCATTATGGAGAATGGAGATCATCCTGTCTCCAATTCTTGCGCTTCGCTTCCTTTTGCTTCCAAGAACCTCCTTGCGACTGTCCATACATTTTTTCCATTCTTTGATTTGCATGTCTCCACTTCTTTTAGAAATCCGGTATGGACAGTTGAGATTCATAGGATGACCTGGTTGTATGTTCAAAACATCAAGCCTACCATTCTGATACATCAAATGAGGCACACAATCCTCTGGGATTATCTGTTGAAAAACATAGTAATAACTTCATAGTTAGCAATGTTGTACTAGTTTTAGAAGTATGCAAAAGATGCACGGATGTCGTAATAGTAAGAAATCTTACCAGGGTATCTCCATAGTAGTTACCATAGTTCAACACGTGCACTAGTGGCACGTATTGACCATAATGTGGAGGAGTTTTACAATAGATATTGTAATTCTCAAGATCAGTACAAAATCCGACCAGATGAGTTTTCTCCTTATAAGTTAACTCAGAGCCATCGGTGTAGTAGGTTCTGTCTACCATGTTCCGCACATTGTTTGAACAATCAAAATAAGTTGTCAATGAAAATAAGCTGTCAACTATTTTGAAATGAACAATATAAATTAGCTAATAACTATGTTTGAGAATCTCACATAGCAGTAGAATTGGAGGCGTATCAACAAGGACCCAAATGTCCATATTGTCTTGATCGATGTCAGGATCACCAAGATCCATGGTGACAAGCATACCCTCATCAAAACCATACATCTTGCAAAATGCTTCCCAATTTTTGCAACCAAAATGGGTTACGCTCTCAGAATTATACAGATTACTTCAAAATCTATATCATGATGGGTCCTTAGGTGAATTTTCTTTGTTTCCATACTTTCATGGTCTTCAAAACCCATCCTCCAAGACGTAGCGTCTTGCATGGCATGGGATGAGCTAGCCGAATTGTAAAAGATGAAAAGTACACGTTGAAATAGTTGAAGTCGTGCTTAATTACGAAAAAATAACACTTGTCGTCGTTGCGTACCGTTTCAACATCGAAGGTCTCCTCCAGCTTAATACTGAAGCGCCGATCTTCGTCCAGGTGAGGCCTGTCGCACTGACCTCGGTCGTCGTGGCACCAGTCGCACTCCCACGGGAGACTTTCGTCGTCCGAGTACGACATTTCCTATGTTCATAATTCAAATATTAAATGTCTACAATTAAATATATGTACTAAAAAACCTAAGTTAGATCATTATTATTCATCACGGGTTGGCTATCGGTTTGTCGAGTCTTTTCTTGAAAACTCTCAGCTCACGTGGTGTATACATTCGACCGTTGGTGATGGTCGCTCCTCCGTTTGTCCCCGAGTGCATTACACCAAAATGTCTAGCACACGGGAACAAAGGAGAAGCGACCCCCACGACAACAGTCGGGATTCTTCGTCCTCTCATATATATATGGTGGAACTCTCCCTCACTGATTCCTCTCTGACATTTACGACCGTCGGTGATGGTATGGTAGCTCCTCCTTTCGTTCCCGAGTGCATTACACCAAATTGTCTAGCACACAGGAACGAAGGAGAAGCTACCCCCACGACAACAGTCGGGATTCTTCGTCCTCTCATATATGATGGAGACTCGGCAGACTTACAGTCAACCCGAAATATCGTTTAATTATGTTTCTAAAAGAGGATTTGGCTAGTCTCACCTCGATGTCGAAAGGGGGCGGTGACGGGGACGACGGCGGGGATGATGGAGGGGCCGGGGGCTCCTAGATTCCTGCGAAAACAAAAACCCTATAAGCTATCAACTAATCATATGCATACGCCTTGCATAGTGCTCTCCAATTTTAGCATTCAAAGTAGGAGTAGTTTTCCACTTTGAGCATTCAATAAGCAAAATCAAATCACAAAATAAAGTAGTATTCAAATTAGGATGCATTCAATTATAAGCAAAACTACATCATCTCCATGCGTCCGTACATCGTCGAATATTATCACAACTACACCTCGAATACTATCATACATATAGCATCGCTAGTACAGCTAGAACAGTAGCGCCCGACGGGTATCGGCGCGGGCGGTGGACACCCAAAGGGACGGAACCATCACAGGATCATAGCTCCAGTGAGATCCCTGAAGAACCTGCCAGGTATTGTCGAACCTGCCCTCCAACGCAACCATGTAGCGACGGACGTGCTGGTCCTCCTCGCTGACATGGTGACGTGCCACCTCCGCGGTGTCCGGAAGCCTCGGCACCGTCACTGGCCCACGCGACCGCCACCAAACAAGGATCAGGTCAACGACGGGCTGGCTCCTCACCAACCTACGCCCACCGGAAGGTAGCACCTCCCAAAACCAGCCCGGCGGAGCCCAGTCCCGGACATGGCCCCTCTGATCAAGCCGGCCTCCTCCGCCGAGTCGACGACGAGGATGCGGGATAGGCATCGTCGATATCGATGCGGGATTAATTGCTTGAACTAAAAAAATAAACTAGTTCTATTAATTTTCTTGCTAAAATAAAGTAGTTCAACTAGTTCAACTACTAAGCACTTACTATAAAGAAATAAAATAAAGTAGTTCTTACTAAAAATAAACTACTTCTATATATAGTAAAATAAAGTAGTTTTATTAAATCAACTAGTTCAACTACTAATTAAGCACTTACTATAAATAAAATAAAATAAAGTAGTTCTTACTAAAAATAAAATACTTCTATATATAGTAAAATAAAGTAGTTTCATTAAATCAACTAGTTCAACTACTAATTAAGAACTTACTATAAATAAAATAAAGTAGTACTTACTAAAATAAACTACTTCTATAGTAAAATAAAGTAGTTTTATTAAATCAACTAGTTCAACTACTAAGCACTTACTAAAAATAAACTTGTTTAACTAGTTCTATTATATTTAACTAGTTCAACACAATTTTTTTCTAAATATGCACATATATATACATAAATTGACAAAAAAACATCTAATTCAACTAATCTTAAATACATGGAAAAACATCTAATTCAACTAATCTTACTAATTTTGTTAGACACTTACTAGTATATATACATGGAAAAATACATATACAAAAAAAATGAAAAAAAGGATTCGGGGCGGCGGCGGCTCACAGCGGGGCCGGCCGGCTAGGGCGACGGCGGGGGCGGCGACGGTGGGGCCGGCGGACGGCGTCGGCGTGCAGAGGATCCGGGCGGGCGCGGAGCAGGGCACGGGCGACGGCGACGGCGTGGGCGGCGGACGGCGTCGGCGTGGGCTCCGGGGCGGGGGCGATGGCGACGGCGGGGGCGGCGGACGGCGACGGCGTCGGCGTGGGCTCCGGGGCAGGGGCGACGGCGTCCGGCAGCCTGGCGGCGTCCTCTCCGCGCGTGTCGTCGGGGTCGAACTGCAAGATGCAAACCAAAATTTTCACAAGTGTACCTTATATACATGAAGCTTTAGTCCCGGTTCTTGTCACAGACCGGGACAAATGCCCCTCTTAGGTCCCGGTTGGTACCACCAACCGGGACCAAATGCCTCTTTTCAGCAGCCCAAAGGGCGGGAAGCAGAGGGCTTTGGTCCCGGTTGGTGGCACCAACCGGGACTAAAGGTTGGGCATTGGTTCTGGTTGGTGCCACCAACCGGGACCAAAGGGGGGCATTGGTTCCGGTTTGTGGCACCAACCAGGACCAATGTCCTGCGCGGTGGGATGTTTAGTCCCACCTCGCTAGCCGAGGAGCGGCATGCCCTGTTTATAAGCCCTGCCCCGCCAGCTCCATTGAACTCCTCCGAACTGCAGGCCTCTGGGCCTAATCTTGCACTGCTATGCCTGTGGGCCTTCTGCGGGCCTGAATCCTGGCCCATGGATAGGTTTCTAGTCGTATTCAGGCCGTCGTGGCCCAGTAGGTGGCATTTTTTATTTTTTCCCAGTTATTTTGTTTTTTTTGCTTTAATTATTTTATTTTGTTTCTACTTACAACAAAATACTTATTTATTTTATTTTATTTTGTTTCTAATTACTTATTTATTTTACTTTATGATAATTCTTTTTGCTATTAAAGTTTCTATCAAAAAAAGTTCTTTATGAAAATTCTTTTTTTCTTTTAATGATTTTGAACAGAAAATACTTTGATAATTTTAGTTGCATCAATTTCATATGATTTTAGTTTCAATAATACTAGAGGTTTCTTATAATGTTTTGAACAGAAAATACTTTGTTAATTTTAGTTTCATAAATTTTATTAAAGTTTATTTTATTTTGTTTCTACTTATATATTTTAATAAAGTTTATATTATTTTGTTTCTAATTACTTATTCATTTTATTTTTTATTTTTCATGCACAATTTTTCATGCATTTACTAATTATTTTGAGCTATAAGACCCTAAAATTGAAAAGCATTACAAATGAACTCTGAAAAGGTTGAAAGTTGGCATGGTATCATCATTTCATCCACATAGCATGTGCAAGAAAGTTGAGAGGGTTACGGCAAAAAACTGGATGCACTTCGTGTACAAAACGGACAATCTCTTTCAAAGTATCAGGATTTCATACGGAAACTCGTCTGTTACAAACGGATTTCATTTTTTAAAACTTATTTGAACTCCTGACTTTTTGTGTGTTCAAAATGCACCATTCAAAGCCACATCATCATTTTTCAATCCTTTCTGACTTCATTTATTATTTTTCATGCATTTACTAATTATTTTGAGCTATAAGACCATAAAATTGAAAAGTATTTCAAATGAACTCTGAAAAGGTGGAAAGTTGGCATGGTATCATCATTTCATCCACATAGCATGTGCAAGAAAGTTGAGAGGGTCCCGGCAAAAGGTGGATGCACTTCGTGAACAAAATGGACAATCTCTTTTAAAGTATTAGGGTTTCGGACGAAAACTCATCTGTTACAAAGGGATTTCATTTTCTTGAACTTATTTGAACTCCAGACTTTTTGAGTGTTCAAAATGAACCATTCAAAGCAGAGACTGATTTTGAATGGTGCATATTCAACACACAAAAAGTTTGTAAAGATCGCCAACCCCAACATAAAAAATGAGCATAGATGCGCCTATAGAGAAAATTCAACCTATATTCATAATAAATTTCTATGAATTTCAGAGAAACTCACTATGAATTTAGGTCAAATTCCCTGTATAAGGGCATCTATTTTCATTTTGAGAGGAGCTCAAAAAGGCAGAGAGGGACGGGCTTATAAACCGGTTTGAGCGCCCTTCGGTTGGCGAGGTGGGACTAAACTCTGGCCGCAACGAGGACCAACCCTTTAGTCCCGGTTTGTGCCACAAACCGGGACTAATGGTCATGGGCCAGGGGTGAGGCGCATTGGTCCCGGTTCGTGCGTTGAACCGGGACCAAAAGGTCCAGACGAACCGGGACCAGTGGCCCACGTGGCCCGGCCGGCCCCCTGGGCTCACGAACATGGACTAATGCACCCCATGGGTCCCGGTTCGTGCGGAACTGGGACTAATGGGCTGGCCAGGCCTAAATGAAAGCCCTGTTTTCTACTAGTGCTTTAGTGACATAGTTAGTTTCCATTTGTTGACACTTGACAGGTGTATGTACAGAGGCCTTTGCCTAGAGTGCTTCAGCACACACCTATCCCAGAATCAACATTCCTAAAAAATACACAAGCAATGCTGAACCAGGCCTAGACAAGCACTAACACAATCAGGCAGGCACTAACACAATCAGGCAGGGAGATCTAGCTAAGAAGATGCTGGCCATGAAGCAGCAAAGAGAGAAGGAACTTGAAGACAAGAAGCAAGCTATACTAGGGGCAAGGATAGAAGCAGAATTGAAGAAAGCAGAAGAGGCTGCTAGAAGAAGGCATGACAAAGCAGAAAAGAATGCTAGAGAAGCTGAGAAGAAGAGAGAGGCAGCTGCACAGAAGAAGGAAGCAATGGAAATACCGAGGCAGGCAAGAGCAGAGACAATGGAGATAATAGTGGAGACACAAAGAGAGCTTTCTGCTGAGAGAAAGGAGAAACTGGCTGCTGAGAAGAAGGCACAAAAGGAGGCTGCTGCTGCAAAGAAACTAAAAGAGAAGAAAGCCATTGCTGCACAGAAGGAAGAAGAGAGACAAGCACTCCTAGCAAAGAAGAAGGAAGAGAAACAAGCCCTCGCTGCAAAGAAACAAGCAGAGAGACAATCCCTTGCAGCAAGGAAGGAACAGCTGAGGAAACAAGCACAAAGAAACATGGCGGAAGCTGGGAATGTGCCACAAAGATCAAGCATGTTTGACATCTTTAGATGATCTATGAGACTCTTTGTCTTGTTTTAGCAAGAGTACTCTTTCAGCAATGTAAAATATGACTGTGTTTCCCTTTCTTGTTATCTAAAGATCTTATGGTACTCTATTTTGAGTAGTTCTAATGATGATGCACTAGAGAATCTATCTGTCTTGTCAGTCTACCCATTTCTTGCCATTTTATTGTTGATGTCAATACTGCTTCCACATTACATTCTTTCTGCTATTCTTTTCATTTCATAAAGATGATATGAAACAGTACCCATTCTCATTTCACAATTATCATGTCAGAAAGATAACAGAATACTTCATACATTTCTGGATAGATAGATAGAAAGATAACAGAATATTTCATACATTTCACAATTATCTTTTCATTTCATAAAGAGAGACAATGTTTGCTTTCAAGATAGATAGATAGATAGATCACTTCATACATTTCTGGCCTTGACAACCATAACATTTGATACAACCAAACTGACTTCATAGCCATGTCCTAACATTAAACTACTGAAAATACTAAACATGCTAATGCTACTGACAATACTAATCATGCTAAACTACTGAAGCTGGTCTTCACTTCTCCAATACCAAAATGAGCACTTGTCTTCATCACTTCTTCTTCTTCTTCTTCTTCTGCAGTACTCCTTCATCACTTTTTTTGTTGCAGAGAGCACTTGTCCTCACTTCTTCATCAACAGTAGAACACAGAGGGCACATAACAACATCACACTACCTAACAGAAGCTTGAAAAGCACCAACATCTGTGCACCTAATCCAATCAATGCACTTTCTTGGTGCCTGCTCATGTTCTGCTGCAGAGCGCCAGGCCTTGCCAAAGCAGCTCTACTAGTTGCCAGTTGAGCTGCAATCCTTCTCCTTTCATTCCTAGCCCTTATGAGTTCTTCCCTCCTCTCTTCTGTTGCTCCAACGGCATCCACAGCTTGGTTTCCAACCAAGAAACGAGCATCCACTAGGTACGCAACATATTCCATCTCCCAAAACCAGAAATCACACCCAGTAGGCTGCAAACCAACAGCAAAAAAGTGAACTTTTGACCAACGAGAGGGGAAAACTGCTGCCAAGAACAAAATCAACTCAAATTACTTACGAAGTGTTTGGGACATCTGTAGAACACCCAGCCCTCGTGATCCTCTGTGTTCGAAACGTAGTACCTCACCGTCGCCTGGCAGTGAGGACATGGGATGAGTTGCACCACCACTGTCCGGCCGCGGAGACCTGACCGGGCAGAACTAGCAGAAGACTTGGCGAAGTCGGGGGCGAGGGCAGGATGGGCGTGCGGCGGCGAGGGCAGGATGGGCGTGCGGCGGCGAGGGCAGGATGGGCGTGCGGCGGCGAGGACAGGATGGGCGCGCGGCGGCGAGGACAGGATGGGCGCACGGCGGCGGCGAGAACTAGGGATTTGGAGGGGGAGAATTGGGGATTTCTATCTAAACGGCTTTTTTTCAAAAACGCCCTCCCGCGAAAGGACACTTTAACATAAATCCTCTGCCCGCCTACGTGGAGCCCGTGGACTGGTCAAACTTGCGGCGTACGAGCGGTCTACGGCGCACGGTGACCTATTTTCACTGTTCACCGTACATAGTGACCGTATTGAGTGAGTTCTTGTGTACAGTGACCAAAGTGATCGCGCGACGCAAGTTGTACCGCCGGTGAATTTTACTCTCCTAATAAATTAAGAACAGTAAAACTGAGCCTAAAGCGAGCTCTCTCAGCGATTCACATTCCTGGCCGTCCATTTTCACGATCTGAATGTTTCTGGCCGTTGGATCTCGTGTGGAAAGCCATCTCCCGCAACTAGCCCAACTGTTCTTTGGGCAGCTGCTCCCGAGGCCGAAAGGAAGGCCTCTGGTTAATTGGGCCGTCGGGCAGCCCATTTCAGCCGACGAGGGATTCCAGAGGAGCAATGGTGTGCGTCCATTCCCAGTGCATTCTTCTCAGCCGCCACACTCACCATCCCTGTCGTCGGCGCGCTACAAGCAGCACCGCTGCCTCCCAGTGCCCTTGCCCTAGAGCCCCCACTCACGCCGCCGCCCAGTGCCGTTGTTCCCATGGTTTCGTCCACACCGCCCTGCCCGGCGTCGCCCCCCAATCGCATCAGCGCCCACGCCGCCGCCCAGTGCTGTCGCCCCCGCATCCCCCACCCATGCCGACGTCTTCGCATCCCCCATCCACGCCGCCAAACCTGGAGGTCCGCACCAACAAAGGCAAAGTGAGCCGGGATGACGGCAAACCACCCCTCCCATCGATGCGGATCAGGTCAGGAAAGAGATGCGGTGGCCAGACCTTCACATCCTTTCTTTCCTTCCTCATGGAGGATGAACTAAATCGGCGACATCCCTGGTGGGAGCGAACAAGGGTGTGAACCCAACTCAATACTGCAGCTGGCGAGTGACGCGAGAGGTACAGGCGGAACCCTAGCCGGTGGAGGCGGCCATGGTTATATCCCTTCTGATTGATTCTATTTTTTCCTTCCAATCCGCCACAGGTCGTTAGTTCTGGTGTATTTATTTAGGAAATCCTAAGGACTAAGGCCGATTTGCAAAAAAAAATCCATACCATCGGATTCGGGCTCTGCAATTTTTTCTGCAGTTGCACTTAGATCTCAGTTGAGGTATTCAAATCCTAAAGCTCGATTTCCAATGTCTGCTGGCCACGTTAGCTTCCATGTTCTTGTTGGAAATATGCCCTAGAGGCAATAATAAATTGGTTATTATTATATTTCCTTGTTCATGATAATCGTTTATTATCCATGCTAGAATTGTATTGATAGGAAACTCAGATACATGTGTGGATACATAGACAACACCATGTCCCTAGTAAGCCTCTAGTTGACTAGCTCGTTGATCAATAGATGGTTATGGTTTCCTGACCATGGACATTGGATGTCATTGATAACGGGATCACATCATTAGGAGAATGATGTGATGGACAAGACCCAATCCTAAGCATAGCACAAGATCGTGTAGTTCGTTTGCTAGAGCTTTTCTAATGTCAAGTATCATTTCCTTAGACCATGAGATTGTGCAACTCCCGGATACCGTAGGAATGCTTTGGGTGTACCAAACGTCACAACGTAACTGGGTGGCTATAAAGGTGCACTACAGGTATCTCCGAAAGTGTCTGTTGGGTTGGCACGAATCGAGACTGGGATTTGTCACTCCGTATGACGGAGAGGTATCTCTGGGCCCACTCGGTAATGAATCATCATAATGAGCTCAATGTGACCAAGTGTTTGGTCACGGGATCATGCATTACGGTACGAGTAAAGTGACTTGTCGGTAACGAGATTGAACAAGGTATTGGGATACCGACGATCGAATCTCGGGCAAGTAACGTACCGATTGACAAAGGGAATTGTATACGGGATTGATTGAATCCTCGACATCGTGGTTCATCCGATGAGATCATCGTGGAACATGTGGGAGCCAACATGGGTATCCAGATCCCGCGGTTGGTTATTGACCGGAGAGTCGTCTCGGTCATGTCTGCATGTCTCCCGAACCCGTAGGGTCTACACACTTAAGGTTCGGTGACGCTAGGGTTCTAGACATATTAGTATGCGGAAATCCGAAAGTCGTTCGGAGTCCCGGATGAGATCTCGGACGTCACGAGGAGTTCCGGAATGGTCCAGAGGTAAAGATTTATATATGGGAAGTCCTATTTTGGCCACCGGAAAATGTTCGGGATTTTTCGGTATTGTACCGGGAAGGTTCTAGAAGGTTCCGAAGTGGGGCCCACCTGCATGGGGGGACCCACATGAACGTGGGTAGTGGGGGCAAGGCCCCACACCCCTGGTCAAGGCGCACCAAGATCCCACCTTAGAAGGAATAAGATCATATCCCGAAGGGATAAGATCAAGATCCCTAAAAAGGGGGGATAACAATCGGTGGGGAAGGGAAATGATGGGATTTCTTCCCCCCACCTTTGCCAACGCCCCAATGGACTTGGAGGGCAAGAAATCAGCCCCCTCCACCCCTATATATAGTGGGGAGGCGCATGGGAGCAGCACCCCAAGCCCTAGCGCCTCCCTCCCTCCCGTGACACCTCTTCCTCCCCGCTTGCGCTTGGCGAAGCCCTGCCGGGATCCCGCTACTTCCACCACCACGCCGTCGTGCTGCTGGATCTCCATCAACTTCTCCTCCCCCCTTGCCGGATTAAGAAGGAGGAGACGTCCCCGCTCCGTACGTGTGTTGAACGCGGAGGTGCCGTCCGTTCGGCGCTGGGATCATCGGTGATTCGGATCACGACGAGTACGACTCCATCAACCCCGTTCTCTTGAACGCTTCCGCTCGCGATCTACAAGGGTATGTAGATGCACTCCTCCCCTCTCGTTGCTAGCATCTCCTAGATTGATCTTGGTGACACGTAGGAAAATTTTGAATTTCTGCTACGTTCCCCAACAGTGGCATCATGAGCCAGGTCTATGCGTAGATTCTATGCACGAGTAGCACACAAAGTAGTTGTGGGCGATGATTTGTTCAATTTGCTTGCCGTTACTAGTCTTATCTTGATTCGGCGGCATTGTGGGATGAAGCGGCCCGGACGGACCTTACACGTACTCTTACGTGAGACAGGTTCCACCGACTGACATGCACTTGATGCATAAGGTGGCTAGCGGGTGTCTGTCTCTCCCACTTTAGTTGGATCAGATTCAATGAAAAGGGTCCTTATGAAGGTTAAATAGCAATTGACATATCACCGTTGTGGCTTTTGCGTAGGTAAGAAACGTTCTTGCTAGAAACCCATAGCAGCCACGTAAAACATGCAACAACAATTAGAAGACGTCTAACTTGTTTTTGCAAGGTATGCTATGTGATGTGATATGGCCAAAAGGATGTGATGAATTATATATGTGATGTATGAGATTGATCATGTTCTTGTAATAGGAATCACGACTTGCATGTCGATGAGTATGACAACCGGCAGGAGCCATAGGAGTTGTCTTAATTTATTGTATGACCTGCGTGTCAATGAAAACGCCATGTAATTACTTTACTTTATTGCTAACCGCTAGCCATAGTAGTAGAAGTAATAGTTGGCGAGACAACTTCATGAAGACACGATGATGGAGATCATGATGATGGAGATCATGGTGTCATGCCGGTGACGAAGGTGATCATGCCGCGCCTCGAAGATGGAGATCAAAGGCGCAAGATGATATTGGCCATATCATGTCACTTTATGATTTGCATGTGATGTTTTTCATGTTTACATCTTATTTGCTTAGAACGACGGTAGCATAAATAAGATGATCCCTCACTAAAATTTCAAGAGATGTGTTCCCCCTAACTGTGCACCGTTGCAAAGGTTCGTTGTTTCGAAGCACCACGTGATGATCGGGTGTGATAGATTCTAACGTTCGCATACAACGGGTGTTGACGAGCCTAGCATGTACATACATGGCCTCGGAACACAAGCAAAACACTTAGGTTGACTTGACGAGCCTAGCATGTACAGACATGGCCTCGGAACACAAGAGACCGAAAGGTCGAACATGAGTCGTATAGTAGATACGATCAACATGGAGATGTTCACCGATGATGACTACTCCGTCTCACGTGATGATCGGACACGGCCTAGTCGATTCGGATCATGTATCACTTAGATGACTAGAGGGATGTCTATCTAAGTGGGAGTTCATTAAATAATCAGATGAACTTAATTATCATGAACATAGTCAAAAGGTCTTTGCAAATAATGTCGTAGCTTACGCTTTAGTTCTACTAAGATATGTTCCTAGAGAAAATTTAGTTGAAAGTTGATAGTAGCAATTATGCGGACTGGATCCTAAACTGAGGATTGTCCTCATTGCTGCACAGAAGGCTTATGTCCTTAATGCACCGCTCGGTGCGCTGAACCTCAGCGTCGTCTGTAGATGTTGCGAAACATCTAACATACACGTTTTGATGACTACGTGATAGTTCAGTGCGTAAATGCTAACGGTTTAGAATTGTGGCACCAAAGACGTTTTTGAAACGTCGCAGAACATATGAGATGTTCCGAAGACTGAAATTGGGATTTCAGACTAGTGCCCACGTCAAGAGGTATGAGACCTCTGACAAGTTTCTTAAGCCTGCAAACTAAAGGAGAAAAGCTCAATCGTTGAGCATGTGCTCAGATTGTCTGAGTGCCACAATCGCTTGAATCGGGTGGGAGTTAATCTTCCAGATGAGATAGTGATGGTTCTCCATAGTCATTGCCACCAAGCTATTAGAGCTTCGTGATGAACTATAACATATCAGGGATAGACATGATGATCCTTGAGCAACTCGCGATGTTTGACACCGCGAAAGTAGAAATCAAGAAGGAGCATCAATTATTGATGGTTAGTAAAACCACTAGTTTCAAGAAGGGCAAGGGAAGAAGGGATACTTCATGAAACAGCAAACCATTTGCTGCTCTAGTGAAGAATCCCAAGGTTGAACCCAAACCCGAGACTAAGTGCTTCTGTAATGAGGGGAACGGTCACTGAAGCGGGACTACCCTAGATACTTGGTAGATGAGAAGGCGGGCAAGGTCGACAGAAGTATATTTGATATACATTATATGAATGTGTACTTTACTAGTACTCCTAGCAGCACCAGGGTATTAGATACCGGTTCGGTTGCTAAGTGTTAGTAACTCGAAATAAAAGCTACGGAATAAATGGAGACTAGCTAAAGATGAGATGACGATGTGTGTTGGAAGTGTTTCCAAGGTTGATGTGGTCAAGCATCGCATGCTCCCTCTACCATCGAGATTGGTGTTAAACCTAAATAATTGTTATTTGGTGTTTGGGTTGAGCATAAACATGATTGGATTATGTTTATCGCAATACGGTTATTCATTTAAGGAGAATAATGGTTACTCTGTTTATTTGAATAATACCTTCAATGGTCTTGCACCTAAAATGAATCTCGATCGCAGTGATACACATGTTCGTGCCAAAAGATATAAAATAGTAATGATAGTACCACATACTTGTGGCACTGCCATTTGAGTCATATTGGTATAGAACGCATGAAGAAGCTCCATGTAGATGGATCTTTGGACTCAAATCGTTTTTGAAAAGATTGAGACATGCGAACCATGTCTATTGGTATATATGCATGAAGAAACTCCATGCAGATGGCTCGTTTGGACTCACTTGATTTTGAATCACTTGAGACATGCAAATCATACCACATGGGCAAGATGACTGAAAGGCCTCGTTTTCAGTAAGATTGAACAAGAGAGCAACTTATTGGAAGTAATACATTTTGATGTATGCAGTCCAATGAGTGCTGAGGCATGCAGTGGATATCGTTATGTTCTTACTTCACAGATGATTTGAGTAGATGCTGAGTGTATTTACTTGATGAAACACAAGTCTGAATTATTGAAAGGTTCAAGTAATTTCAGAGTGAAGTTAAAGATCGTCGTGACAAGAGGATAAAATGTCTGTGATATGATCATACAGATGAGTATCTGAGTTACGAGTTTGGCACACAATTAAGACATTGTGGAAAGTGTTTCACAATTAATACCGCCTGGAACACCATAGTGTGATGGTGTGTCCGAACATCATAACTGCACCCTATTGGATATGGTGCATGCCATGATGTCTCTTATCGAATTACCACTATCGTTTATGGGTTAGGCATTAGAGATAACCGCATTCACTTTAAAAGGGGCACCACGCAATTCCGTTGAGACGACACCGTTTAGAGAAACCTAAGTTGTCGTTTCTTAAAATATTGGGGCTGCGATGCTTATGTGAAAAAGTTTCAAGCTGATAAGCTCGAACCCAAAGCGGATAAATGCATCTTCATAGAAAACCCAAAACAGTTGGGTATACCTCCTATTTCAGATCTGGAAGCAAAAGTAATTGCTTCTAGAAACGAGTCCTTTCTCGAGGAAAAGTTTCTCTCGAAAGAATTGAGTGGGAGGATGGTGGAGACTTGATGAGGTTATTGAACCATAACTTCAACTAGTGTGTAGCAGGGCACAGGAAGTTGTTCCTGCGGCACCTACACCAATTGAAGTGGAAGCTTATGATAGTGATCATGAAACTTCGGATCAAGTCACTACCAAACCTCGTAGGACGACGAGGATGCGTACTACTTCAGAGTAATGCGTAATCCTGTCTTGGAAGTCATGTTGCTAGACAACAATGAACCTACGAGCTATGGAGAAGAGATGGTGGGCCCATATTCTGACAAATGGTTAGAAGCCATGAAATCCGAGATAGGATCCATATATCAGAACAAAGCATGGACTTTGGTGAACTTGCCCGATGATCGGCAAGCCATTAAGATAAATGGATCTTTAAGAAGAAGACGGACATGGACGGTAATGTTACCGTCTGTGAAGCTCGACTTGTGGCAAAGAGTATTTTCACAAGTTCAAGGAGTTGACTACGATGAGATTTTTCTCATCCGTAGCGATGCTTAAGTCCGTCGGAATCACGTTAGCATTAGCTGCATTTATGAAATCTGGCAGACGGATGTCAAAACAAGTTTCCTTACCATTTTCGTAAGGAAAGGTTGTATGTGATACAATCAGAAAGGTTTTGTCGATCCTAAGGATGCTAAAAGGTATGCTAGCTCCAGCGATCCTTCCGTGGACTAGAGCAAGCATCTCGGAGTCAGAATATATGCTTTGATGGAGTAATCAAAGTTTTTGGGTTTATACAAATTTTGTTAGAAACTTGTATTTACAATAAAGTGAGTGGGAGCGCTACAACATTTCTGGTAAGTATATGTGAATGACATATTGTTGATCCGAAATGATGTAGAATTTCTAGAAAGCATAAAGGGTTGTTTGAAAGGAGTTTTTCAAAGGAAGACCTGGATAAAGCTGCTTACATATTGGGCATCAAGATCTATAGAGATAGATCAAGACGCCTGATGATACTTTCAAAGAACGCACACTTTGACATGATTTTGAAAGAGTTCAAAATAGATCAGCAAAGAAGGAGTTCTTGGCTGTGTTACAAGGTGTGAGTATTGAGTAAGACTCAAGACCAGACCACAGCAGAAGAGAGAGAAAGGACGAAGGTCGTCCCCTATGCTTTAGACGTAGGCTCTACAGTATGCTATGCTGTGTACCGCACATGAAGTGTTCCTTGCCATGAATTGGTCAAGGGGTACAATAGTGATCCGGGAATGGATCACATGACAGCGGTCAAACTTATCCTTAGTATTTAGTGGACTAAGAAATTTTCTCGATTATGGAGGTGAAAAGGAGTTCGTCGTAAAGGGTTACGTCGATGCGAACTTTGACACTAATCCGGCTGACTCTGAGTAGTAAACCGGATTCGTATAGTAGAGCAGTTATTTGAAATGGCTCCAAGTAGCGCGTGGTAGCATCCACAAGATGACATAGATATTCGTAAAGCACACGCGGATCTAAAAGGTTCAGACCCGTTGACTAATAACCTCTCTCACAAGCATAACATGACCAAACCAGAACTCATTGAGTGGTGATCACATAGTGATGTGAACTAGATTGTTGACTCTAGTAAACTCTTTGGATGTTGGTCACATGGTGATGTGACCTGTGAGTGTTAATCACATGGTGATGTGAACTAGATTATTGACTCTAGTGCAAGTGGGAGACTGTTGGAAATATGCCCTAGAGGCAATAATAAATTGGTTATTATTATATTTCCTTGTTCATGATAATCGTTTATTATCCATGCTAGAATTGTATTGATAGGAAACTCAGATACATGTGTGGATACATAGACAACACCATGTCCCTAGTAAGCCTCTAGTTGACTAGCTCGTTGATCAATAGATGGTTATGGTTTCCTGACCATGGACATTGGATGTCATTGATAACGGGATCACATCATTAGGAGAATGATGTGATGGACAAGACCCAATCCTAAGCATAGCACAAGATCGTGTAGTTCGTTTGCTAGAGCTTTTCTAATGTCAAGTATCATTTCCTTAGACCATGAGATTGTGCAACTCCCGGATACCGTAGGAATGCTTTGGGTGTACCAAACGTCACAACGTAACTGGGTGGCTATAAAGGTGCACTACAGGTATCTCCGAAAGTGTCTATTGGGTTGGCACGAATCGAGACTGGGATTTGTCACTCTGTATGACGGAGAGGTATCTCTGGGCCCACTCGGTAATGAATCATCATAATGAGCTCAATGTGACCAAGTGTTTGGTCACGGGATCATGCATTACGGTACGAGTAAAGTGACTTGTCGGTAACGAGATTGAACAAGGTATTGGGATACCGACGATCGAATCTCGGGCAAGTAACGTACCGATTGACAAAGGGAATTGTATACGGGATTGATTGAATCCTCGACATCGTGGTTCATCCGATGAGATCATCGTGGAACATGTGGGAGCCAACATGGGTATCCAGATCCCGCGGTTGGTTATTGACCGGAGAGTCGTCTCGGTCATGTCTGCATGTCTCCCGAACCCGTAGGGTCTACACACTTAAGGTTCGGTGACGCTAGGGTTGTAGAGATATTAGTATGCGGAAATCCAAAAGTCGTTCGGAGTCCCGGATGAGATCCCGGACGTCACGAGGAGTTCCGGAATGGTCCGGAGGTAAAGATTTATATATGGGAAGTCCTATTTTGGCCACCGGAAAATGTTTGGGATTTTTCGGTATTGTACCGGGAAGGTTCTAGAAGGTTCCGAAGTGGGGCCCACCTGCATGGGGGGACCCACATGAACGTGGGTAGTGGGGGCAAGGCCCCACACCCCTGGTCAAGGCGCACCAAGACCCCACCTTAGAAGGAATAAGATCATATCCCGAAGGGATAAGATCAAGATCCCTAAAAGGGGGGATAACAATCGGTGGGGAAGGGAAATGATGGGATTTCTTTCCCCCACCGTTGCCAACGCCCCAATGGACTTGGAGGGCAAGAAACCAGCCCCCTCCACCCCTATATATAGTGGGGAGGCGCATGGGAGCAGCACCCCAAGCCCTAGCGCCTCCCTCCCTCCCGTGACACCTCTTCCTCCCTGCTTGCGCTTGGAGAAGCCCTGCCGGGATCCCGCTACTTCCACCACCACGCCGTCGTGCTGCTGGATCTCCATCAACTTCTCCTCCCCCCTTGCTGGATTAAGAAGGAGGAGACGTCCCCGCTCCGTACGTGTGTTGAACGCGGAGGTGCCGTCCGTTCGGCGCTAGGATCATCGGTGATTTGGATCACGACGAGTACGACTCCATCAACCCCGTTCTCTTGAACGCTTCCGCTCGCGATCTACAAGGGTATGTAGATGCACTCCTCCCCTCTCGTTGCTAGCATCTCCTAGATTGATCTTGGTGACACGTAGGAAAATTTTGAATTTCTGCTACGTTCCCCAGCAGTTCTCACACATGTCATCTTATTATCCAAGCATCTGCGTCCATGATTTATACGGTTGATGCTACTGGCTATGTATATACAGTTTTGACTATTGCTGTCGAATTAAATCTTATTACCCAAATGGTATGTAAAACTAAGCCTGACCATGTTCTCACTGCGCAATGTGCAGACCTTCACTCCCTTCACCAGATCATCGCCAAAATCGACGCACAGATGACCGGCACCAGGGAGGAGTTCGACAGCGAGGAGAAGATCTGCGTTGTCGTGGTCAACGAACGAGCCCAACGAGGTGGGAGACCATGCTACTCATCATCGCTGAGAAAGGGTTCATGAATATCGTCGTCGAGTTGCTCAAGCACTCTGACAAGGAGAGCCTTGCGAGGAAGAACAAATCAGGATTCGATGCTCTGCATGTCACTTCAAAGGAAGGCCACGGAGGTGAGCACTGACAAACACTTCAATACTAAACCACTTCTGATTGGTCATATTTTTACATGGGAACAGCGGAGCTTTGGACCTTGTGTCTAGACTGGAATCTCATAGTTCGCATGAAGAAAGGGGTTTATGGATTTCTAAATTAATTGATTGCCATGGTTTTTTGGGTCTTTGATCAATCTCCATGGATCCAATTATATTAGTTTGGCAGTGCTAAAATTTACCTGATCTGTATGATAACTGCAGTGTGCCATTGCCTACACAAGCTAATGAGCAAGAAAGATGGACATCTGACACTGCTTGTAGATATTGTGAAGGTACTCCTGGACCATGATCGATCCCTTGGGAAAACGTTTGGCCAATCAAAATGTGACTCCTCTGATAACTGCGGCGATTAGAGGCCGCCATGATGTAGCGAACCTTCTGCTGGAGCGAGATTCTGGATTGCTTAAACTATCGAAGGCAAACGGAACAACAATTTTTATTTTCCTGGTACAGGGAATCTCCAGGCATGACAAAGTATGTATTTACATCAGAAAAATTCCTTAGCTTTTGCAGAAACATGATTTTGGTTTAATTATTTATTAGCACTACCCCAATTACATTGGATTTGTATGCACACTTCTCAAAGTAAGGTGGCATGGTCCATTTTTTTAGGGTTGTATTTGGTAACCGTAACTTACCACAATACCAATTCTAAGTTTATTGTTTAATTCAACATTTCTATAGCAATTAGTTTTGCTTATTTCACCTCACTGCATTAAACTCCACCAGTTTGAATTTCTTAATTCTACAGATACTACTTATGCCATTGTGTGTTCCTCCACTTCTGGCCTCCTCCATTACCAGTGACTAACACTATGATACATATGCAAATAATGTAAGTTTGCAAGCTGCAATCCAAATTATAGTCATGGTGAGAACTGAGAACTGCATTCCTTCTAATTTGGGGAAAAGGTAGTTCGTCAGTTTGCTTAAAATTTGCAAGAACTGAGTAGTTGTCACCCGCTTGCATAAAATAGACAGTCTAATTTACGATATGCTTCTGTTTTTTGTCATGCATTTTAATTTGGTAAGAAAATTCGCATGTAGTTTTAAATTAACTCATTCTGGGAGCTAGCCAATGGATATTTCCTTTGGCGATTGTCAGTTTTAATTTGAGTAATATGTATAGAGAGAGAGTGGGAGCTAAGATGCCTAGAAGTTTATTATCGTTTGATCCCCCATTTCATTCAGACTTGATCTGCGACAAACAATAGTATAATGGTTTTTTCTTCCTCTATATGCCCTATATAGCATTTTGCTATTTTGTGCTACTATTTAACTTTGTGCTTTGCTTGTCAGTAGTTTTGCTACACTATAGTAGCAACAATCCTTGTGTGACAATATTGTACCGATTATATCATAGCAAAGGGACAATATGTGGGGCTTTCAAACTGCAGTTTGTGAGACAATCTGTTTGTCCTATGGAGGTGCTCAATGGACTTATGTTTTTGGTCCCTGCAGCTACCATTAGGTATTACTATTCTTCAATAACTGTGTACCACATTTTCTTCCAAGCGACTTGATCCTTTTTCTTCTAACTGTGTACCATCTGTTATCCAGTTAGTGAGATTTGCTGTGTTAATTCTCTCTTCTTAGTAGGCCCAAGATCTCACTTTTTCGTAGGTAAGGACAAAGCCCATATTTCTTAGGGGAACTTAACATCAGAATAGCCTGGCTTTCAGGAGAAAAGACGACAGAGTTATTTTGTTGTTGCAGTGTGCCTGCTCGGAAACAATAAGTGAGTGCTTTGTTTTTTTTAAATAATATAACTAGAATGACTGAAATATGTGAGGGTTGAGCTCCTGAGTTGTGTAATTGGTCTAAACCTTTTTGGTTCTTTTTGTTGTTCTTGTGAAAAGTGTGATAACGGAGGCAAAGTTCTGAGAACACCCAGATCATGTATGCTTATGTATCAAGGACTTTGCTCATAGCCATCCCAAGTTGATCATTTCAACATACATACAACATTATCAAGAAGCATTCTTGTGGCTAGAAGCTCAACAAAATTGAAATTCTCAAGTCAATCTTGCATGATCATGTATGTGGTATCTCAGGCTTTGTTCATATATATCCTCATGAACATGCTCTTAAGTTGAATGTTGGTCCTAAATAAGAAGCTTAGGAGAATAGCAATGTGCTACAAATTTACAATATATGGCTTTCATGATTTATGCCTAACAAGTGATAAGATTCTATAAGTCATGCCACTTACTTTTTTCCATTATATATATATCATTATTATTTTGAGATGCTTTTGGTAACATTCTACATTACTCTACAAATAGACGGGCGCAGCAACGCGCGCCATCAATGATCTAGTTACGTTGATAACTAGGCCAGTTTGAGAAAAACAAGGTGGGTGAGCGAGAGAAAGGAGTAACGTGCGAGATGAGAACCACTTAGGGAATTTACGTGGAGGGAGGACCACGTACGAGCAACCTTTTTTTTTGTATGGTAGGTACCAGCTACCAAGACATGCCCAAGAAACAATCCTACCTTTAAAATAAAAAAAATACCTTCCTTTCTAACTACATAGGAGAATCACGTCTAGATTTTCCATCTAAAAAATAATCACGTGCGAAATAGTTGGTCCGTTTATCAATCCTACGTTACCTGGTAATAATGATGAAAAATCTTTCTATCTTTAAATCATCTTCTACGTATATAAATAGTCTTCCTTTTTTTAAATCTCAGCTGTCAATCTTTCTGGTTTACATAAAATCAACGGATATAAAGGAATGATGTATGGAGAACTATGAAAGACTCCGTCCTTTAATATTAAATAAAGATAAAGATAAAGATTGGAATAATTGTCAAAGTACTCTGGCAGTTAATCAATGCTCTGGACCCGACCCCACAGGTGCCCTCCGTTGCTAGGTGGGCCCGCACCCACCACAAAGAGACGTGATCCTTCTGTGCTACGACCACCATGTGGATGGATTTTCACGACCCTGCAAAGCATATCACGTGCGTTCATCTGGTACTACACACACCCAAGCGACTGAGTGGGTGGGTTTGCGTGCACCAGAAGAGAGCAATATGATCGCCCATAGGCTAGTCATAGTGGGAGTAACTTAGGTAGTAACATAACGCACCCCAAGACATATATGCTTATGTGGCATGGAGTTAATGAGGAGAGGGTTGTTTGTGGTAACATAATATGTTACCGTAACTAACGCACCCCAATGCAAAATGAGTCTATAACATCATAAATGAAGGCTTGCATGACACTACATTTGTGTTACTACCCACTATGATGGTAGTAACATAGACTAGTAACATATGCATGTTGTTAGTCTAAGTTACTACCCACTATGACTAGCCTTAGTCCGGGTTTATTTTATACCGTTTTGTGTGCTAAAGTTTGATCAATAAATAAATTAACTAATAAAATGTCAAGTGTATGGCAATTATACCATCGCAAAGATCTTTCAAATACATATTCAACAACGTATATATATTTTGTATTTTATTAGTCAAAGTCTGGCTCAAAATACGAGAAGGGCCAATAAACCCAGACGGAGTAGTAGGAGATGTAGGATTTTTTTTGTACAGTCGATTGTCTTGTCTATGTTTCAAATGGTCTCTTTTCAGTACAACTTCTAGTAACTCTATTTTTCCACTCAATCATAAGGGATTTCACCGGTCAATATAAAAACTGAATAAAAATCAACACATGTGCATGAAATACATGGCCACGAGGCCGCACACCAATCGTTCATCGATTCTACCAGCAAAGCAAGCAGAACCGACAACCTCGGGCGGATTTCAAGGGCCGTTTCTTCGGCATCCACACCGGCGCTGAGGCCATCGGCCGCAAACTACAATGCGTCCAAGGTGTCGTCCCTAGGAGGGAGTGAAGGGAACGCCGTCAACGTTCGCTCCAACCTAGGCCAAAATTTCGGGTTTCACCCTTGAGAACCCAAACTCGCTGGGGAGGAAGGTGGACGGGCTTCATAGTGATGTCTCCAAGGAGAGAAATGGTGTCCTAAGGCGTAGTTGATGTTGATACTTAACGTGATCGAACAATATTTTCACCCATAGCTCACCAAACTCATGGCCACTCCAGCCTCCTACCCAACCGCAGCTGATATCCCAACTACTGATCTGCAGTAGCCATACACGCCAGTCTGCTCACCATCCCATCCTCCATCAACATAGACAGCAAACCACCGCGATACAACACACCCCACGACCTCCCCCACCCTCCAAGCGCGAGCGGCGTAGTCCTCCATATCTGGTTCATCGTCAACGCCCCAGCCGGAAGCAAGGAGCCCCTCGCTACACCCACCATGCGTGTCTAGGTCCACACGTTGTCCTAGCTCCAGCAACACCTGCTAGTTCCAGCTCGGATCCGGGTTGTGCGGGTCTAATATGTCTCCATCACACCTCTTCTACCTCTAGCTAGAGCGTCAACTCTGTTCTCGCCGCCTCCCCCTTGCGGGTCACGGCTGTCCAGCTTGACAAGCAAATCATTATTCTTGATCTACCAAACCGGCTTGATGAAGATTTCCCACACATTGTATTCTAGCACTGGCAACCCCAAAGAGATCAATGTCAGATCACCCCCAAAACTCGGCCTAAACTGACATGTTGCCACCATGGCAAGCATTATGTCACTCCGGAATAAGGCCTCCTCTGCTTTGGACTTGTATCCATATTCCATAGTTATTTTCTAAAAAATATACAACACATTTCTATATATTTTTCGTTCAAAATTTACAACCTAGTGATTTATCTTGTGTTGCACTTAAATTTTGTAATTTCTAGCATTGTTCTCGTACTTTTTCTTGTACATCGTATTACAAATGTTTTGTGCTGCAGGTCGTTGCTCCCTCCGTCCTATAATATATGAGCGTTTTTACACTAGGACACCTAGTGTAAAAACGCTCTTATATTATGAGACAGAGGCACCTAGTGTAAAAACGCTTTTATATTATGGGAAGGAGGGAGCAATATTTAGCACAAATTAGACAAAGTTTGCAAACATCTAATAGCTGAGTTATGTACTCCATCTGATTCAAAATATAGTGCGCCCGCGCTTCCCGAGGTTTAACTTTGACCATAAATTTAAGCAGCGAGACCTACTGCGGCGGGATAAAAAATTATATCAATTTTTGATCCCGCCGCAGTCGGTCTTGTTGGTTAAACTTATGGTCAAAATTGAAGCACGGAAACCGAGGACGTACTTTATTTTGGAACGAGGGAGTACTTTGTACGTACTCCTCTGACTAGCATTGATTAAGTATTGTTTATGCAATTATTAATACCAGTGCTTTCCAATGAATTGGGGTCTTTTTTTACTCCTTGATTAACTGCTATTTAAATGCTTTCCAATTGCCCCACTGATTGAGTACGTCTAGTACAATATCTCAATTAACTCAGATGACGTGCGTGCATCGCATCCAAGTTGATCCCCACCTTTTAAATGATGGGACGTCTCTGCATGCATGGACCGCATCCAAGATGTGGTGGGAAATACCCAGTGGGTCCCGGGTCCAATGAACCTAAATTTAAAATGAATTAAATTTTTAGAATGAGTAAAAAATCCTTGAACTTTTTAGAATCATACATATAGCATCGCTAGTACAGCTACAGTAGCACCCGACGGGTATCGGCGCGGGCGGTGGACACCCAAAGGGACGGAACCATCACAGGATCATAGCTCCAGTGAGATCCCTGAAGAACCTGCCATGTATTGTCGAACATGCCCTCCAACGCAACCATGTAGCGACGGACGTGCTGGTCCTCCTCGCTGACACGGTGACGTACCACCTCCGCGGTGTTCGGAAGCCTCGGCACCGTCACTAGCCCACGCGACCGCCACCAAATAAGGATCGGGTCAACGACGGGCTGGCTCCTCACCAACCTACGCCCACCGGAAGGTAGCACCTCCCAAAACCAGCCCGGCGGAGCCCAGTCCCGGACATGGCCCCTCTGATCAAGCCGGCCTCCTCCGCCGAGTCGACGAAGAGGATGCGGGATAGGCATCGTCGATGTCGATGCGGGATTAATTGCTTGAACTAAAAAAATAAACTAGTTCTATTAATTTTCTTGCTAAAATAAAGTAGTTCAACTACTAAGCACTTACTTTATTTTGTTTTTTTATAGTAAGAACTACTTTATTTTATTTTTTATATATAGAAGTAGTTTATTTTATTTTATTTTTTCAACTACTAAGCACTTACTATAAAAAAAATAAAGTAGTTGAAAAAATAAAATAAAATAAACTACTTCTATATATAAAAAAATAAAATAAAGTAGTTCTTACTATAAAAAAAATAAAATAAAGTAAGTGCTTAGTAGTTGAACTAGTTGAACTACTTTATTTTAGCAAGAAAATTAATAGAACTAGTTTATTTTTTTAGTTCAACCAATTAATCCCGCATCGACATCGACGATGCCTATCCCGCATCCTCTTCGTCGACTCGGCGGAGGAGGCCGGCTTGATCAGAGGGGCCATGTCCGGGACTGGGCTCCGCCGGGCTGGTTTTGGGAGGTGCTACCTTCCGGTGGGCGTAGGTTGGTGAGGAGCCAGCCCGTCGTTGACCCGATCCTTGTTTGGTGGCGGTCGCGTGGGCCAGTGACGGTGCCGAGGCTTCCGGACACCGCAGAGGTGGTACGTCACCGTGTCAGCGAGGAGGACCAGCACGTCCGTCGCTACATGGTTGCGTTGGAGGGCATGTTCGACAATACATGGCAGGTTTTTCAGGGATCTCACTGGAGCTATGATCCTGTGATGGTTCCGTCCCTTTGGGTGTCCACCGCCCGCGCCGATACCCGTCGGGTGCTACTGTTCTAGCTGTACTAGCGATGCTATATGTATTAGTATTCGAGGTGTATTAGTGATAATACACTCATGTGAAAAGTTTCACAAAGGAATAGCTTCAACTAACTCCATAGCCAAGAAAACAAAATCCGTAGTACAAAATGGGGTGAAATAGTAATATTTTATAGTGGCGAACCAGAAAACAATGAAATTCATTCATTCACAAAATATTTACACGAGTGTACATCTGATCAAGTTTGATTCCAAAAAGTTTCACGTTTTTTTGACACTTTTTGATTTTTCGAAACTAATTTTTTCAGTTATGGTATGTTGGCACCCGAGACCCAAAGATCCGTGTATCGGATGTGGTGGCCTACTTTCTTTTGTTGTGGCATCAAGGAAAGAATATATCAAAATAGGAATAGGGAGAATCATATATTTTGCCATGCATATATGTGACGTACGTGTCCTATCAAAATGAAAACCATGCATATACTTGGTATAGAAAAAGACATGATCTGCCGACCACTGCGTCACTCCTCTCGACGACTTAAGGGAGAAACCCTAGCTTGCACCGGCCTTCCGCCGCTCCCTACTACGGGTGCCGCCGTGATGGTGGCATGCCCCGTCTCTCAATGGTGGAGGGTATCCTCTGGCCGTTCTCACACAGTGGAGTCAGAATGCCAAGGCGGTGACCCCGGAGATGGTGAAGGTAGTGTGGCCTGCTTGGAGACGGTATGTAATGCTGGTCATATGGAGCAAGGCAGCAGGAGGAATCAATCTCGCGGTGATGCTATCAAGTTTGGGGGAGGGGGTCAACAACGGCTCGTCTGGTGCCCTATGCCTCCCGTGTAGTGGTCAACAGGTGGGCTCCGTCACTTGTCTCTAGTGTTGTGGGTCCACTGCCCAGGATGGCTGGAGTGGTGTGGCCCAGTTCTCGCAAGGGTTTAGGATGTTATCATTTTGTGGACGTGGTGACACCGGGCGGGTCAACTGGATGGTGGAAGCCAGGGCAACGGCCTCGCGATGTGAACAAGCTACATACGCTGACGCGATAACCACAAAATTTGTGGCGGCACGAGCTCCCTAGAGCGAGGTTCTCAGCCCTCAACGGTGTGTGATATGTCGGCATTGCGTGGGGTGGTGGGTATGTTGGCTGGGCTGATGTGGCCATCTGGGGCCGGTTGGTTGTGTTGATGGTTGTTGGCGACGACAATTGGGCTGTGATGTAATGCTATTGTGGCTTTGGTGGATAACTGGGCATCATGCGACAATGCTGGGTTTAGTGCTCTACAGGTGAAAGTCTAGCACCCACTTCGGTCGAGGTCGACGATGACGGCATCCTGGGATGCCGTTACCTTTGTTGGAGGCATCGTCGTGGAACTCCTTCACCATCCTGAGGTTGTGCGCCCACTGATACGTCTCCAACATATCTATAATTTTTTATTGTTCCATGCTATTATATTATCTGTTTTGTATGTTTAATGGGCTTTATTATACACTTTTATATTATTTTTGGGACTAACCTACTAACCGAAGGCCCAGTGCAAATTGCTGTTTTTTTTTGCCTATTTCAGTGTTTCGCAAAAAAGGAATATCAAACGAAATCCAAACGGAATGAAACCTTCGGGAGAGTGATTTTTGGAACAAACGTGATCCAGAGGACTTGGAGTGGACGTCAAGAAAGAAGCGAGGAGGCCACGAGGCAGGGAGGCGCGCCTGCCCCCTGGGCGCGCCCCCACCCTCGTGGGCCCCTCGCAGCTCCACCAACCTACTTCTTCCTCCTATATATACCCATATACCCCGAAAACATCCAGGAGCACCACGAAACCCTATTTCCACCGCCGCAACCATCTGTACCCGTGAGATCCCATCTTGGGGCCTTTTCCGGCGCTCCGCCGGAGGAGGAATCGATCACGGAGAGCTTCTACATCAACACCATAGCCTCTCCGATGATGTGTGAGTAGTTTATCACAGACCTTCGGGTCCATAGTTATTAGCTAGATGGCTTCTTCTCTCTCTTTGGATCTCAATACAAAGTTCTCCTCGATCTTCTTGGAGATCTATTCGATGTAACTCTTTTTTGCGGTGTGTTTGTCGAGATCCGATGAATTGTGGGTTTATGATCTAGTTTATCTATGAACAATATTTGAATCTCCTCTGAATTCTTTTATGTATGATTGGTTATCTTTGCAAGTCTCTTCGAATTATCAGTTTGGTTTGATGGTTATCTTTGCAAGTCTCTTCGAATTATCAGTTTGGTTTGGCCTACTAGATTGATCTTTCTTGCAATGGGAGAAGTGCTTAGCTTTGGGTTCAATCTTGCGGTGTCCTTTCCCATTGACACCAGGGGCAGCAAGGCACGTATTGTATTGTTGCCATCGAGGATAAAAAGATGGGGTTTATATCATATTGCTTGAGTTTATCCCTCTACATCATGTCATCTTGCCTAATGCGTTACTCCGTTCTTATGAACTTAATACTCTAGATGCATGCTGGATAGCGGTCGATGTGTGGAGTAATAGTAGTAGATGCAGAATCGTTTCGGTGTACTTGTCACGGACGTGATGGCTATATACATGATCATGCCTAGATATTCTCATAATTATGCACTTTTCTATCAATTGCTCGACAATAATTTGTTCACCCACCGTAATACTTATGCTATCTTGAGAGAAGCCACTATTGAAACCTATGGTCCCCGGTCTATTTTCCATCATATAAGTTTCCAATCTATTTTTACTTGGCAATCTTTACTTTCAATCTATATCATAAAAATACCAAAAATATTTATCTTATTATCTCTATCAGATCTCACTTTTGCAAGTGGCCGTGAAGGGATTGACAACCCCTTTATCGCGTTGGTTGCAAGGTTCTTATTTGTTTATGCAGGTATAAGGCGACTTGCGTGTAACCTCCTACTGGATTGATACCTTGGTTCTCAAAAACTGAGGGAAATACTTACTACTTTGCTGCATCACCCTTTCTTCTTCAAGGAAAAAACCAACGCAAGCTCAAGAGGTAGCACCCACCTGGATGGTGCCGAAATTAAAAGGTTCCCAAGGCATCGTCCCTTGGAGGAAGTGATGGAAATACCATTGATGTCCGCTCCAACTTAGGCAAGAACTTGGGTTTTCACCCGAGATACTCCGTTGACAAGGGAGGTGAAAGAGCTCCATAATGATGTCTCCAGGGAGAGGAATGATGTCCTAGGCATCGGCGATGCTTTCATGTAACGTGGATGACCTAAAGTCTCACCAATAGATCACCAAACCCATCATCACTTTGGTCTGCCTAGCCGACCGCACTATGGCAGCCATACGGACTAGTTGGCTCCCCGTCGCAGTCCTACACAAACACAGCCAACAAACCACCACGACACCACACACATACCCAACCTCTAAGTGTGAGCGATGTAATCCTCTGTATGAGGTTCATCGCCAATGCCCCGACAGGGAGCAAGGAGGCCCTCTAGTTGTGCCACCATGGGTGACTAGGTCCACATGCAGTTCCAGCTCTAGCAACATCCGCTAGTACCCACTCGGATCTAGCTTGTGTGAGTCTACTATGTCTCCCATGCCACCTCTTCCGGTAGATATAGTGTCACCCTCTCCCCCCTAATGGTCGTCGGGCATCCAGCCCGACAAGCAGAGATCATTACTCTCGATCAATCGAATGGCTTGACAAAGATCTGCCACACATTTGTATGCTAGTGTTGTCAGCCCCAAAGCGGTTAATGTCAGATCACCACCAAATCTTTGCCAAAGCTGACATCCTGCCACCATAGCGAGCACCAATACACTCTGGAACATGCCTCCCCTGTTTTGGACTTGTATCCATAGTTGTTTTTAAATGTTTGTACAATATATCCCTATATAACAAATCCAAGCTTGTGATTTATCTAGCGTGACACCCAAATTAAGTTATTTCTAGCATTTTTGCAATGAATTTTCTTTGTACATCGTAATGCAAATATTTCGCGCTGCAGATCGCGTGCATGAAACAAAATTAGCTTCTCGCTTAGCTTGTAAAATCTAGCAGAAATTAAGGTATTAGACAAATTTTACAAAAGATACAGAGGATTGCGACAGAAAGTAAACAAGCAATCGTGAAAGTGGTCGGCCGCACTGCACACGTGTTTTCGGCTGCTGGCTAGTGGTCCGGTGCCCCCCCCTCCCTCCCTCCCCCCCCCCCCCCCCCCCCCCCCCCCCCCCCCCCCCCGATCCCTCGAAGCAGATAAACATGAATTAAGGACATTGTATAGGCCAGACATGACACTTTGCCTGATGAATCGATGGCCAACACCGTCATAATGTGTTAACCAGTGAGTGGAATGTACGAAAGAGCACACAAACACAATACAAGGTTGATACAAGTCTCTGGTGTTTGCAGTCAATTACTAGTGGAAATATTATCAAGATCAAGGAATGAAAGACATATTCCCTCCTTCTTTTTAGAGGGCCTAATTTAGAGTAACAATATATCATGAGAAGTGGACGAGAGAAAACTAGAAATTAGTCCAATACTATACTTTTGCATGCCAAGTTACATATCACAATATTGTTGATGTTACGTTATGACATACTAATGTCCCGACCAATTTATACACTTCACATAGTTTCTATCAATGTTCAATTGTACTTTTTCGAGCCTACTATCTTTATCAATAATAATGTATTAGCCAAGTAATTCAAAACCCAAAAATGAATCTTGATTTATTTTGGCTTCAAGTTTTAGTAAAACTTTAAACATGCAATACAAATTAGTGCATAAAAGTTTAAGGCTAATACAATAAACAAATACCCAACGCGAATGCGCATTCACTATGCTAGTAAATATACCAGAAATGGCATATGTGGTAAGCTATCTAAAATCCCAATATATCCAAGATGAAAAAAATAAAGCATTAATGTTCAGGGGTATTAGTTATACTAATATAGCAAGACAAACCGCCTGGCCCGAGGACCTGAGTTAATTAGCATTGGATAGAGAGAAAATCTTGTGCGTTAGTTGTTTCCTGTGTTTCAGAATTCATGTTAGTAGGGTTTTTTTGCGGGTTAAAAGGAAGTTCTATTCCATAATGATAGAGTTACAGACCTATAAAAAGGTAGGTAGGCTGGAGTGGCAATGGGTTTGGTGAGATATAGGTGAAATCCTAATTCGAGCACGTTAAATACCAACATCAATGATGCCTTAGGATATTGTTCCTCTCCTTGAAGACATCGTTATGAAGCATGTTTACCTCCCTCGCCAAGTAGTTTGGGCTCTAATGGGTGAAACCCAAAGTTTTGGCCTAGGTTGGAGAGAACGCCAATGACGTTCTCAATACTCAGGGATGATGCCTTGGAGGCATTATAGTTTCGCCGCCGACAACATGGGTGCATGGCCTTAGAGCCAGTGCAGATGTCGGAGCGACGACCCACGAAAACCGCCAGAGGTTGTCGACCCTGGTTGATCTGTGGGTAGAACCACTGATTCGAATACACCTTTAGTTGCAATTACCACACCTTTAGCATTAGAATTAATGATAATAGTATTTGGTATAGATTTAGTACGATTTTATTTTTCTACTTTACTGTAACAAGTCCCATTAATAATACTACTAACTTGCTTACATTACCGGAAAGTAGAATGCCTTTCCATCAATCTCTAATTGTTTCCGACAGGTCTCTTTCTATACGTACTCCATCTGTATATATGCATGGTTTTCATTCTCATATGAGACGTACTCCATGCATATGGATTAGTCAAGTAAGTATAAGCTTTTCCTATTCCTTTTCTGGCCTAGTCTTTCCTGAGTACCCCAACAAACGGAAAGTAGGCCACCACATCCGTTGATATCGCTTGGGAACAGATGCTACCCATGCATGCAAACATGCAAAGTTGTCCCTGTTATGATTAATTTCGTTGCTTTGTTGTTTCCTGGTTTTCTGTCACGTTGGATATATTGGGTCTGTAGGAAGTGCACGTTGCAGGGTATTGCATGTGCCTTAGATTTCCAGTTTATAATTTGCTTGTTGCAAATAAAATAGCGCCTGTCACGTGTGTATGTGCACGCACAGGATTAGTTTGAGTCGTAGTTGTCCTGGTCAGCTTCCGAGCGATCTTCCGTGGGATGGCACGGGCAAATCGGATCGAGCGGAAACTTAGCGATAGAATAGGCCACGATCTGTTGTACGTGCTGCCTAAGTGAATAAGGAAAAAACAGAAAAGACGCAAACAGTGCGCGTCGCCAAAACCTGTGTGCTCGCCTTCTGTGTCTCGCGTGCGTTCGTGTTCTTCGTGTCCACCAGATCGCGTGCGTTTGAGTGATCCAGGGGCTGAATTCCCTGACAATTGGCATCAGAGCCTCGGTTTGAGGGAGGCGATCTTGCGGTGGCGGCGGCGAGAGTGGTGAAGAGTGGCAGCGCTGTTCAGGGGCAATGGCGGGCGATGAGGTGCCGAAGGAGGTCCTGGCGGTGGGGAAGTACCAGCCGCCGGGGAAGCGCACGGGCGACGGCTCCTCGGAGGAGGCACCATGGTCGTCCGGAGCACGGCGAGGATCCCCAACGTCCCCATGCAGTACCCGCAGCTCACGGAATCGAACTACCATCTTTGGGCGGCCAAGATGAAGATCATCATGCGTCCATTGGGCGTGTGGTCGGCGGTTGAGGGCGACGCCGAGTACGACGAGGAACGAGATATGGGCGCCATGGCAGCGATCTCCCAGTTCGTTCCTGATGATGTGATGATGGCGCTCGTCGAGTACAAGACGGCGAAAGTGGCTTGGGCTGCGATTCGCACAATGCGGATCGGCGAGGCGCGCGTGACAGAGGCGCGCATAAATCAGTTGATGCGGAAGTTTGACCGCATGCTGATGGATGACGGCGAGACGATTTCCGCATTCTCTCACCGGCTGAATGCACTTGTCAGCGAGATCCATGCCCTAGGAGAGGATCTCCAGGAGAAGACGGTCGTCAAGCGGCTGTTTGCTGCTGTTCCTGATCGTTTCTCGCAGATCATTGGGACGATCGAGCAGTGGGGTGACATGAAGACCATGTCTGTGGCTGAGGCAGTTGGCCGGTTGCGCGCGTTCGAGGAGAATGAGATCGGGCGCCGTGGTGATCGCGGCGACTAGAATGAGCAGCTGATGCTTGTGACCAAGGCGTTGGAGAACCTGCTCAGCAAACAGAAGCTGACTGGTGAGGGTTCTAGCAGCAGCGGCAGCGGCGCCGGCGGGCGCGGTGGCCGTGGGCGAGGGCAGTCCGGACATGGCGGTGGACGCGGCGGGCGCAGAGAGCGTGGTGAGCACTCTGAGAACAAGCCCAAGAAGCACCGAAAGTTCGACAAGAGCAAGGTACGGTGTTTCAATTGTGATGAACTTGGTCACTTCAAGTCTGAATGTCCAGAACCAAAGAAAGAGAAGCTGAATCTTGCCCAAGAAGATGATGTTGGGCCAGGCCTACTGATGATGGAGATACTTGAACTTGTGCAATCTGTAGAGGCAACTGGTGAGATTGTTTTGCCGAATGAGGAGAAAGTAGTGCCTAAGTTGTCAGGTAGTCAGAACACTTGTTGGTACTTAGACACCGGAGCTAGCAATCACATGACAGGCTGCTCTGAAAAATTCACTGAGTTGGACTACACCGTATCAGGAAAGGTGAGGTTTGGAGATGGCTTCACTGTTGAAATTTGTGGGAGATGTTGTGTACTGATGAAGTGTCTCTCAGGTGGCCATCGTTTGCTGACAGATGTGTACTTTATACCTCGTTTGAGAAGCAATATCATCAGCTTGGGGCAGCTAGATGAGAATGGCTGCAAGTATGCTGCTGAAAATGGTGTGTTGCAAGTCTGGGATCAAGAAAGGAATTTGATCGCTCGTGTACTGCGGACTAGAAGCGGTATGTATGTACTGGACATTGAGGATGCTGAGCCGGTATGCCTGATGACATGTCATAGCGAGCCTTGGCTGTGGCACAAGCATTACGGACATGTGAACTTCAGAACACTTGGTCGTCTCGTCTCTCTCACTCAGGTATGGTGGAGGGAATGCCACCCATTGAGCATGTTGATCAGGTGTGTGACTGCTGCATGTTATCCAAGCAACGTCGTCTGCCATTCCCATCAGCAGCAACGCTATCGAGCAATCGAGCCATTGCAGCTCGTCGATGGGGATCTCTGCGGCCCCATAATCCCTGCCACGCATGGCGGTAAAAAGTATTTCCTACTGTTGGTCGATGACATGTCGCGTTACATGTGGATTGTGCTTCTGAAGAGTAAAGATGAAGCGCTCCGGGCAGTAAAAAAATTTCAGGCAGCAGCTGAGCTTGAATCCGGGCACAAGTTGAAGGTTTTGAGGACAGATAGAGGGGGAGAGTTCACCTCAAATCAGTTTGCACACTACTGTGATCAGCTGGGACTTAATCACCACTTGACGGCGCCGTATTCCCCTCAGCAAAATGGCGTTGTCGAGAGGCGAAACCAAACTGTAGTTGGTACGGCTAGAAGCTTGTTGAAGAGCATGTCAGTCTCAGGCAAGTTTTGGGGAGAGGCAGTATCTATAGCAGTATATTTGTTGAACCGAGCTGAGACTAAAAGTGTGAATAGCAAGACCCCATACGAAGCTTGGCATGGAAAGAAACCAAATGTCGAGCATCTGCGAACATTTGGTTGTGTGGCACATGTCAAGAAGGTGGGCAAGCACTTGTCGAAGCTCGATGACCGCAGCTCGCCCATGGTGTTCATCGGATATGAAGCACCATCCAAGGCATATAGGATGTATGATCCGGTTGGAAAGAAGCTCCACATCACTCGAGATGTCGTGTTTGAGGAAGAAAGGAAATGGGAGTGGGGCCAAGGTGAGTCCCACGAGCAGTACATCACTCCCAGCTTCGTATTTGAAGTTGCACAACCAGCAGCGGTCAGCGGAGAACCAACAGGTGCAGCAACTCCTACGGCATCCAGAACTGCTGCCACTGCAGAAGAAAATGCTGCCACGGCAGCGTCTCAGACCCCCAAAACGCCTGCCACGGCACCCATTCCTACAGCAACGCCCCACTCAGCTGTGATTCCTACAACGCCTGCCACATCAGGGTCTACTTCATCGTGGAGTACGCCGGTTGGGCCACAAGGAAAACGCTTGCTTGAGGAGTTGTATGATGAGACCGATGAGGTAGAGACGCAATACTCAAACTTGTGTTTTCTCGGAATGGAGGAACCTGCAAATTTTCATGAGGCGAAGAAAGAGAGCAGTTGGCAGCAGGCTATGCAGGAGGAGATGAACTCCATTGAGGAAAATGGCACGTGGGTGTTGACTGATGTGCCAAAGGGGCACAAGGCCATTGGATTGAAGTGGGTCTATAAAGTGAAGAAGGACTCTGGAGGTGCTGTGGTGAAGCACAAAGCACGACTTGTTGCAAAAGGATATGTTCAGCGGCAAGGTATTGACTTTGATGAAGTGTTTGCGCCGGTAGCTCGCATTGAGACCGTGCGTTTGCTTGTGGCCTTGGCAGCTCAGAGAGGGTGGGAAGTTCATCATATGGATGTGAAGTCGGCCTTCCTAAATGGAGATTTGGAAGAGACTGTATATGTTGAGCAACCTTCTGATTTTGTCAAGAAAGGAAGTGAAAGCAAAGTACTGAAATTAAGCAAAGCGTTGTATGGTCTGCATCAAGCACCACGGGCATGGAATGCTAAATTGGACAAGACATTGGCAGTTTTGGGTTTTGAAAAATGTCCATGTGAGCATGCTGTGTACAAGAGGAAGAAGGATGGTGCAAGTCTGCTCGTGGGAGTGTACGTGGATGACTTGATCATCACCGGGGATAACACAACGGAGATAGAAAACTTCAAGAACCAGATAAAGAATATGTTCAGCATGAGTGACTTGGGCCTACTCAGTTACTATCTTGGAATTGAAGTGAAGCAAACCCGACAAGGCATCTCGTTGTGTCAATCAGCTTATGCAACAAAAATTCTGGACAAATGTGGCATGGGAGATTGCAAAGCAACTCAAACTCCTATGGAGCAAAGACTGAAATTGAGGAAAGTAAGTGACTCTCCACTAGTTGATTCAACTTCCTATCGAAGCATAGTGGGAAGCTTGAGATACCTAGTGCACACTCGTCCGGATATATGCTATGCCGTTGGGTATGTCAGCCGGTACATGGAGCAGCCGTCTGAAGAACACATGACAGCGGTAAGACATATTTTGAGGTATGTGCGAGGCACTCTGAATCATGGGTGTTTCTATAAGAGAGAGGAGAGGAACCAACTGAAGTTTGTTGGGTTCAGTGATAGTGATCATGCGGGTGCCATCAATGATAGAAAGAGTACCTCGGGTGCCATCTTCTACATTGGTTCAAATCCAATCAGCTGGGTGTCACATAAGCAAAAAATTGTGGCCATCTCCTCATGTGAAGCCGAGTATATCGCAGCAGCATCTGCATCATGTCAGGGCATATGGCTGGGGCATTTACTTGCTGATTTACTTGGCGAAGATTCAGTTCAAGTTGTACTCAAGGTGGACAACCAATCTGCGATCTCGTTGAGTAAGAATCCTGTCCACCATGATAGAAGTAAACACATAGATCTTCGCTATCATTTCATACGGGATTGTGTTGAATCTGGCAAGATCAATGTTGAGTATGTGAGAACTGAGGACCAGTTAGCTGACATCCTCACAAAGTCTCTTGGGAGACTAAAGTTTCAGGAGATGAAGGAGAAGATTGGGATGAAGGAGCTGGATGATGGGCAACAAGCTTAAGGGAGAGAATGTTATGATTAATCTCGTTGCTTTGTTGTTTCCTGGTTTTCTGTCAAGTTGGATATATTGGGTCTGTAGGAAGTGCACGTTGCAGGGTGTTGCATGTGCCTTAGATTTCCAGTTTATAATTTGCTTGTTGCAAATAAAATAGGGCCTGTCACGTGTGTATGTGCACGCACAGGATTAGTTGGAGTCGTAGTTGTCCTGGTCAGCTTCCGAGCGATCTTCCGTGGGATGGCACGGGCAAATCGGATAGAGCGGAAACTTAGCGATAGAATAGGCCACGATCTGTTGTACGTGCTGCCTAAGTGAATAAGGAAAAAACAGAAAAGAAGCAAACAGTGCACGTCGCCAAAACCTGTGTGCTCTCCTTCTGTGTCTCGCGTGCATTCGTGATCTTCGTGTCCATCAGATCGCGTGCGTTTGAGTGATCCAGGGGCTGAATTCCCTGACAGTCCGATCATTAACAAACTGAGTTATAATCAAGGCGTTCTCTATGCACTTAGCACTATGTCATTAACAAACTGAGTTAATCAAGGCGTTCTCTATGCACTAGTACGAGTACTTACTTAAGTAAAAAGGCCGGCTAATGATTGGCACATGCACTAGTTGAGTATATTACATAAACACTGGAGCACAGAGCAGTGTTAATCAGAGCAGTACTACAAGGGTGTGTTTGGTTGCCCGCATCGAACCCAACCAGGCCTGCGCGGGATGAGTGTGGGCTGTTTGGTTGCCTAGTTTTACTATTGGGCCTGCATAGCATGATGTTTAAAGCAGCTCTGGGTCTGCCTCACTGGAAACGCACGAATCGGCACATTCTCCAGGGCCAGGCCCGAGCGGTGCACGTGGGCGGGCGCGGCTGCACGCGCGCGGCCACCCTCGAGAAACCGCGTTGCTTCTCGAAGCACCGGCAGTTATTAGCCTCACCGCCCCTCACTGCTCCCTCTCCCCACTCTTCCCCACTCTCCCAACTCTCACCGGCGGCGGCGGATCGGAGCAGATGAAGAAGACCATCGGACTCCATCACCGGCGGCGGCAGATCGGAGCAGAGGAAGAAGACCACCGGACTCCATCAATGGCGGTAAGCACTTCTCTCTCTTTGACATGCACGCTAGATTCGATCAACGGCGATAGATTCGATCCACGGCGGAGGGGAATGGGGAATAAAGGTAGATAAGCATAGGGGTAGTTCATACTAGTTCATAGCAGTTCATACGAGTTCATACATGCAAGATCGGAATGCATAAGGTAGATTTCGGGATTGGGGATAGGGGAATAGGGGGAAAGGGGGTACACAACGGACACCGGCTGACTGCGGCGGCCGTCACCGGCGTGCGGAGCGGCTGGTCGAGCCGCTGGCCTTCATCTTCTTCTTCATCGCCGTGCGGGCCGTCGGGTCGTCCTCGTCGTCCTCGACGGAGTCGCGGTCGATCTGCCAAGTAGGACGGAATGGCTCCAGCGCCCTAGCTGGCATGTGCACCGCCTCTTCTTCCTCCTCCTTAGGCTCCCCGCCAATGACCGCCGGCGGCGCGATAGTCGTCTCCCAGTACACTGCGGCACAGCGGTCATTAGGAGCCCAGTAGGTCTTGTACTTGCACCACTTCTTCCTCTGTTTAGGGTCGTCGGAGACAGCCTGATTCATGGCCCAGCGAATGATGTCAACTGCCATCGCACCCTTCGCTGGGTCAGGAATCAACGTCTTCAGCTCTTCTTTAGTGGCCTTCATGAGCACGACATTAGATTCGTTCTGCATGTCTGACATGGAGCCGAAGTTCGAGCACACCTCCATGGCGTTCTCGAACTTGGTTCGGTCACCAGCCGTCCACCCGAGGAAGAAGGCCCTCCAGCCAATACCCCAAGGGAAGGGGTTGGCATTGGAGCTGGAGCTAGAGCTCATGGCGATGGGGAGGAGGAAGGTTGACAGTGAGAGAAGAGAGGGGGTGGGTAAATAGTGGTGGGCAGGGTGAGTAAATATAGGGGGGATGGAGAGGAGGAGAAGAGTGACAGTCATGCCGTTTTAACTACAAGCTCTTCAATTAGCCATGAACTCTGTGCAATGCCTGACTCCATGACTTGTGTGCAGATCGAGGATAACAACGAGATGGGCACGGAGGTGCTCCCGGCCGTTGACAGCAAGGGCAAGCAGCTCCTTCACCCAATGCCCGACGAGGTTGAGCTGCCGCCCACCACCGAGGAAGACCCGAAGACGCCTGAGGGTGGCGACGACGAGGGCATGGAGGAGCCCCCCAGCAATAATCGCCGCAACTACGGCCACTACCATCAGGAGGATGGCCCAACTCACTTCTGCAACGTCATCCTTGCACCGAAGCTTGAGTGCATCCCCATGCCCCTGGACTTCACCAAGCACTTTGTCGTGGTGCCGACGGAGTTCAAGCTCAGGAACAACACCGGCTGCTCCTGGAAGGTGACGGTCAAGCTGATGAACGACAGGGTGACCCTGGATCAGGGTTGGGCCACCTACGCAGCCGTTCATCAGATCAAGATCGGCTACATGGTGACGTTCAAGCTCCTCACTCCCGACACCCTCAAGGTCATCATCTTCGACGACGATGGTATTGAGGCCGTCAACAAGTGCGGGAAGCACGACGATGCCTTCGCCGCCAAGGACTAGGGCCGAGCCACCTCTTTCGAGCGTACTATCGAATTATGCTAGTTGATGGTTTATGCGTTGAACTGTTATATCTGTGGTAATGCTTATATCTGAATTATGCTAGCTGATGCTTTGTTTATAGTCTGTTGTGCTTATGATGTGTGCTGCCGAAGTGTGGTGGTAACCTCACCAACTAGCCAAAGAGGTTACCACACATCAGGCCTTGCATACAACCAAACACCATGTCTTGGGTTTGTGGACTAACATGCAGGCAACCAAACACCAGGCAGTGTGGTTCAGCCCATGCAAGTAAGAGGGCATGCAGGCAACCAACCAACATGCATATGATGTATTTGAGGCTGCATTTGTATAGCCAGTCTGAGTAGAGAAGTGTATGCGATGCAGACACTGTTGCACACAGCAACCAAACAAGACCCAAGTGTTTTTTTAGTGGAAGTACAACTACAAGCGGTAGGTTTCCTGTTTGTCGGCTTCGAGGGACCGGGCCCACTAGCCAGCAGCCCGAACCCACGTGCGCCAGGCGGCCCACCACTTTGATGACATTTTGGCTGCTTGTTTCGTTTCTGTCGCAATACTCCAGATCTTCTGTAAACTTTGTCCAATACCTTAATATATGTGCCAATTTTACAAGCAAATCCAGAAACAAAATTTATTTAGTGCAAACGATCTGCAGCACAAAACATGTACAGAAAAGTTCATTACGAAAATGATGGAATTAATATTTTGAGTTTAACACTAGATAAATCACGACCTTGTAATTTCTACACGACAAACATATAGGGACATTGTACAAACATTTTAAAACGCTATGGTTACATGCCCACAACATAGCAGGCTTGTCCACGGTGAGTTAATGATCATTATGGTGGCGGCATGTCAACTTAGGCCGAGATTTGGGGGGGGGGGGGGGTGATCTCACATCGACCGCTTCGGGCTGCCAACACTAGCACGCGATGTGTGGCAATTCTTTGTCGAGCCATTCGATTGATCGAGAGTAATGATCTGCATGTGGTGCTGGATGCGAGACGACTAGTAAGGGGGCGCGAGAAAATGGGCAACACTACAACTAAATGCGGAAGAGGTGCCACTGTAGACAAAATAAACTCACACAAGCCGGATTCGAGTGGGAGCCATTGGATGTTGCCATAGCTAGGACCGCATGCGGAGCTAGTCATCCATGGTGGGCGACTAGAGGGCCACCTTGCTCCCGGCCGGAGCGTTGACGATAAACGTCATACAGGATTAGTTTCTCACACTTGAGGGTTGGGATGGGGGTGGCCTGGGCGGTGTGTGGTTTCATGGTGGTTTGTTGGCTTTCTTAGTAGAGGACGGGGAAGAGAGCCAATTGACGCGTATGGCTACCACAGTTTGGTTGCTGACGGTCGGCTAGGTAGGCTGAAGTGACGATGTTTTTTTTTCATGCTATAGGTGAAAGCCTGGGTTAGCCATGTTATATGCCAGCATTGACGATGCCCTAGCGGCTGTGAGAGGGGATGGCACGGAAGGGCGGTGCAAGCTATGGTTTCTTCCATGAGTCGTGGAAACAAGTGACACATGGGTCGGCAGATCATGTCTCTTTTTGTACTTAGTATATGCATGGTTTTCATTTTGATAGGACACGTAACATGTACATGACATACATGATACGTGCATGCCCACTTATAGAACTCTCATTGTTCCTATTTGGATCTATTCCTTCCTCAGTGCCTCAACAAAAGAAAAGTAAGCCACCACATCTGTTCTGTGGATACTTGGATGCGGTCCATGCATACAAATATGTCACATCATTAAAGAAGTGGGGATCAACTTGGATACGATCCATGCATGCATGCCATTAAGAAACTAAGTTAATCGAGATGTTAAAGAATAGGAGTGGGGATCAACTATACTTACTAATTATGGATACAAATATGTCACATCATTAAAGAAGTGGGGATCAACTTGGATACGTAATTAGAAACTAAGTTAATCGAGATGTTAATGATGTTAAAGAGTTTTTGATAAAGGGAATATATTAATATCAAGATGATATCAATTACACCCGGCCTGTGCAACAACATCATATACAGAGCAAGTCTAGACATGATGGATGCACACAGCAAAAAAAAGAAAAAAACGAAAGCCTCGTCAAAACAAAGAGAGACTCGCAACAACAAGGGCACCACCAATGGTGGCAACACCTAGACTCCGAAAAAGATTCTCCAAAAAACGACGCCTTCAGGAATGTTATAGTGCACAAACACCATCATCGTCCGGTCCGACCATCCTAGTCAGATCCTGGGTTTTCACCCTGAAGAAGGTCCAATCTCCAAACAATGCCTTCAACAAGGAAACGACTATGAGGCCACCATTGCCAGGTACAAGACCTAGGGCTTTCACCCCGGAACTGAGACCACCAAGAACAAAGTCTGTCAGTGTCGCCGCCCACTCGCCGAGATTACTGCTGCTAAGCTCCAATCGTCCGACACGCAAACTTCTTCTGATCTAGCCCATCCAGTCTTCTTCATACATCACCACCATTACCAAGAAGTTTCACACAATATGAGTGCGTAGAACCTCTGGCCTTCGCTCCATAATGACATGCCCACCTCCGTTAGATCCCTGCTGACGAGGCGGATAGTGTGATGTGGTGGCGCCGCCGCTTGTACCTCGTCACGGTGAACCGTGCACAGCGCCGAAGATCTCAGGAAACGCCACACAAGGGTACCAGACAAGGAACATCTGTAGGCATCCGCAGATGGCATCATGCCCCTCACCTCCATCACAATGGATGACCGCGGCTAGAGGCGCGTGCGTCGCCAGAATGTGACCGAACGCCGCTATCCACGCCGGGATCGTGCCGCGATCTTGGCCACGAGCTCCACAGGCCATCCAGGATCCATGCAACTGCCAACAGAGCAACCGCCCACGCGCTCCAAGCGTCACAACCACGGTCGAGCCTTTTGGCAACCGTCACCGTCGCTGTGAAGACAATGCCCATTGCCGAGCTGACTGGGCTAGCGGTGCGCCGTAGTGAGCACATATGGCGGACATGCTCTCTAATGTCCGCCAGCCAGCGATGTAAAGGAGGCACCCTCAGCATCAGAGGCCCATGATTGAGCCACCGTGGCAAGAGGTGGAAGGTTCGCCGTCCAGCAGGAGCACACATGGACATGGAGCCGATGCAGTCCGCCTCAGATCCGTTTTCCACTGCAATCAAATCACACGCACGGACGGGAGGAGATGTAGTCCATCTCACTAGGCATGGGATGATGTGGCTAACCATCATGAACACTACACGAATCAACCAGCCGCCGGTGAGGAGCGCCTTGGGCAGTTAGTCGTCGCCGTCGGGTTAGAAGGGAAGATTCGGAAAAGAAAGACAACGTCCCGCCGCCGCCATCGGCCGCGGGCTTTGCCCGACGGCGTCATCCGGCGGCGGCGAGGGAAGAAGCACAGAGGAGGCGGCCGGGTGGAGGAGATCGGGGGCGCCGCCCGTGCCGTCCGTCCGGACGACGCGGGGGCGTTCCAAAGAAGCGATAGTTGTTCTTTAGAACTAAGTTTTTTTGATGATGTTAAAGAGTAGTACACTATACTTACTAATTACGTATTCAGCTAATGATTGCCATGCACAGGACGAACTCACGCGCGTGAGGTGGGGTCCACCACCTTCATGACATTTTGGCAGCTTGTTTACCTTTTGTCTCAAGCTGCAGCTAATTTGTGCTAGATTTTACTGTGCAAGCTAAGCGATAAACAAAATTTGATTAGTACAAATGATCTCTGCAGCGTAAAACATTTGCAATACGATGTACAAAAAAAACCACTAGAAGAATGCTAGAAATTACAAAATTTGAGTGCAATGCTAGATAGATCACTAGCTTGCAATTTCTGATCGAAAAATATGTAGAGATATCTTGTAATTTGAGTGCAACGCTAGATAAATCACTAACTATGGATACAAGTCCAAAAGATAGGAGGCCTTATTCCGGAGTGACTTAATGAGCGCCATGGTGGCAAGATGTCAGTTTAGGCCGAGTTTTGGGGGTGATCTGACAACGATTGCTCTGGGGCTGCCAATGCTAGCTAGCACACAATGTGTGGCAACTCTTCATCAAGCCGGTTTGGTAGATCGAGAATAATGATTTGCTTGTCAGGCTAGACAGTTGCAACCCGCAAGGGGGAGGCACGAGAACAGGGTGGACAATATAGGCATATAGCTAGAGGTAGAAGAGGTGCCTGGCTACGGAGACGTAGTTGACCCACACTAGTCAGATTCGAGTGAGAACCAACTGATGTTGTCGGAGCTGGGACAACGTGTGGACCTATTCACACATGATGGCACGACGAGAGGTCCTCCTTCCTCCCGGCTAGTGAGTACGTACGTAGCACAGTGATTAATCATTAGCTCTCTTGTTGCGTCATCATGTGTGAATATAATTATTTGCGTAGGAGTAGTATGAGTATAATTATTAATCACTGTGCTACGTAAGTATTTTGAAAGCAAAGAGAAGGAATGCTTCATTAAATATTGGAATATTCTAAGAAGTACTACCAGACAAAACGAGGAGCACCCCACCCCACAGGTGCCCACCATCTAAGACTAGCCACAGTAGGAGTAACTTCAGCAGTAACATCGAGTCCAACTTATCAAATTTGCTTATGTGGCAATGAGTTAATGAGGAGAGAGGTAGTTTGAGTAACTTAGCTAATTACTGTAACATCACATGTCCCAATGCAATATGAGTATATAACCTAATAAATAAAGATTTGCGTGTTACCACATTTATGTTACTACTCATTGTAAAGGTAGTAACATCTCTACTCCTAATGTCTGAGTTGGTAGTCTCCGTTCCGGGTTTATTTTCGTCCCACCATTTTCGTCCGGTTTTTTTCGTTGGTTTTTTTTTTCGTCATATCCCCACCCCGCACGCACGCACCCGAAAAACCCACCCGACACCAAACGCGGCTCCTCTCGATCCCCTCGAGAGTAAACGCCGCCGCTGTCCTCTTCCTGACGCAACTGCAGGTCACAGCGTCGCCGCCAACGTCCGTGAGTAGCCGCCGCGCCTGAGGACCGAGAGGAGCCGCCACCGAGATCCGAGACTAGCCGCTGCGGCTGAGGACCGAGAGGAGCCGCCGCCTCCAGGTTGCGACTGTGACACACCGCCGCCTCCAGGTCGCCGCCGAGGTCCGCAACCGCTGAAGCCGGCCGGCCCTCACCTCCATCGACCTCCTCTCGGATGGATCTTGCACGTCGCTAGACCGACGGAAGGGGACCTCCACCACCGCCGTTCTTCTCCCTCCCCGACCTCCCGTCACCGTGCTCCCCGGATCTGGCCGTGGCCACAACCGGCGGAGCTTCCCGGCCACCGCCGACGACGCCAGCGAGGTAGCCACAGTCGTTGCTGCCAGATCCATGGAGGAGTGTACCCCGGCCTTCTCCTCGTTTTCCTCTTGTTGTATGCCTTTATTCATATTGCTATGCGTTATCACTAACACATTGGCAATGCAACACCTTCTGGAGATAGCATTGACGGTAGTACACATGTTTTGTACTGTAAGCCATTGCATTTACCTATAGGAATATGCAACTCACAGTTCTCTCTGTATGTTTTCGGTACATGTTCGGAATATCTGCTACTAGGTGCATACAAGATGAATCTTCAAGACATGCTATCTTGCTTCGTAAGTACTGCTATTTAAGGTGAGCCTTGCAGAACTATCTTTTAATGTCTCCAGTTTATCCTAAAGTATTTTAGCCTAAATTTCCTGTCATTTAGATAGATGTGGGTTATGCTAATCTGACTGGTAAGTTATGGTATTGTAGCTACTGCACATGTCCCTCAATTTCGCACTTCCATGTGTCAGGATGCTAATATGGGTGTTACTATATTGCCTTCCAGTTTATCCTAAAGTATTTTAGCCTAAATTTCTTGTCATTTAGATAGATGTAGGTTATGCTAATCTGACTGGTGGGTTATGCTAATCTGACTGGTAAGTATGGTATTGTAGCTACTGTACATGTCCCTCAATTTCCCAGTTCCATGTGTCAGGATGCTAATATGGGTGTTACTATATTGCCTTCCATTTTGTAATATGTTATGTTTGCAATTTCTCAGGGCCGCCGCTGCCGCCGTCCGTAGCAACGCATAGGCCGCTTGCCCAGCTCCCTCATTCCGAGCACGACACCACGCGTCGGAGCTTGTCGGGAGGCACGGAAGGACGAACAGAGTTCTACCGGTGATCCGTGTTATCGCTGACGGTGTCATAGGATCTGCGGTGCACGTGGACAAGGCGATGGGGCTGCCAACCTACCTCCTCTTCACCACAACGCATGTGGATTCTTGGGCTACCTCAACTTGGATCAGCTTTTTCAAGAGGGGATGCTTGCCATTCAGAGGTAAATGGTGCTCTTCAATTTTGTTGTTGTTTGATTTGGCTTGCAGTTTCTACAAATGATGTGAGGCTTGGCTTTGGGTAGTACATCATCTGCTCCAGTGTCTAATTGCACGCATAACAATCACTTGATTTATGCGCTTCAACCTTCAAATAGTTTGTAATTTATAGAATTCACTACGGCACTTGTTCATTCATGTATATGTGGCTGGATCTGATGGAGAAGATAAAGACAACTAATACGTTGAAAATGATTTTACATCCTGGTTCGAAAAGTAAAAGGGAAATCTTCGAGTAAATGTATGTTCTACTACAAAGGAACTTCCCGAGGGATCCCATTGAAATTGAAAGTATGTTTCTTTTTTTATTCCTATGCATACTAAATGTGCATCTTGGCCTGGCTCTTGGCACACGCACAATCCATCAGATGAACAGAGCACTCTTGGAGTACTCCTGTATTTCCTAGAGCAATATTACTTACATTTAGTTTCGTGCCATCATGGAAATTCAGACGGGCGTTTCGCAGAGTGTTCAGAATAATACTTTGCAAGGGACAAGAGCGCGATGTCAAGCAGCAGCAGCAGCAGCAGGTTCTGCAGCTTCGACGACCCTGGTGAGTCCACGGTCGTGCTCAACTCCCGCCAGCAGGGCGCGAAGGAGTTTCCCCTTGAACCCCATGACCTGATTCTCAGGTTCGTAATTTAGCCTATTTTTGGCTGTTGATCACTCCTTTGTTTCTTTGTACATGTTCTGATTAATGGTGCTTTGGAACAGTTCAACATGTAGTTTTTGATGGGATTTAGTATTTTTGGGCTGTTGAGATGGAACAGTTCAACATGGTCGTAATTTTGGGCTGTTGAGGTGGGATTTAGTACAAATCTGGGGAGCTGAAGCTTAAGAAGTTACAGAATGAGTTTGCCTCGTTTTTCACTCTATATATTGATTTTTATTGACTACAAAGATTTTGTATTTTCCATCGTCAAAACAGGCTGCACTATTCCTAATTTTTATGACTAATGGAGGTGTATGGTGCAATCTAAGCTGGAGTACAACTTGTATGCTTATTTATATCCCTCCTGTTGCTAATACGCAGGAAGATATTTATCATATATTTTTGTTGCCTCATGAAAAAAATGAACCTAATGTTCTTCCCTGATATACTATTAGTCACGGTGTTGGCTATTGTTATTTGAAGTATAGATTGAAATGCTTCAGATATTGTGCCTTATGAAAGAACACACTTATGTTATGAAATCAAACTTTCCAGTTTCTAAAAAGATTAAGTGTCTGTTGGCTGCTCATAATTTTGTTTATAAATAAATTATATTGTTGTTCATTATATATGCAGGTTGATTTGAACAATGTATAAGGTCGCCACTGCTGGCCGAGTTGGATACCCATTTGTGGTCCTTTTTTCCTTGTTCTTGTTGTACAGATGACAGTTCATGGATTTGTGATATGATTGCTTCAGTGATGATTTTTGCAGAACCACATGCCGATGGTCCACTTGCCTTTGGAATTAAAGATCAGCTTACTACACTAACCAGATATCATATATAAATACTCTACTCTACAGCAGTATGAAGGGGTGAGCTAATTCTGTTGTGACTGTGTTTCACACTTCTCTGTCATAGTTTGCGTCTAATTTCCCTACAGATTTAAGGGCTAGCAAATATGTTAAAGATAGATACAGAGAAAGGCGATTAGGGGAGTGGATTCCGATAATGATGCGGAAAAAAATTCCTTTGGGTCGAACACATACTCTTGAAAGAAAGCAAGAAGCTTCTTGGTAATGGAGATGGTTCTCTTATATTTGGTAGGAGTCAGAAAAAATCCAGCATGGAAAAACACCACATTCAACACGGTGTAATTATGATGATCTAAACGAGTATTCCTGGTCTGTCTACAACCTTATTTTATGGTCACATACTAACACACCTTTTCAAATTTTCTCTAATAGATCCTACTCTGTTTTAGGACTTCTGATTGTTTCTCACTGCCATGACCAATACGGGATGATGGTGGCTTCTTCAAATATGTGCAAGATATGTCCTCTTTAGCATCACTGGATTTTTGAAAACGTTATATCTGAATTTAGAGTGCACTTCTGCAAAAAAGATTTTGTCCTGATTACTATTTCGATTTTATTTCTGTAGGCACTGTGAAATGATCGAATGCCGCTAAACATTTTGGAGGTTTGTTGTAGGGTGCTCTACCAGGTATTTTGTTCAGATATGCTCTTTCTCTGCCTGCCATTTTAGCCATCAGTTGAGAATTATATTCAGGTTAGCAAACAAGTTTCTTGATACTTATAAGGCGAACATACTTATAAGGTGAACATACAAAAGAAATAAAATCTTGATGACTTGTGAGCTTTGCCTATTAACTTAAAATTAACGCTGACAAGTTTCTTGTTCTGTACCATGGTAAGTCATGAGTCTGCTGTCTTGATACAAGGAAATAAGGAAATATTAGTTTTCTGCTTATTCGTTCATATCTTATTACTGAAAGGATTGCCAGTGTATTAGTAATTCAAGTTTCACCTTTCGCAGTGTAGTCTGGAATATTTGTAATTAGCAAGATGAACTCCTATCAACTACTCCCAAGGTTTTCTAAAACTGTACGAACATTTGCTAACAGAAACTTAAGTTAGCAAGTTTGCATAGCTGCTTAACTACCAAGTTGCTCTGCAGTTAATAACTTAATATACACCTATGTTAAATACATATACTTGTTGAATGGTTTTTCTGTACTGCTCCTTGTCCTTTATGTGACATTTACTTTCGTAGTCAGTCATAAATGGATCCAGGTAGATGTATGGATATCTATATGGTGGATGATCCGTGTCATTCTTTTACAGGTCATAATATGCACCCACACAATTCAAGTTCATATTCTGGAAGGACATTGACCAACGAACCTTGTAGTAATGTTACAGGTCATAAAATTGTGTATTCCTACTAACCATCATTGCATGTGTGCAGTGGTTAGAGATTTTGTAGTGGATAATCAATTATCTTTATCTGCTTCTAACTCAAGGAATCATACTGCAACATTTCCTCCAGTGCAGGCAAACTCGAATGATAGTTAGTAAACTTGGTTAGTAATATTTTTTGTTTTCTTACCTTGCATTTGTGATACGTCACTGAACATGTTTATTAGTTTGTCACGTCACTCCTGCTTGACATGCCAATTCACAAAGGGCAGCCCGGTGCACATCGCTCCCGCTTGCGCAGGGTCCGGGGAACGGTCCGACCACTTGACATGCCAATTCACAAAAATGAAAGAAATCCAGATGACCTGTGAACCTCCCTGTTGACATAAAATTAATTTTGTTTTATGTCTAAGCCTCATCTATTGTATACATGTACAGTTACGGTGGTGGATTTCAATTCCTGTAACTTAGTTTTCTTACGAGATGTAACTCATCTACTAATATATAGTAGTATGTATAAAGTTTCTTAATCAAGCCAGCCTAATGGACGGCACCATACTTAGCAAAGCTAATAGACGGCCCATGCCCAGTACGATTTTTTCAACTGCTGTATAATGGTATTATGATTTCGTGCTCTTTTTCAGAAAATCTGGGTGATGAAGTTGACTCAATAGATCCAATTTTGGCCGCTAAAGCTGGTAGTGCATCCTTGTCTATGGTGTGGTCAGAGGGAGAAAGGAGGCAATTAACTACAGTCTGAATGTAAAATAAAATCGTCTGAATTAAAATAGAATCTGATAAAACAAAACAAAGGAGGTCATTAACTAGAGAATTAGGCTGGACTAGATATACATATTATACTGTATTTTCCCACTAAAAACATCCAGCGGGGAGGCTGATGCAGCACTATCACGAATTGTTCCAGCTCTTCCTGAATCGATATGGTTTGTCGATGTTGGGATCCTCGACGGTGATTAGCAACTGAATCGTGGTAATCATCGACACTTCTCTCCCACAGCCAACTCCCTTTGATCTGGCCCATCCTTTTATATTGCTCCTCTTCCTGTTTGTTTGGATAAAGTTAGTCTTTCATATCTTTTTTACCTGTTTGCTATGTCCTTGCACTTATTTTGATCAGTGTGCTATTAGATTTCTACAGCTAGAACAAAGTGTATGTGTATTCTGAATCCGGGTGCGTTGACGTTCTGTTGCTTGAAGTGATGTTTTCTTGGTGACGATGTAGGATGGAAGTACACTTTACTTCAAAGGATTGGACACATATGAAGCGGTTATTGATGAAGTCATGGAAAAGGGACTTGCCAATGCTACACAGTCATGAAATCTTTGTCTGTTTCACTCTTCTTCCATACATGATATGCAAGGTTCTTGGGATGCTCGGTACTGTTGCCAGGAGGTACGAAATGGTTTGATCTGTCAAGCATGGATGTAAGTTCACTTATATGATTCCCAATTGTTAGATCTATAGTATCACTAGCTGAATCTTCTGTTCGTGTTCAGTGCTGAAGCACAAAATACAAGGGGGTGCATGAGGAGGCGAGAACTGACGGCAACCATTGGAGGAGGTCTGGTCGGTCGAAGAGTAAGGCGTGGGAAACTCCGGAGAGATTTGGCTTGAGCAAATGTCGATGCTGCTGCAATGAGAAGACCCTTTCTGTGAGCCCTATCCCTCTCATTTAGCGTCTCGATTTTGGGTTCTTCTGCTCCCTGTTTCTCTGTTCATTTGTGGTGATGGATAGAAAGCATCCATACTTCCATAGGCAGAAGCTTGCACTTACCAAATAGGTAATATTTCCAGTTCTGAGTACCTATTTCTTAGAACAATGCATCTATTATGTCATCAGTGTGCTGATAGAACCGAGTCACCGGAAATATTGCAGTATAGCTTGTTGGAGTAAAACATGTACTTTTGATTTTATTTATCAAAAAATCCTGGTTCATTGCATGGTTTTGTTATCATAACTCTGTTTCATCAAGTTTTATTCGGAAAGTGATATGACATTTTAGCCAAGCTGTTTTTAAATTTGTGAGCAGGCATGTCATTCAGGCAATAGCTGAGCTCCCAGCCACCTAAGACTGGCATGGGCACATCAATAAGGGCATGGAGCCCGTTAAAGAGGAGGTCGGAGCGGCGTTGGACCTGGATCAACTCATCTAAATCAAGCGGCCAGCCTCGGCTGGGAGTCACCAACGCTCCACCTGGACGGCGTCGGCTGGGACAGCTCCACATGCAATGGCTGGCCGGGGACCAGACCTCGACAGGAACGTGTTGCCCTTTCAGCCGGTGCAGAGCGACAAGTTCGTAGCATCGTTATAATTTTTTGCACAAAGATAAACCCTGTAGTACTGATCAGGTGAAACAGATCGATGTGGCACTGGTGTACTGAACTGAAGCAACAGTTTGTTCAACGAAATATGATCCCAATAGAAAATGAGTGCACATATTAGTTTCTATAACAAGGAATCGTCGCCGGTTTTGTGCCATTCATGTGTTTTTTCCCTATATATAGGATTGCTCTTTCGTTTTGGTTTGTCAAGATTTGAAATGGTTGTGGTGGTTAATATCTCTGTAGGTGTTCTTTGACCTCGAGAATGGCAACCAGGAGCTCAAGAGCGACGTCAAGGACCTCTACATCAACCTCGGGCAAGTAACGAGATGTTTGAAGTGGAAATGTATCCATGACTGTTAGTTGTTGTTGTCAACGATTTTTTTGGAGAAGAATTAATAAAGGCATTTTTGTTGAACAATAACTGGGGGGGGGGGTAGCACCCCACCGGTTTGTAATATTACTCGCAGGACGATATATTTTCATCGAACTGATAAAAACAACTAGATAAAGAGCTAAAACAAAAATATGGGGGACTGGTCAGCATGCTAGGTCAGAGCAAAGCAAAAACCCGTATAAATGAGTCCCAAGGAGCAAAGATCATTATGTAGAATAGAATATTTTTGCTCCATGAAACCTTTCCTGGGCTCCATAAATTGTGTTTTTGTGCTCATGCTTGTGCATATTCTATAATTTTGAATCCTTGTTCAGGCATTTGGAGTTCACAGTTATCTAAGTTTCTCTTATGTGTGTTTTTGAAGAATTTGGTACTTTAGAGTCTTTCTATTATATTATCTTTGAATCTACTTAGAATAGATTAGTAGTATGATAGTGAAGTAATCTAATTCAATTTCCTTTTTCATTGCAACCACTTGATTTCAATCGGGTCAAAATAAAAAATCAAAGACAATTTTTTCCAGCCATAAGTAGAACACCGGAGCTAATTGATACACCATTTTGAAAATTGATACACTGTTGCAGGGAGAGCAGCGCACGCAATGGTGGTCAAGGGCTTAGTGCCTGTTGACCTCGTCCGTGGCCGCTGTTGGTCGGTGAAGGAGGCATGCATGAGGTGGTGCAAGGGCATGCTGGTGACATGCTGGTGACGGAGTCGCGCATCATGAGGCCGGGTGAGTAACGCTCGGGAACTGCCGGGCGCTCAGACTGACGCGGGATGGGGTTGGCACGGTGACTCAAGGAGGAGGATGTAGTTATGGGGGAGGGAGTGACGACGGAGGGGCTTCGATGGCCCGACGAGACCCTACATCATAATTAAGGAGGACCCTACATCTAAAGGAAACAGAGCAGTCTATATCATTAGTCTATTACTGGATTTCTAGAAGAAGGAAAAGGGGAGAAATGGTTGTTTCTGCTACTCTACATTTGCTTTAAAATTGGTGTACATATATCAAGAAGAACTTGGTTGCAAAAGTGATCAAACATAACATTCAACACAAACACATTGGTTTTGTAATTAAATGCCTAAGATCTTATAATTTTGAATTAAATTGTTTGATTATACAATCAGTTTCACATTATTTGGTGTAGCATGCTGTTTAACATTTTAGAGTTCCATCCTTTTTAGTAATGAAATAATGATGAACTCATATTAGTGGATCCATAAAAGTGTATGATATTAGTTTGACAAGGTTATATAGCAAGGCAATTCTTGTTTGACGAGAATAATGAAAAACCAAGCAGCAAAAGAAGATAAATTTGGAAAGAAGAGATAATTTTTCGCTCGAGGGTGGGGCTGTAAGGAATCCGTGGCACGAGTAAACAAAAGCATCTTGGTCGCCATATAGAAAAACATCTTGGTTGCCTCCTCTCTATCTCACCCATCTTGTTGCCAGGCATGGAAGAGAGGAGGGAGAGCCGAGGAGCGTGGTGGCCTCTGGCTGTTGCCCGGGAAAAGGTAAAGGCCGTGGCACGACTGCCCGTCGCAATGCCGCTGCTCCTTGCGTGCTTGTTTCCCTCCTTACACCCCCACGTCCAACTCGATCTTCGGCTGCTGCAACGCCGTAGATGATCAAGTCTAGCGCCCGCGCCCGCCGCCCTCTTGTGAATGGCCAACTGATAGCCGAAGGTGGGGAAGGCTTCGATAGTATGATAGTATGATGTGTGCTAGCTGATTGTCAAGAAAAAGATGTGAGTTAGTTGAGACGGCATTATTCTTGGTTATTTTAGCTCCGTGAGTAGCATCTTAAATTTTTCCAAAAGCCCGTGGCAACGCACGGGCATTTTACTAGTAGTCTAAGGATATGTGTATGTTACTCTTCACTGTGGCTAGTCTAAACAAAGAGACCTTCTGTGTCTCCTCGTGTGCCTTCCCGTGATCACGTCCGTCACCGTCAGGTAGGCTAACAGAGGAAGCAAACGGCGTTGAACCAAGGAGAGGGAGCGGGCAGCTGACACGAGGCGCGGCCTGCGCTGCACCTTTTGGTTCCCATCGCCCGTACGTAGGTGCAGGAAAAGCCCCATTCGTTTCCTTCTCCCACCCCCTGCAAGCAAGGCTGCAACAGTAGTTGTGCTTTCTTTCCCGTATGCCCAGCAGCCATGGCAGGAGTTGCCGTTTCGTTTCTTGCCATGGCTACGATCGATAACTTTCATCGACTTTTGGTCTTTGTTGCATATGATCAACTATCGGTCCTAGACTCCTAGTACGTGCAGGAAAGCCCAATTCTTTTCCTTCTCCCACCCCCTGCAAGGCTGGAAGTAGTTGTGCTTTCCCGTTTGCCCAGAAGCCAGTACCGTTCGCGGCATGAGCGGCCGTTTCGTTTCTTGGATCTGCCCTCTCCCATGGCTACGACTACTTTCATCAACTTTGGGTCTTCGTTGGATATGGTCAACTATCCTTCTTGGTTCCCTCTTTTCTTTCTTTTTTTCGTGGGGTTCTTCTTTTTATTTATTGCAGGCCTTTTTGGTTTCGTCTATTTGCTTTTTTAATACATTTTTCTTTTGACGAGCCAATGAGTCCATTCGAAAGGAGAACTAAATATTCCTACGCAAATAATTATACTCATACTACTTCTAAGAGCATCTACAGCCGGACTTGGCAAATCCGACCCTTCAAATGCCCACAGACGCGTCTGGACGCGTCCGCGGACAGTGATCAGTCACGCCTCAAAAAATGAATTACATATCTGGATATCTCAAATTAGAAACCTCAAATCCATATTACTACATGCAACGTAAAACCTAATCTAAGCGGAGCTCGCCCGGGGCCGCCGTGGCCATGTCCGGCGGCTGGCTGCACTCCTCAGAATGTTGGTCCGGTCGCCGGCAAGGTAGAGTAGGGCATGGGACACGAGCCGACTCACGGGACTCAAGGCGCCGTCGTCTCCCATGCCCTACTCTTCCTCGCCGGAGCCCGAAACCCGAACGGTGCAGGTGGACATCAGACCGATGCCGGATCCGTCCTGAGACGAGCCGGGACCTCCACCATGATGCGGTTGCGGCGCCCAGACTGATGCGCCATACAAGGCGCTAGAGAATGCAACTCCACCTCGTCGACGTCCATCGCGACGAGGGTTGCCACCGTCTCCCACGCCCGGTGCCTTGCACGGCGGGCACACCGTGCCATGGCCTCGTTGGACGAGGCCCATGGTGCGTCCCCATGCTCCGCACGCCACCGGAGGGGTTGCGCGTCCGCTAGGGTGATCGGACGCCAGACGGAACGCACGGCCTTCGACGAGGCAGCTACGGTTGGCCTAGCGCCGGATCCATGCGCCATTTGGGCAGGCGTAATGGATTCCCGACGGAAGGAGTCCGAGCGCTGCCTCGCACGGGTCTCCTTCCGGGAGCGGCAGAGCGCAAGCCGGACAACAATCTCCTCCTCGGGGCTGCGTGGGATGAGCTCGAGGTCGACTGATCTGAAGGTGAAAGGCTCGGATCCGCTGCCCGCCATGCCAGAGACGGCCGGAAGGAGTCGGAGATGAGCTTGGGTGGCGGAGGGAAGCGAAGGGGAGAGGAGTCAGGTGACTAGGATTTAGTCCGGCTAGCGGATGGTGGGCGGATTTATCTGGGGTCGGGTGGGCCAGCGTGGGCCGGGGCCGACGTGGCGGGCGCACCCGTATCCGCCCCATATTTGGGATGGATATGGGTGGGTGCCGGTCAGCCCTGACGTTTGAGGGCCGTTTGAGGGGGTCGAATGGGCCAGCATGGGCCGGGGCTAACATGGCGGGCTCGCCCATATCCGCCCCATATTTGGGCTGGATATGGGTGGGTGCCGGTCAGCCTAGGCGTTTGAGGGCCGTTTGAGGAGGCTGTCTGGGTCAAAAAAACGTGACCAGGCAGTGAACGGGCAGCTCGCCCGGACGTATGAGGCGGGTTTGAGATGTCCGGCTGCAGATGCCCTAAGGGCTGCTTTGATTCATAGGGAGCTTTATAGGAATGTGATCCACGAGTTTTTTTCCTATGGGCGTTGTTTCATTTGTAGAATGCAATCCTTAGGAATGGTTCCATCCGACCGGCAAGAAGCCTGCCCAATGGGAAAAGTGGCGAAGTTTAGAGCCGTTGGTTCGACGTGGTCCGCGGTGACGGTCGGGTACTTGTCCTGCATGGTGTGCCAGCGAAGCAGGGCGACGGATTTGAGCACCATAGTGAGCGTTCTCTTGGTTGGTAATTCCGCGACATCGGTATGAAGCGAAAAGCCGGCGATGAGGGTGGCTGCTTGGAGCCTTGAACCACGACAACGACGAATGTCAACATGGTGGCGTCGGCTAGCAAAGGCAAATCAATGGCTCTCTTGAAAAAAAATTAAACAAAGGTAAAGACAAGAGCATGCGGGTTCATCCTTTGAATTCTTGTGACATTTCTTTTCTACTTATTTCACGGAGGCATGCGTATAACGTGTGAGAAATAAAGGTGATTAAAATCAACTAACATGATTCTCACTAGTTGATGGGTATTTATACAAGTTTCAATTGCTGTTGAGAGTTATAGTGGTTGCTACAGTACCAAACAAAACCTAAACTGCTAGTGGCATTTGCAAATGTTAATGTCGGTTTGCTAATTACAGTGAACCTTCATGTTCTAAAACTATCCTAACAACACCGAACATTGCGAACTTTCAAATTATCCGCGTGCCTAACAAGGATTCAGCTTCCAAAAAGAATACGGTGTATCCCATATCACGGCGTGAAGGTGGTAAATTACTTGGAATGTACATACTCCAAGCAAACCGATTAAAAAAAAGCCAATGACAGCAAATCCTCTCGATTTTAGTGTGTTCGACTAAAATTCCCTACGGCCCTGTTGTTTTCCGAATCCACCTAACATAGAAGGGAAAACTACCTTTGATCTCTACAGTTCATTTAGGGCGACAAATAAAGTGTTACGACACATTTTCTGAAATTAACTATAATACATCCCTTACATTGAAGAAAGATGTGTTCTGCTAGGACTCTCAAGAAGGGAAGATGTCACTTTTTTTTACTCAGCAGGAAACCTAGAACAGAAACATATTCCACGTAACCTTTCATAGAAAAATTATAACACAACCCAATACAAGGGAAGACACTGTATACATGACTAGCCTTTTCACAGACGGTCTCTGCAGGACGGTGTCAAAGATGCTTGATTTCTTTGAATTGTTGAAAGCATTCAATAGTTGTTTCCTCCTTTTGTTTTCTTGTCGATGTTTCCTCAACGCTTCCTTGAGAGGCATGTGGTACAAGTGTGTACGGTTAGTCAGCCCGTTTCCGCCTACTTTATTTGCCAAGTAAAATAGCCCACCCTGCAAACGGCGCTCTTTGTATCTTTGGATACTATGTCTGATAGTTTGCATTGAGCTATCGATGGCGAGGCGATGCTCTTCGTAAGCTTCCCAAGTAAGCATGCCGTCCCTCACGCGTTCATTGTAGTCCTGGAGTGCTGATCTTAAAAGGATGCGTTTGTATGATTCACGATACAACGATGTGGTCCTGAGCTGAAGGCGCCGGTCGACAAATGGGAAGGTACCATACTCGTCGTTGCGGCAAAGTCTAAAACTTTTTCTTGGTATCTTGAATTTTTTCTTTCCATGGCTTTTGCTGCACAATATAAAAAGAGACTCCTAATACTTTAAAATATAACGAAGGATTCGGAGTACATCGATTCCTGAAATTTAATTTAATAACCAATGTAAAAGGTTGAAATTCATACCAGGCGTCTCGGTTCCCCATTAGGCCGCTGCTAGTCTCCTTCAATCCACCCATACGAGCAGATCCTCGACAACGATCGATCTGTTTGCCGCCTGCCGATATACGTACTCAGCTGGGTCCTTGGCGAGCTTTTTATAAAGAACAAAAGCAAGGCTGATTGTGGTTATATATAGAAAGTCCAACCCGAACTCGTACCCGTCAAAGCTACCAGCCGTACAGATGGAGGAGTCCTTATCTGATTAGGCACATGAGGAGACGCAGAAAATAGTAAGTATTCCTTCGATGCGCCGTCGGACCAGCATAGATCCACCGACCTTTCCTTTATGCGTATAACCTGCTCGGTCTCACCAAAAAAAAAAAAAAAAAACCTGCTCGGTTTAGGGGATCTCAAAACCTAGTAGTTGGTTCTCTACACCACACTTATTGAGGTGTGAAGGAGTGAAATAAGAGAACGCATACGTCCGCACTCGCTTCTCCATTTTATTTTTTTGATGTCTTGGCAGAAAAGTTAATTATTTCTTGTCCAGTGAGTATATGACTTAGAATCTAAGTCGGTTTGAGATCATGATCGCGACACGATACCGCCTCTGGTCCTCTTATATGTACTGCTACCGAGCCGCAGCCAAAGATACATCGAAAACACCTCGGGTTTTGCCTCATCTTGCAACTTGCGCCGTCACCGTAGTCTACTCTATCCCGAACACGGGCATGCGGGAGAGCAGGTGTCCGAAACCGTTCGTTCTTGCAATCCTGCATCGGGAGAGCGTGAATTAGGTCTTTTTGGGAAGCGCTCTGCGCGACTACCCAAGTTTGTCATCATGGGTCATCTTCTGTCCAAGTCAGGCGGTGCTACTTATCATCGTCGTCAGCAACAGATCATCACCAACAACGTCGATCCCGCATCAACTAATGAACCGTATGTCCATCGTGATATGTGCATGTGTCTACCTATAGTTGTTGTTAATGTGCAATGTTGTTGTGCATGTTTTTTCTGTTCATCTAGTATGCTAGACCGTTGCATGCTATTTCCTATTAGAGTCATAAAGTACTAACTGGAATTAATCATGAATTTGTTCATCTAATCAACGAGGACTAAACAACCCTAATCTATAAAATACTAATCGGAACACAGGCATCGGGATTCTCCTCCCCGCCACCGCTCACCGGAACGGAAGGTAGAGGGAAGGCGAATCCATAGGGTCGCCGGTAAAGTCCGGAGTGAGAGCTTGCTTGGACCGCCTAAGGTCTGAGGAAGAAACTATTGAGATGTGTTCTACATCTCCCGAAAGAGTGTACTTCCTTCTTTTCATCTACATCGGCGCTGCACGTCGCATGGGGCGGTGGGAATTTTCGATCGGGGGACAAGGAGACGAACGCTTGCGAGACGCCTATGATCTGTCCTTTTTGAAAAAGAAAAAAAATGTGTTGCTTTTGTATAAGGAACAAAACTCTCATCCGTATTAGGCTAGAACTCAGGAGCCTCTTCTATATATATCTATACAGCTTCCGTATTGTGTGATCGATCTGTTGGAATTAATTAAGCAGGCCGTGGTACTTTTGTCCGAGTAGTATTATATAGGAACTCCATAATCCAATCCGTACGTGGTATAGCATATATACCTAGCACCACCGGACGAGATCTAGCAAACCTCCGGCGAGATCAGTCGACACCAGGTTCTGGCCGGAAAGCAATCGGCACAAAGCCGCAAGCTTGTGCTACGAACGCGCTCTCGCCGGAAAAGTCGGTTACGATGGTCGTCCCCGCGGCGGCATCTCCCAATCTTTACTTGCTCGACCTCGTGAAATCCGGCCGCATGCTCATCGACCGTGGCCTCGTTCTCCCGGACGGCCAGGTGGACAACATCTATCTCCCAGTCGACACGTTCAAGCTCTTGCGCATCGATGACAGTGTTGTGTACAAGAATGTCGGTGACATCAAGGTGGTCGACAGGAGCCACCTCTACCCCGGACAGGTGGTCGGGTTGGCATCTGACATGGGCGGCCAGATCGGCGTCGTCACCGGCGTCAACACCGTGCTCAACCTGGCCAAGCTCGACAACAACGGCGTGCCGACCAAGGTCATCAGGGGGGTGTCCCCGTCTAGCCTGAGGCGCGTCAGGAGCCTCAACCTTGGCGACTTTGTCGTGTCCGGGCCGTGGCTCGGCCGCGTCGTCGAGGTGTCGATCGATGTCGATGTGTTGTTCGATGACGGAGCTGTCTGCAGGATCACTGACGCGGATTCCACGAACCTGGCGAGAGTGCATGAAATCGGCACCATGGAGACCTTGCATCGCCACCAGATGAACAGTCAATTCCACCAGGGGCAGCAGGTCTCCTTGCGAGGCGCTTGTTCACTCTTCAAGGATGCTCGTTGGCTTAATGGCTACTGGCATCCTTACCGACAAGTAGGCACCATCATGAAGGTGGAGACGTCCGGCGTCCTCGTCTACTGGGTTGCATCCAGGCATTGTGGCACCGACAAGGGGCTAGTGGAGGCATCCGCTCCTCCAGCCTACCAAAACCCAAACGATCTTACGTTCTTCTGCGCTGCGTCCAATTGCTGTTGGGGGCTTGCCGACCGCTGTTTTTTTCTTGAAACGAGTTCCGCCAAAGGGCATGCAGCATGTACACCTGATCAAAATAAGAACAACAACGATGATGATGATGAGAAGGAGGAGGAGTGGGAGGAGTGGGAGGGGGAGGAATACAATGCATGCTCACAAGACAATCAAGACGAGTGTGAAGCTGCTTCAACCTCTCAGGTGGTACCACCTACGAAGCAGAATGATGCGAGGTTTTATCGGAAGCAGTTACGGAAGGTCGTCTTTGAGGGCCATAGACGGGCGCAACGCCCACGAGTAATGAGACATGTGGAGGTGGAGTTTCCAATGGTCGTCGCCAACACCTGCACCACCGTCGATGTGTTGTGGCAGGACGGCACACGGCAACATGGCAGACCTTCAGCAACCCTTGTTCCCTTTGGGATCGTGAATGAGCAAGAGTTCTTCCCGGGGCAACATGTCGTCGCCGACGTCATTCTTAACAATGATGTCATTGACACTACAGGAGACCATGTTGGCGGCACAACAACTACTAGTTTCAACAACGACATTGCTGCTGCTGGCATTGGACCAACGAAGTGTGTGGGCATCGTCAAGAGCCTGCAATACGAGGACCAGACGGTTTGTGTGTCATGGTTAAAGACGCCAAGGCACCCTAATGAGGCTAGGGAGGTCGAGTGCCATGATACCGTCAGTGCTTATGACCTAAAATTGGACTCTAACCACTCTGCTTACTACGGTGATATTGTCATTCGTCTCCTACCTCCAGGATCAACAGATGACGGTGAAAGCACACCACCGTTACAGGGAAACAAGAAGACAAATGCTATTCCCGCCGATCTTTCATGGGTGGGGCGGGTAGTTGAACTTCCTAATGGGCACATCCAAGTCAAATGGGGTGATGGTAGCATGTCAACGGTACGTGGATAGTTTCTAATACCTTTCCTTTCCATCTACAACTACTGCGTATGTTACAATTCTCTACTCAACTCATTAGCCATCCTTGATTTGTTTGGGCGTGCTGTAGGTATTGCCCCATGAGATCGCTGTTGTCAAGGACGAGCACTACATGGAGCTATGGAATGAAATGGGCGACTGGGTAGAGGACGATGGCATCGATGGCGACTTGCTAGAGGACGATGGCATTGATGATGCACCCGAAGAACCAGCTGCAGCCAGCACGGTATATATCTAATCTTTCTAAAATTATCCACTTTGACAAACAATGAGGTATGGGGACTTTGCTGTAAAAAAAAGAGGTATGGGGATTACTTCGGATTCTCCTGACGGCCCCAAAAGTACTACTTATACTGTGATAAATAATTACATGGATAGATTCACCTCAACTGATGTGGCTATAAGTACAGGTTATCTGATTTTAGGACATTGATCTTCAGGATCTAGGTAACGATGTCGAAGGCGTCAACCCGGCAGTTTCGAGTACAAGCCTTTTAGGGTTTTCATTCCGGTCTTTGCTCCAATTGACCGGCGACATGGTGGCTCGAGGTAAAGGATACCTGATGAACTGGCAGCCCTCGTCAACGTCGTTACCAAGCTCAGAGTTGCCAGTGCCCACGGATGATGATAGCATCGGTGGTGCTGCAATGGTTATTAGCGATGCAGATGTGACCAGCCACGGTTATGACAAGGAGAGGACGAAGGCTGCAGATGCAGATGCTACCTGTTGCTGCGACGAATCATTCTACTTTCCATGTTTCGATGTACTACAGATCAGCCCTTTGGATCACCACTACCTTGACTCTACGGACCAGGTAATTATATTTCTGATAGAAGATGATGATGACGAACGGGAGGTAATTAAGGTTAGAGTAAATAAAGTTTGTTTGCACAATATGGTTTGCCAATCGTTGGAATCCATCTGCAGCTTAATAATGAAATTTGCTTTTTACACAAAATAAAATTGAATCCCTTTGGCTTAAAATATCTACATGACCACACAACATATTGCAAGTTATAATAAGACGAATTTTACTAAATGTAGAACTTCAATCAATCCTCTCTTTTTCAAGGAAATGCAAGGCGCTAGTCGAGGGAAGAGTTGGGCCAAAACGGTGCAAAAGGAATGGAAAATTCTGGAGAAAGACTTACCAGGTATGTTGGTGCACATGAAAATACACGGTCAATGCATGGTTAGAAATGAACAGACAACTTTAATGTGCAGAAACCATCTACGTGCGAGCATTCGAGGACCGCATGGATCTGCTTCGGGTGGTGATGGTGGGCGCGAGCGGGACGCCATACGATCACGGCCTCTTCTTCTTCGATCTGCAGCTGCCTCCGTCGTACCCGGATGCTCCACCACAAGTGTACTACCACTCCTTCGGCCTACGCCTCAATCCCAACCTCTACGAGTCTGGTACAGTGTGCCTCAGCCTGCTAAACACATTCGGTGGCGAGGGCACCGAGGTCTGGTCGTCAGCAACGTCCAGCCTCCTCCAAGTCGTTGTCTCCATCCAGGGCCTCGTCCTCAATGACCAACCATACTACAACGAAGCCGGCTATGAGACACTGGCCGGCAAACCGGAGGGCCACCGCAATGCACTGCCCTACAATGAGAATGCTTACCTACTAACCCTCCGGACCATGCAACACCTTTTACGTCGGCCACCTCGGGGATTTGAGGAATTCATCAAGGAACACTTCCGCCGTCAGGGAAAATTTGTGCTTAGGACATGCAATGTGTGGCTTCAGGGAAATGTTGTTGACGATGCCCATGCCACTGAAGCGACTAGGAAGCGACCGTGCTCGGCTGGGTTAAGGCTTGCACTCACAAACATGACGCCAAGCCTCGTGGCAGCGTTCACCGAGATCGGCGCCGAGGGGTGTGAAGAGTTCCAGTAGCTGCAAATCAAGTTGCCATGTGCTCTCAGCACCACTCACTAGACAGAGGAGTGTTTGATGGTGGGAGCTTTGCTGCACATGGGGGGCAGGTTAGTTCAAAAGAGGGGTCCGTGGATATATGATTTTTGGTGACGGTGATGGTCTTGTAATCATTCACATTTTTGTTCTACAACAATCACATACTCCTTTTTGCTTTATTTTCTCGATTAAAAAGGAGTTCAGCAAGAGAGGTATCATTGTGGACTACATCATTTATCTATCAACAGATATAAAGGCTGGGTCTATATTTATCATTGTGATGCATTAACACAATATTTATCTATCAACATATTTTGTCTATATTTATCATCTATATATCGCCAAGCATGCTCATTGAATAGTGCAGAGCATGATCATGCTTTAAGAACGTGCAAGATCTGTTTTTGGATCCAGCTCAATCCAGCTAGCAATAATAGACGGAGATGGCCTAGAGGTTAGAGAGCAGGTTAAGCATGCACTTCCAGATGACCGTTTATATACCCCATATATAGTAGTTACTGCAAAAGAAATGAGGTTTAACTGAATAATTAGATAGAAAACACTGTTTGGTGTAAAGCTTTAGATTAAGATGGTTATGTTCTTCAAGTAGATCATCACCATTTGTTTATACGTTTCAGAATTCAATCTGCTACTTGCATCTTAGTTGCACCGGTGTAAAGTTGATCTTGCTACTACTATTGTTTTCTTGAGATGAAGTAATCTGGCTAAACCAAATCTGTAGACAAGATAGGAGGCAATGTTTATTCTTTGTTTACCCCAAATCTTGTAGAGGGCTGCTGAGTCCTGCAAGCTTCTCGGCCATGATACCCTCGTCTACAGTCATGGTACACTACAAGCAACATTAGAAAGAATCACCATCACACTAAATTAAAGAACAGGAAAAGCAGCCAACTGACAGCAAACTAGTTCATAGACCAAGAGGGAGGGGGTAAACCTTTTGCAATATCAAAGGCAAACGTTTGGGCATGTACATCATCAACCAATATATTACATATAGTAAGTAGGCAGTTGTCTGTTCAAATGCAAAGTATCTTAACTAAAACCGCAGCACTTATGTTGGAACGGAGGGAGTACCTACGTATACATATCTATAGTCTTTCGCTGGAGACATAGCTTAAAACTGGTTGTCCGTGCAAGTAGACACAAACAGTAGTGTGAAACACATCGTCTTACTACCAGACACACCTAAGGTCAAAAGGAAAAACACTAAAAAAGGCGGCATAAAAAAAGAAGATACATAGCAACAAGGGGAAATCAAACAAGCCTTAAACACAGGAGTCCTAAGACATAACAAAAAAACAGATCAAAGTACCATCAGGCCCATATATTACAGATACTTGATTCTACCCCATAGTAAAGAGAGTTGCAGATGGAACTACATCAGTACATAACCTACTGATACTAGCATGGAACATAGGGTATGTAAAAATTGCTAGCAGCATGGAAGTGGCGAACGCATGATCAACAAAAGAAGCACACGCGTGATACAGTCTTGATGAGGAGGTAACGTAATTTACAGGACAATAGCTAAGGTCATAGGGATAACACACGTCGATAGAACCAGAAGAGCAGGGGGGCATAGGTCACATTATCTTGCGAAGAGCAGTTGCAGCTCATGGCACAGCAACAGAAGCAAAACACGTGGATCACACAGAGATATCACATAGCACCCAAAAACACCAGGTTGCTACACAAATATGATCTCAATTAGGTTGGTCTCCGGATTTGGTGCGGCACAACCAGAGTGAGGGTGTGAAGGAAGAAAGTGCCTCTAGTCATAACTCATAAGCAAGGGGAGTCAGTAGATCCGGGTTTGCTTTTCTTGGATTCTGCACCAATCAGAGCTTTCTGTGATGGTGTTGGGTGTCTAGAGAAGACTGTACAAAGTATATTCATAAACTGGCAGAGAAACACGTACACTGTGGTCTACTGCATCGACGTACGGCATGTTCAACTAAGAGAGAAACCAAAACTCTACATCCTATCCGTTGTCGTCTTGCCCAGGTGGTTCAAGCATTTGTCAAGCATCCTCAAGCGAAGATGTGATAAGGCAGATTGTACAATGCCTGAGTAGAATCAGGCAGAGGAAGGTCTTCCTGGAACAGTTTCTTTTTGACACAGAACGATCCTGAAGCTCTTTGCTTTTACTGTGGAAAAGCAAAGACATATTAACTGCAGGGACACAAGTGGTGGAGCCAAGGCAGAGCATAAAGAAGCTACTGGGTCGACTATGTGTACTAGGGATATACCTAGGTTCGGGAGGTTTCACCACAGATGGTGGCGTTGGAGGGATAGAACATAGAAGGTGAGACCTAGTTTAAACAAAAATGTAAGAATCAACAATACTAAGATTGCATAATGAATCAATGAGAAAAGGAAAGAAGGATGACAACACAAGCAAAGGTGCTGACCTCCAGGGCCGCCCACCATGAGCACGCCGTCCTTCACAAGCTTGCTGTCCTCGACGCGCACACAGACTGCCGAGAGGACGCCACCGGCCGCGAGCATGACGTTCTCGGTGGGCACGTCGACTGCCGCGGGGACGCCGCCGCCGTGAGGATGCCACCGGCCATGAGGACGCCGTGGTCCGCAAGCTCGCCGACCTCTGCGTGCACACCGCCGCCGTGAGGATGCCACCGGCCGCGAGCACGCAGTGGTCTGCAAGCTCGTCGTCCTCTGCGTGCACGCCGCCGCCGTGAGGATGCTACCGGCCGAGAACACGCTGTGGTCCGCAAGCTCGCCGTCCTCTGTGTGCACAACCCCCGAAGAAGTGGATCCATTCCGATCTCGATCCATACAGAGATGAGGAGGTGAAGTGATAGGATGACCAAGCACAGCGCCCGAACAAGTGGAGGGGCCACTACCGGAATCGCACCCTATGCCGACGGCCCTGGCCGTCGGCATAGCCCTGATTGGCCGTCGGGACAGGCCTATGCCGACGGCCCCCGTCGGCAACATATCCGTCGGCCTAGCCCAGGAGGCCGTCGGCATAGAAAGGCCGTCGGCATAGGACCTATCCCGACGGTGTCCGTACATCTATGTCGACGGCCCTGGCCGTTGGCAACATTACCTCCTAACGGCGGCCGCCGTCAAGTGCTGACCAACGCCTGCTCGCCACGTGGCAAAACTATGCCGACGGCCAGGCCGTCGGCATAGGCCTGCCACGTGGCAGCAACTGGGCTCTCCTGGGGCAAGGCTATGTCGACGGCCTGGCCGTCGGCTTAGTTTATATGTATGCCGACGGCCAGGCCGTCGGCATAGACTTGCCCGAGGAGCTCCCAATTGCTGACACGTGGCGTCTATGCCGACGGCCTAGCCGTCGGCTTAGTTTAAATCTATGCCGACGGCATAGATGCCACGCGTCAGCAACTGGGAGCTCCGAAGAAGTGGATCCATTCCGACGGCATAGATGCCACGCGACGGCATAGATGATTTTTTTTTCTTTTTTCTGTTTGTTTTCAAATCAATTCAATTCAGATATACAACACATATCAGCAGATATATATGATGGAAATAGATATATAGAACACATCTAAGTATCATCCGTCACCATCACAACAATATATGCATAAGCATCATCATAATCAACATAAAGATAAGCATAAGCATATAAAGAAGCACGCAAGTCATCTAAAGGACCATCAAAGACCACAAGTTTATCATCATCACCACACACAAGTCATCTAAAGATACATAAGCATAAGCACACAAGTAACCAAAAGGCTTAAGCGCCAGGACGTCGAGCACCGCGGAGGTCGTCACCGCCAAGACCGCTGAAGCCCAGGTCGTCAGTGCTAGCGGCAGCGCTACCGCCAAGACCGCCTCCACCTCCGCCTCCGCCTCCATGGATCGGAGTGGTCGGGCTCCGTGACTCAGGAGTGCTGCGAAGACCACCGCCAACGGTTGATCCACCGGTTCCCTGGATGTTGAAAAGACATATTAACGGGATATATGACTGTGTTGAAAGGCATGATATGCTTTGAGTGAATAGATTGGGGATGAACTAACCGGCGAGGGGCCAGCGTTCTGTGCCACAAACTCCTCAAAGGTCAGCAACGTTGGTTGTGCTGGAGGACCCTCTGCTGATGGCCATTGAGGACACCTGCCGGCCGCCATTTCCTGAAAAGCGTGCTGCATCTGGCGATCCCTCTGCTGATGGTATGCATGAAGGCGGTCGTGCCACGCCATGGTGAGAAAAACAGAGAAGAAATAAAAAGAAGGCAATCACATGAAAAAGTTTATGAGGCAATAGCTACATGAACTTTGCTTGAGGAATTTCTATAGTGAAGGGATTCATCGCCCGAATATAACATAAAAGAGGCTGGCATTCAGTTTTCAATTTCTTCCAACAAGAGTAAGGGGTGTCGATGAAGCTGAATGAGAAAAGGGGGCTGCAACTCATAATAAATTATCTTCTATAGGTTTATATTCTTGATAGGCACAAACATAAATCCAACCTGGTAAATAAATAACTGCAGGCTGAAATAATCCATCCAGGCAAATCCACAATTCACACCTTTAGTCCGTTAGTTCTCAAAGGCACATGTGTTATCCTTCCTGACTGCAATTTCCTGCTCTGGTGTGTAGTCGTTCTATAAAATCAGCTATTGCTGGGCTCTAATTAATAAAACATTTAAAAGAAGCAACTACTTAACATTACCTTCGTCCATTGAGTTCTAGAACTGGGTCACAAGATCCAGACAGAAAAACACAAAAACTACCACATGAAGTGTAGTATGATAGCCGAATAAAAGATGCAGTTCCATTACTTAAATTAAACCACTGACAAATAATACTCAGAACTGCTATAAGCTATTTAGAGTCCATGTCGTCGATGACATGAAACAAAGCTGATATCTGGTTGCACTTAAGAATTACACATGCTAATATAATACCTTAAGTTGATGCATTACAAACTAAGCCGAGGCACCATGATGTTTTAAACCCTAGTTCAAATTTCGCAATCTAAACATCCATTATCCAACATATACACCTGATAATATAATACCTTAAGTTGATACATTACAAACTAAACCGAGGCCCCACAATTTTTTAAACCTTTGTTTAAATTCAGCAATCTAAACATCCATTATCTAACTTATACATATATCTTAAGATGCGAAGAGTATCTAAACTCTGGCTCTGCTTTTAGCTAAAAAGCCTTCTAGATATAGCAATATGTAAAAGAACAATAAACATTTCATGTAGAATGGTGTTCTTTTGAAATTATAAAGGCATGGGATTGGTGCAAGAATCTAATTTGGCCTCGCATTTAATTTCATAGCATGCCTATGTTGGAAACATTTTGCTGTGGTGACAATGCTTGGATAAGGCCTCAACGGTTGGTTGTTAGGAGGAAGCTTTCTAGGCCCTCAAAAGATGTACAACATTGGTTCTTTTTTGTTAGCTCTATCTCGGAAGGGGATCTGGAGGACCAAACATCCAGGGGTCGTAACTGAATCAATCAGAGGCAACGGCAACGATTGCCTAGCGTTGTTCTTGTCGACATCAAACAGCTATCTGGGGTGAACATCACCCAACCATTCTACTTGGCAGCAAGTATGTGGCCTGTACAGAATTCCTGGTTGAAGACAAAGAGTGTGAGGACCATGTAAAATACACGATATGAAAAGCCATGGACAAACAATTACCACTTATTGTCTTGGGCAGTGTTCCCTTAAAGATGCTACAGGACAAAAGTTCCGTGGAGTCGGACCAAGGGACTGAACCGGGGACATAGGAAATGAAGGGTGTATGCAGAACGGATGGGGTGGAGGAAGCTCTAAAGGCACCAGACCACTGCAAAGTTATATGATACCTATCAGTGAGTTGCGGACTTGCAAGAATCAATATTCATTCACATATCGGAATAAAAACCATCATTCACTTTTGGTGACATGAAGCGTGATAGGTTTTCCAATAAATGAAAAATACATAGAATTGCTGCAATAACTGGTTCAAAGGAAGTTCTTAACAAAAACTTCTGAAGAACAATCATTATGGCAAACATGCTTGTTTCGGCTAAGCTTACCTAGCAGGACCATATGTCTGCAAGAAATCATAATATACTCCCTCCGTTCCTAAATATATGACATTTTGGTAGTTCAAATTGAACTACCAAAACATCATATATTGAGGAACGGAGGGAGTAGTTGACAAACCAGAAATATGATCGAAATAGTACCACACTAACTTCACAAAACATAAATACACCTAAGCTTAACCTAATGATGTTAGTCGATCAAACATATCATCAGAAGAACAAAATAAATGGTAGCTTCATTAACTATCTAGGCATTTGGGAACTTAAAACACAAAAACAGAGAAATATCAAGATAGTAGAAAACTGTGACAGAGTAATCTCAACATAGCATCAATGCATTATTGAAAACCTAAATGAATCCGGTGAAGACCATATAATATGAAAAAACAATGGACAGAAAAATTACCACTTATTGTCTTGGGCAGTGTTCCCTTAAAGATGCAAATTACAGGGCAAAAGCTCCGTGTAATCGGACCAAGGGACTGAACTGGGGACATAGAAGATGAAGGGCGTTTGCAGAACTGATGGGGTGGAGGAAGCTCCAAAGGCACCAGACCACTGCAAAGATATATGACGCCTATCAGTGAGTTGCGGACTTGCAAGAATCAATAATCATTCACATATCGGAATAAAACCATCATTCACTTTCGGTGACATGAGGCTTGATAGGTTTTACTATAAATAAAAAATATATGGAATTGCTGCAATAACTGATTCAAAGAAAGCTCTTAACAAAATCTTCTGAAGAACAATCATTATCACAAACATGCTTGTTTCAGCTAAAGCTTGCCTAGCAGGACCACGTGTCTGCAAGAAATCATAATATAGTTGACAAACCAGAAATCTGATCGAAATAGTACCACACAATCTTCACAAAACATAAATACACCTAAGCTTAACGTAATGATGCTTGTGGATAAAACATATCATCAGAAAAACAAAATAAATGGTAGCTGCATTAACTATCTAGGCATTTGGGAACTTAAAACACAAAACAGAGAAATATCAAGGTAGTAGAAAGCTGTGACAGAGTAATCTCAACATAGCATCAATGCATTAGTGAAAACCTAAACGAATCCGGTGAAGACCATATAATATGCGCACACACATCTGCATTGAAGTTTGAACATACAAAATTTCCAAACAAATCGGCAAGACATGGCAAAATCCCTTGGTCGGAAAACCTCTCGCCTGATGCAATCACAGCACATGACTACGCATATGCGCAACAAAGAGATGGGATTTCAAACAGTGATTAGATTACTTAGAATATGATGCCACTGACATTTTGCAATGACTTCTCCAAAAAAATACTTGCGAGGATATGAATAACCAAAAAATGAGCTACGAGCTTTGTTCCTCGGGGGAGCATCCAGATTCACCCTATACTAAGATAATTTAGTTGATCATTGAATTATGAAGAGAAAAATGTGCCTGGGATTACACGAACACCATTTGTCTTAGTAAACTTAATTATCATAGCACACACTTGGTAGATAACACAGAAAATTATAAACTGTAAACCAGACACACTACCACGATAAACTTTGAAATAAGATCAGGTCAAACATATGGAGAGACAAAGCATCAAGGGAATGGGGAAGAACTCATGAGAGCAGAGGCAAAGGAACAATGAGTAGATCAGCTAACAGGGATAGAACCCTATACCAAACCTCTAATGCACAGACTGGTTTGCACCCTCGCCAGCAACATCAGATCTGGATCTGTAAGAGAAATGGCAATATGACACGAAGAGAAGTTATCAATTGCAAGATCAACATATGAGTCTCAATATGCTCATAATTTAATCTGTATGAGAATCGAATGATGGACATGCGCCTGGATCTTATTGTTACAGATTTGTAAGCATCTGTAGATTTTATCACCACATCTCACTCTCAAAGGAGCTATGGTCAGAGTAACCATCTAGGCATCTACTTGCAATTTCCAAGCCATTCTCTATAAATGTTCACATGCCAATGTAGCTGCATCCCAAAAAATGTAATTGCCATAACCAAAGATGTTCATATGTGCAAAGGATTTTCACAAACATGACCGTGTAGTTTAGTAATACTGGAAAAAACAATGAAAACGAGGGGAGGAAGATTTCAATTGGGGTAGCACATAGAAATTGCAAGGACGGCCCCTGATGCATGTCACACAAGATTCAATTTTGCTGCATATTTCATTTCACCTGGGGAAAACTGCTGTGAACAATCAACTACCGTTCTCAAGTAGTACTAATCATCATCCTAAAATCCCTGCACTAAAAAACTCGGTAATCAATATGACATTGTCCTCGGCGACCGGGTGGAAGGTGGACAAGACACTCTCGAGGTGGCCAAGAGAGTGCTGTGGAAAGACTGATGAGCTCGGATATCCTGGCCTCGTCAGGATCGATGTCGTATTTCATCGTAGCACTCGTGCATCTACAGAGGAAAAAAGAAGCAAATAATTCGTGGAGGTGAAGTATGACGAGGAACCGTTGGACGAGGAGGGCGTCGTACACGAAGATGTGGTCGCGGCCGCCGGCGGCATCGGAGCTCCATCTCCGCGGCGAAGAAGGGCAGGCACAAAGGAAGGAAAACGGCATCAGCCTCGCTCCAGTCCGTGATGAGCTTGCCACGGCGGACGCGGGGGCGGCGGGGTGGAGAAGGGAAGCAAGCACTTGGCGTTCTGCTGCCTGATGAGGAAGGTGGCTGTCGAGGGTATGGCAGGCGGTCCGGGGATGCGGGAGTCGGCGGCGCCAGCGGGGAGCGGCAAGTTGAGGTCGAGGAGGCCGCGGTGAGCTTGGGGCGGGGTGGGGGCGCGGTCTGCGCCGAGAGGAGGGCACTAGGAGGGGGAGGTCGTGGGAGAGGAGGCTCCACGGCGACCGTGGAGCTCAGGTCCACACCGGCGACATCGATTTCGGCGGCTGGGTCGAAGAATTTTTTCCTTTTTATTTATTTATTTATTGGAGTAGGTCGAAGAACTGGGGTAGATGACACACGGCTCACCATTATTGTTACTCAACAGCCTTTTCTTAGGGATATATACTCATTCGCACAATGTGGCAAATCCAAGTGGCATCTTCTGATGGCCTCATTAATTCAGCACAATGTGTGATGTGCGATCAGGATCCTAAGACGGCTTGGCACATTTCACTTTGAAAGTCTCCGCCTCAGTTTGAGCTCATATGATGTCAGCATGAATAGTAAAATTCAAAAAAAAATTGGTGGCAAAAAATTGACAGATGTTTCAAATGACTGCAAAGTTTCATCAGGGAATGGCATTTGTTGAGATCATGTCAAAAAACATAATTTATGTTCCAATACAAAAGTATTTTGCAGTGCTGATTTTTTTTACCACGACTTCCATGAATGTCATTCCCTATTGAAACTCTATAAGAGCTCATACCATTCGTCAATGTTTGCCACAAAAATAATTCAGAATTTTTTGAACATTTTGATATCTTATTTTCATTTTTCGGAGTTAGTATCAATTCGTTATGAAGTTTTCAAAGTGACGGTCAAAGCGCAAAAGGATAAGAGGAGCAGACGAGCTTGGACAAAAATGATGGTTTTTTGATTTAGGGGCAAATCAAACGGGTGTGACACAACTAGTGGCTCAAATGTAACCATCCATATATAAATCAGCTGGACGAACCCAAAAAAAAAATCCAGAGAAACGCGTTGTCCTTTATTTGCAGGTATAAATTGTTTAGATGTGATGCAAGCAAGAACCGATATGATGTGTCTGCTCACGCTCTTGTACATATAGCTCCAGGATATGAATGTGATCATCCGAGGATCCTTGTTGCTTACAATATTTGATTTATGAACGTATAATTGATCCGGTCCTTCTATTTGTATGTTAGGTTATGTAACTGGTCCTCCTCTCCTTCGAGCAATGTGCATCCTCTTTGTGCACTACGCCAAGCAGAGAAACATTGGCCATGTCGTCTCCCTGGTAGTGCCTCGTCTATGTCCTCGTCCTCAAGCAATGTAGCCTCGGCTCCACTTCCTTGCCTGATCAAAGTCTCCTATGTCATATGCTTTATTGCACGAGCAACACTGCCTCCTCTACTTCTCAACCAACTATGAGATATATTTGTTGTTTCTACCATTCAGCCCTTAATAATCTAGTAATGGGTACTGTTATGGTATTGAGTTTTGCAGTTACACTCAATTGTACAAATGTAGACATTATGTGATATAGTTTTGAAATTGTGTGGTTATTATGTTCTATGGCTCGAAGTGGATTCTAAGTTCATGGTCAGAGTAACAAAACCGACCACAAGCAAGCTGAGGAGGTAATAAGTTTTAATCACTTCCTTTACCACTAGTCTACATATGACTACATCGAACGGTTCAAGCTCAATAGTCAAAAATTGTTATCATCACAGGTGCACTAATAGATGAGCAACCGGAACTTTTAGGCGGCATTATGTAGCTAAGTTCTTGCACACTTTACCTCTCATCCTCTTGTGATGGAAGTGTGAGATGCATTCGGCCAAATATGTAGACAAGGAGCCTCTTTACACTTGATCCCAAGTCAACATGATATAAAGGGAGAGGCATCTGGCTTCATTCCACATGGTTTAGTAGATCATATTTTTTATGGTATTACCAGAAGTATTGTAATCATGTTTTTTTAGGTATGGATTAGTTCTCAAATCATGAACTCTAGATTTGTGCCCGGACATAGTTATTGTGTTGACACGTGTGTTCTTAGCCCCGACAAGGTCCATTGATAATATGAACAAGATCACAGATAATTCTGCATGTGCAACTCTTCTTTAGTTAATTGATATGATAATATATCACACAAATTAATAGCATTATTTGACAACTAGAAGGTAGCCAATGTGATAGATGTGCAATCAGGGATACATAGCCTACCTTGTGTTGTAGAGAGGTGGTGTCACTTTAGTATGACAGTAGCTCTCAAATCTTGTACTTGGAGCAATCACCTTGAGTTGTAGTTTAGTTATTGTTTTCACCTTATCCCTTTAACTTCCAAATGAATATGACACACAAAGATTATAATTGTACATGAATTTCTTTCATTAGCTTAATGGTAGAAACTAAAAAGATGTGACAAAACAATGAGAAGTTGGCTTTGTCATAAATGAGCAACATTATTCCTGATTGGATATCACAAGCGAACGAGATTAGTTCCTCTCGAAGTCCAAAATTTTGCAAGCTCGGCAGTTGCTTTTATGCGGGTGTCCTGGACTTGTTGGACTAGCTTCTACCATATATGAAACAAAAAATGTCCATTTTTTAATACATTCATTAGACAACTACATTTGTTTGTGGCTGATTTGATCTCAGTGGGAACAAGGGGATGCTCCAAATACTAAGATCGAGAAGTCAGAAATTGAGAACTAGGACATTCTTGAAGTAGTATATGACATGTGTTTATTTTTGGAAGCCAATCAGCGTTATTAAGGTGAGAAAGTGCATATTTTTTTCTATTTGCTACATGCTTGCTACAGTACTAACAATGCACATTAATAGTCGTAGTTGATTTTGTTACATTCTTTTGTGTTAGTTAAGCACATGTCACGTGTATTGCTCTTGGTTGTTTACTAACGGACAAAATGACATCAATAGCTGGATTGATTGATAATGTTCTCCTCTAAGCTTGAACTCTAGGTCCAATAATGTTATATTTAAACTTCATCAAAAAGTTTCCTAGTAATTCCTCGGTTGTAGAGATGCATGTATTGATTGCGGTTAGGCCTTTCAAATTTGGCCAGCTTTTGTGTTGGATTTAATTTGGCCAGCTTTTTGTGTTGTATTTTTATCCTATGTGTCTTTTATTTTTAAATACTAGAAGCATCGATTCTACACTTAGTCACATGTTAATTATGCATGTCCTAAATGTTCTTGGTTGTTAGCTGAACTTTGTATTCATATATGCAATGAAAGTGGTGACATACACCGGAAATGGTGTGGTCTACGGTGTACACAAATTGCTTCATGTATGTAGTCTCCAGTGTCATGTTGTGGTTTCATAAGAATCCATCTATTTTGTTGATAGATATAAGTGCTAAATTGTGCGTTTAGTAACCACCGCATGTTTATATTTGAAGTGATTATGTTGAGAATGTAGGATGCACGTTAGACTGATATTAGATTTCACTTTGCTTTTTTCAGCCCAACACTATAACTAATGTCATCTACAAGTCTCCGGAAGATTTGGCAAGATCTGCCTACTTTGTTGGGCTTAGATATTGTGGTAGTATTTAGTACTTCCGTTGATTTTGCTTGGTTGCCGTGTTGCAGAAACATATATACTGCATATGCTCATTTTAGTTGTGTGTCATTTCTAATTGACATTTGATTCTTCAAAAACATATGTGTGGCATACATATTCATGATGTTGCAATGTTCATGTATGATGATGCTTAGCTATAGATATTTGAGTAATGTGATATGTCATATAATACTTCTAGTTGTGAATGTTTACATATTATGGATGTTGCCTACTCTATATTGGACCATGTGATGGTCCTAATTATTTGCATGCTACTAGGATAAGTGCAAACAACTGGGTAAATAAATATTGAGGCAGGCCAGGAATGGTTGTAACTGTCGGCAATTGCATTTACTAGCACATAATTCTACCTTATCGGAAAATACCTAACTGCCGAGAAATATGGGGCTCCCTGGCATTTCAATTGCCAGGAGATATGTAACTGTTGGGAAATATATTCACTGTCATACATTCATGTGGCATATCTTACAGTTGGGAAAAATTATTTTCAGGCAGTTTACTTGCCATTTTGAGTATTTTTTCCCGACAATTTACTTTCCCTTTGAAGTGTATTTTCCCGGCATTTTTCGTGACCCTATATTAATGTTTTGGTGTAGTGCGCTGCATGAATAAGATCACCACAACCTCCCTAAATAGTAGCTCCTCAGCGGCTCGACACAAACGATGCCGGGAAGGCCACCGCCGCACATGCCTAGCCGCCGCTGCCTGCACGGGCTGGATCTTGCACCTGCACCCTGTGCAACTGCATGATGCCACCACCGCAACCCCAATACACCGCCCTCATGCACTCTAAGCCACTAGAGCCCCACCACCGCCCGAGTGCCGCCAGCCTCCGAGTCCATCGCGCGACCCACTACCACCTTTGGAGGAAAAGTGTGCGGATGTTGCACTCGAGCCACGAGTGGTTCGTGGGCATATATATATTTTAGATTAGGTTATATCTTATAAAACCAAAGCGACAAGGGTGGAAAAAGTTTACACCCAATATTTGCATAGTTCTAATGCACACATCCCAAACAAGATAAACACGAGTAAAGACAATAACATACGTAGATCGCAGGAAAGAAGACTTGTTAGTGCATTATTTACATCCCTATCAATATGGTAGAACTAAAAATCAAATGAACTAGAAATCCCAAAAAAACTCTGTCCTAGAATTGTTAGTGCATTTATTTGAACTAGCTAGGGTCAGAGGGCACTCTAACACCCATCAGTTTGCATCCCTATCAATATGGTAGAAGTACATTATTATGGTTTTACTACTCTGCAGTTCGGATGATTTGTAGTGTACCCATGAGTAATTATAAGATGCATCATTTAGTTGCACTACTACTATTATTGAGATGCATATCATTCTAGTAGTAATCTCGAAGTAAAATAATAATTGGTCAAGCACAAACGAAGAATTCCATGATAAATCCACATGGTTGGCGATCAAATGGTTGTAAACAGTAGTGTCGTGCCCTGTGAGGCGTCAACATTTGTTGACTCGCAGACCATGCAAAGACCAGCTCACGAACAATGCTACTAGGACCGTGCAAGTGCAATTGACACCAAGCCAGAAAAGGCAATGCTAGTAGTACAGTAGTATATTTTATTTTAATCAAAACAGTATATGTGGGTGGCTTCCAAAAGCAATGCTAGTTCACCGATTTTTTTTAGCTCTTTTAGCTTCAGAAGTTGAGAGACGGAGCAGTATCTGTCTGTCAGGGGCAAAGGCAAACAACACTGAGAAATCAATCCAGCAGGCCATGCTCACTGCACTAAACCAAAATGGATTGAGCGCGGCGAGGAGGGAGGGGAGGGAACGCCCTCCACGGCGGCTGCCCTCGTCGTCCATCGCATCGCGGCTGCATGAGCGTGGTGCCTGCTGTGGATGTATCTCAAACAGGAAATCACATCGGAGACACCAAAATGTATGTGGGCCAGGAGCGAGGCTGGAACCGGGACTAATGGATGTGGGCCAGGAGCGAGGCACATTGGTCCCGGTTCGTGTCTAGAACCGGGACAAATGGATCCAGACGAACCGGGACCAAATCCCACAAGGCCCCGGCCGGCCACCTGGGCTCACGAACCGGGACAAATGCCCCCATTGGTCCAGGTTCGTATAAGAACTGGGACTAATGGGCTGGCCAGGCCCGAACGAAAGCCCCTTTTTCTACTAGTGAAAATCCCAATCTTGATCCATGCTAACTCAACAGACACCTTCAGAGATACCTGTAGACTACCTTTATGATCACTCAGTTACGAAGTGATGTTTGATACACACAAGGCATTCCTCCGGAGTCTGGAAGTTGCATGGTCTCATGGTCGAAGGAACATGTATTTGACATTAAGAAAGCATTAGCAATAAACTGAAGGATCATATTCTAAGCTAACGGATGGGTCTTGTCCATCACATCATTCTAATGATGTGATCCCGTTATCAAACGACAACTCATGTCTATGATCAGGAAACCTTAACAATCTTTTGATCAACGAGCTAGTCTGGTAGAGGCTTACTAGGGACTTGGTATTTATTTATATATTTACACGTGTATTTAAGTTTCCGATCAATACAATTATAGCATGAATAATAAACCGTTATCATGATTAAGGAAATATAATAATAACCACTTTATTATTGCCTCTAGGGCATATTTCCAATAGCTATTGCTCACATTTGTTCAGTCCAATGGTGGCTATGGTGGTGCTCCCTCACACGCACATCCTTGGTCCCCATGTGTTCATCTTTTTCTTTCTTCCTCCCCTTCTTTTCATCTCTCTTCTTACTTTTTCCTTCTTTTTCCACTAAAGAGCCAGCCTCCTCTGCAAGCTTCACCTAGCGCATGCAAGCAGCGGTCTTGCTGCCACAGTGGATCCGAGACTAGTTGGCGTATGGGGCATCACCTTTGAGGCCACTCATTGGCCTTGCCCTTAGGGCATATCCAAACACAATATCACAAAATGGACGCCCCAAAGTTTGGCGGACGCGGGAGGCATCGATCCAACCATATACCATAGAAAATTTTCCATTTGTCTGCTTCTGCACCATGGCACCCGAGCCGACAACGAGAGTTTGCCATGACCACGCGCGGAGCGACCCTGATGATGGGTGACCATAATGCTCCTCATCCTGTCTCCGTCGGCGCATAGCACAGCGGACGCGAGGCGGCGGCGAGGGCACCCAGGGAGCCATGCACGGCCAACTGACTGGAGGTGCGCTCGCCTCACACGAATCTGTGCACATGCTCCCGCTCGCCTCGCGAGTGTTCATGGCGGCCTACTGCTCCTTGCCATCAGCGTGGTTGTGGCTTGCACGTGACTGAGCTTGGTAGGGATGGAGACGATGTGGGAGCGGCGACCGAACATTTGGCGTGACAATGATGCGGTCGGACAACGTCCCTATTGTGCGGGCGCATCGGACGTGACACAGCCTCACAAGACAGGCACAACCACAGGGCGCGACCTGAGAGGTCAAGTGGCTATGAAGTGCAAACCTCCGAGAACTTTGTCCAGCTATGTACCATATTATTCACGCTAAGAATGATACTCTTGCACAGGTGCTTAGTTTATTCCAGCCAGATATTTCTTTCAAGCTGGATTTGATTGACCCTGTCTTTTGTCATGGCAGAATCTTTTATGTTGAATGGATTTGATTAACCTGACACAAGGACAAAAGACCTAGAGTTATCATGTGGGCATTAAAAATATTTTGTAATTTTTCCATGTTTTGAAAAAAAATTATTTTGAATTGCCAAGTGACCATAAGAAACAATTTTCAAAATTTGTCATGTGTGGAGAACAAAAATTCCTAGAGTCGCCTTGTGAGCGTTAAAACTATTTTCCTACATTTTTCATGTGACTCTTAGCAACAATTCCATAAATTGCAATGCCTTAGACACCAAATAAGTGGAAATTTGTCATCTAAAACATTATTTTGTTGCGATGTGCACAATACGAAAAATGTAAAAAAATGCCATGTGACAAGTTTAAAAATTCATTAAATTGCCATACAGAAATTAAGGAAAAATGTGAACTTGCGATGTACCCAGTACAAAATTTTGCCATGGCATGTATAAGCTTTGCCATTTCATGAGCTATACATTTGGGGTTTGCTATGAAATATAATTTCTACATCTGTGAGGGAAATTTGTTCAATTGGCATCACAACCAAAATGAGTTTCGTTCATCCTTCCATCTGTATTGTACCCAAATTGGATGCAAAAATGCTCTAATAGTTACTAGTAGAAGTGCATATCCCGAACACGTTGAAGATTGGTGGCCGCGGTGTCGTGGATATAAACGTGACAATACTAAGGGATGTGTATGATGAGGCAATCATATGTATCGAGCTATGTGGATGGGAGTATGCACAAGGAATTGTATAGGTTCGCACCCTCGTGGTGGAGGTTACGTTCGTGTGCGTTGGACGTGCCACAAACAATTCCAGAGACTGACGTGGCACCAGCCTTAGGCCATGATTAGTGGTACAAGATCGGACGGCAGGAAAAGCGTTGAATGGGAAAGCCTAAAAATCTCATGTCTTTTTTTCATGGTAATATGTGTCTCATACATATTGTAAAGATTAAAGTACAATTCACATAAAGACCGACATGACAAAACTAAATAGACTACAGAATGTCTCTAAGCTTGACACCAACACCCGTCATCTGCCTCCGGCACCACCATAGCAGCCACCGAAAGAGAAAATGACGGATCACCTTCTCACCCGAGCTCGACGCGGCTCAATCGCTGATATGCAGCTTTGCGGACCTCCAAGGTGGCTCGCCAAAGACGAACCATTACCGTTGAACGAATCGAACCGGGGCAACACGCCAGACACGCCATCGAACTCCAGATTTGGCACCCCTACATGACTAAGACGTCGGAGGAGGAAACCATACCTGCCATCCACGAACCACGAGCCCCTCACACGTTTCATCTTCCAAATGTCGTCGATGCATGCCACAATCTGCATCCGCTCCTCGACTACCTCCCAAGCTCCGCGCTGAGGTTGGAGCACACGCCGTCGCAACGACGGAGCCCGAGGACACATGTCCACCACAAGGATGCCACCGCCGCTACAACATCCCCGCTTGAACAGGCTGTTTCCAGATCCTTCACCGACAATAGAAACGATCGACTCACCGGAGAAGAATCCGGAGCTTCTTTATTCAGAATCGTTGTCGCCGCCGCAGAAGTCGAGACGTCGAACGATCCAAAACCCGAAGCTTCTTGGGCCCTAAAACCTAAAGCTAGAACGATCTACACGCGCGGTATCCGGCGACCCCGCTCACCACCGCGACCAAAAGTTGGTTGCTGATGGAGGAGAGCCGCCGGAAGATGGCGCGGGAAGGAGCGGCTCTCCAGTGGTGGCAGCTAGACAGTTGTGATTTCAGCCCACGACCTTCGATCGATCGTAAAATAAAATTATAACGTTTTCATTCTATCAGTAAAATACAGAATTTTTCAAAATAAAAAGTAGAATACGGAATTACGGAGGCTTGACCAGGGGGTTATTTTGTAACCCAAAGGACCGGAATAATATCGGGTTCAGCAACCTAAACCCGTTTTTTGCGGTTAGCAACCCAACCCGTTAACTGTTAACCAACACAAGTTTTTTTGTCTGCCTGTGAACCGAGCGAGTACATATACACATGCAGAAAGGCCCAAGCTGGTGGATCTATGCTGGTCCGACGGCGGCATATAGTATGTTTTGCCTTGCCTCAAAAAGAAAAGAAAAAGCTTACTATGTTTTGCCTCTTCTCATGTGCGTAATTGGTAGGGATTCCTCCGTGTGTACGGTTGCTGTGACGGTGGACTCCTGTATATATACTCGCCAAGGACCGAGCTGACTATCTGAGTACATATACCGGCAGCCGGTAAACCAGAATCTGATTCGCTTTCCGCCCCCAGCCGTGCCTGTAAAATACTAGTACCATCTAGATCGATCGTTCCCGACGATCTGTTAGCAGCAGCCTAATGGGCAGGAACCCAGACGTCAGGTATGATCTTCAGTTTTTTTACATGAATTTTCCCGAGGAACATGGGTTAATTCCACGACTCGATCTTGGTTCTCCTGCCCTTCATTGTACTTTGAGCATCATTGGATTATAGAAGGCTGATTGAAGTATTCCCTCCGTTTCTTTTTACTCTTCATAAGAGTTGTCTGATGTCAACTAAACAATAACTTTAGTATAGTATACATATCTATATTTTTTAACAAAAAATTGGTCAGACAGATTTTCACCAAATTTATATTAAAATATATCAACATATACTATACTAAAGTTATTATGAAGTTTGACTTCACACAAATCTTATATGCGGAATAAAAGAAAACGGAGGGAATATCTTACCTAATAATCAATTCATGTTTCCCGCAATTTTTTTTCATTCATGTATCATCTATATTTATGCAGTGAAATCCATGTGAGGAAAAAATTCAAGATGCGAAGAAAAAGTTTTAGACTTTGCCGCAGCGACGAGAACGGCACCGCCTCGTTTGGTGACCGACACCGTATGCTCAGGACCACTTCGTTGTACCGTGAACAATACAACCGCATCCTTTTTAGATCAGCGCTTGGCGACTACAATGAACTCGTAAGGGACGGCATGCTTACGTGGGAAGCTTATGAAGAGCATCGCTTTGCAATCGATAGCTCAATGGAAACTATCAGGCAAAGTATTCGAAGATACAAAGAACGCCGTTTGCAGGCTGGGCTATTTTACTTGGTGCATGATCTAGGTGGAACCGGGATAACTGTTCATACACACTTGTATCGCATGCCTCTCCGGGAAGCGCTAAGGAAACGCCGACAAGAAATCAGAAGGAGGAAACCAGTACTCGATGCTTCCAACAATTCAAAGGAATCAAACTTCTTTGACACCATGGTGCTGAGACCATCTTTGAAAAGGTTGGTCATGTATACGTTGTCTTCCATTATAATAGGTTGTGTTATAGTTTTCTCTGAATGGCCATGAATAGTGCGGAGTATTTTTTGTGCACTTGTGCTATAGGGTTTTTGCTCCCCCTCTTTAGAGATGGTCTCTATTAATGCATAATAAAAGACATATTTCTTCAATGTACGGGATGATTTAATCATTTCATCGTTTTCTTAGAAGGGTGCAAAATTTAATTATTATACTTGATGTAAGAAAAAGTGTCGTGTAGCACGTAATTGTCCACCCTAAATGAACTATATAGCTCAATGGTGATGTGTGTATATTCCTAGGTGGATTCAGTTTTAGTCAAACACGCTAATATCGAGAGGATTTGTTATCCATGGTATTATTCTGAGCTAACTTACTTGTACTTGAAGGTTCACTCTAATTAGTAAACTGATATAAACATTTGCAACAACCATTTGCAGTTGAGGTTTTGTCTCGCACTGTGCAATCACTCTCACCCTCATCAGAAACATGTATAAATACCCATCAACCAGTGAGAATCATGTTAGTTGATTTTAATCACTTTTACTCCTCGCACGTTATAAAACATTGCCTCTGCCGAGCAACATCAAAGTGAAATAAGGAGAAAAAGAGTTAAAAGGAACTCAAGGGATGAATCCACACGCTGTTGTCTTCACTAGGAGAGCCAATCTGCCTTTGCTAGGGGACACCACCGTACTGGCAGTTGCCGTTGTCATGGTCCAACCAGCCACCCTCATCGCCGCTTCTTTGCCCCATAATGTTTGTGCCGAATTACCCGCTATGGGAATGCCCACTACGCTGCTCAGATCCGCTACCCCTGCTTTGCTAGCGCACTGCAGAGGACGAGTGCCCCGGCCGTCGCCGCGAACCAAGTGGAACCAGCCAGACAGCCAGTCCGAACTTCACCACTCCTCCATTGGGATGTGTCCTCATTGGTCTGATGGAACCATTCCCAAGGATTATATTCCTAGAAATCAAATAACACCCATAGAAGAAAAATCATCGATCACAATCCTATAAAAAATCTTATGAATCAAAGCAGCCATTAGGAGTAGTATGAGTATTTTTTTTTGTGTGTACGATTACGTTTACTCCTTTTGCACACTCATTGGCAAAAGTGCAAATTCGCGAAACCAAAAGGCCTTAATAAAAAAAGACAGAAGCAAGAAATATAGTCGATGACGTTGGGAAGGGAAAGGGGGTAGAAACGTTTTCGTAGCCTTGGACGAAGGGCTGAGAGTTCCGTGATCCAGTTCTTTGAGCATACATAGGTTGAGAATGTGGAAAAAAGATCTCAAACGAAACCCAAAAATAGATGAAAGGAGTCATGGGTCATGGCCATGGGAGAGGGCCACATCCAAGCAAGAAACGACAACCCCTACGCTGGGCAAACGGGGAAGGAAAAGAATGGGAAAGGCAAAGGAAAAATGTTTCTTACTTTTCAGTCAAGAGAAAGCCAAAACGAAAAGCGTCGGGTCCGCTTTCTACGCCGTCTGCTTCCTCCATTACAGCCGTTATCCCACCTGTGAAACTACCACCAGGTCTGTGGCCCCCTCCTAAGTAGTAGTCATTTATCAAAGAGAAGGAAGGCTTAATTAATTATTGGAATAGGCTTTATTAATTATTGGAATATTCGTCAAGTAGTACCACTACATGACAAGACAAGCAGGCAGTTAATCAATGCTTCCGACCCCACAGGTGCCCTCCGTTGCGCCTGTGCCTACACCAAGGACGCGTTTGGTTGGTCGCATTAGATCGGGCCAGGCCCGCGTGGGAATAATCTGGCCCGTTTGGTTGCCTAGGTCGCATACAATTCGTGGCCCGCACGAACCTCAAAGCAAGGCATGGGCCTGGCTCTGGAGGAACAGTCAAATCGGCCATTTTTTGCGAGCCAGCTCGCGTCGAGCCATGATGGCGAGCGCCTGCACGCCTTGGGACGCGCGGGAGACGCCGCGACTGCTCATAACTTCCCTCGCCCCCTCTCGTCACCTCCCTCTCTTGTTCACACCCACTCCCTCTCTCTCACCACACCGTCTGTTCGGTTTCTCCGATGGCCACGCCGCCGTCTCGCCATGCCCCACCCACTCAGGTCATCGCCGGCAGCAATCCCATCCAAGAGAGGTGGGTTGCCGGCCTCTCCGCGGACAGAGTAGATCTGGCGGCGGCACTGCGAGCTACCTCCCCTTTCTGCACAATGCCCTCGCCTTGGGGCAATGCAGCGCCGGTGCCGGTTGCTCCGGCTCCGCCACCGGATCCGATGGTCCTCTCCATCGGCTCGAACATCATGGGGATCCAATACCCGCCGACGCCGTCCTTTGCAGTACCCCCATAAGAGGGTTTTCTCCTCTGCGTCCAGTGCAAGAGGAGGGGAGCTCCAGGACGCCGGCGTCATCTTCGAGCCGACGCAGGCCGAGGTGCACGGCCGCGGCCCTGGAATGGTTGGGTCCTCTTCATCGGCGGCGGAAGCACCCCTCTTCCTGCCGGGGTTTTCACCACGGCCGGCGTACGCTACACCGGCAACCCCCACTGTAAGCTCTCAACCCCCCCCCCCCCCTCTGCTTCTCAGTTAGGGTTCTTAGGGTAGTTCGTTGTGTGTTAGGTTAGGTTGTGGCCCGTACATTTGACCTAATTAGATCAGATTCGATTGGATTCTACTAGATTCGACCGGATCGATAATAATCCACTGTTTTGGGGATGAACAAGAGTGCATGCTTACTTTGTTCATCCCACATGCTTAGATTGTTCATAATGTAGTGGCAGTTTGCATCGTTTTAGTGCCAGATTGTTACTCTCTACTGCCAAATTGTTAGTTTGTACTGCCACATTGTTTGTTCTTGATGCTATTACTAGTGTATATGCTACTGTTGTTAGTTCTTACTGATGTTGTTCATGCTACTCTTTTGCTACTATTGTTGATGCTACTCTTCATGTTGTTGCTGTTATGTTGCTCTTGTTAGGGTACTACTCTTTTGCTGCTAGTGTGGATGCTACTCTTCATGCTGTTGTTGTTATGTTGATGTTGTTGTTAGGGTACGTGAGTGCATGTGGCATGCAAGTACATAGGACATACCTGAATGCCAAAAATAGTAGGTGCAAGTAGGACATGTGAGCGGTGGCTTCATCTGATCAGCGTTAGCACTGATAACTGTAACCACTGATCAGAGTAGCACTGATCATGTGTTAGTACTTAGTAGTGATCATTGTCAGCTGTGTTCAGTGAGCATACATGATGTTCTACTTGTTAGCTTTGATCATATGTCATATGTGTTGCTAACTGATGGCCATCTTGCTGACAAGATAATGAAGACGGAGTGGGACAGAGCCAGTGGTGGTGTGCAGGTCGTCGCTGACGCAGAGGGGGGGATGACCTCATCCCCACCAACCAGTGGCCGAAGAGGGTGGTGCTCTCTGGCAGGGTGGAGTTCATGAGGATGCAGCTGGGCACTGGCAGCACTAGAAAAACGGCTATAGCTAATATGAACATTAATGGCGCACCATGTATGTGGTGCGCCACTGCTATATAGCAGTGGCGCACCAGATATAGGTACGCCATTATTGGCCACATTACTAATGGCGCACCTGGTGTGTGGTGCGCCATTACTAGTTTTGAAAAAACGCACTATCCACTGGTGCGCCACTACTAACATTTTTTTATATATATTTTTTCAAAACTAGTAATGGCGCACCACACACCAAGTGCGCCATTAGTAACCCTGGTTACTAATGGCGCATTCTTAGGTGGTGCGCCATTGGTAACCTGGGAGCAGCTAGATATTTTTTACAGTCACCTACCACACTCACTTTCCCCACTTCATTCTCTCCACCTCTACGAAGCTTGGTCTCGGCTGCCTCCTCCTCCTCACCTCATTTGCACCATAGATTCACCCAAATTAAGTGGTTAAATTTCCTTTTTCGATAGGTAAGTAAGGGGAAAGCTTTCTTTATGTTCTAGATCTACTTTTTTCTCCCTCCAACAACGTACACACTTTTTATGGCCTAGATCTACGTATGTTTGTGGTGTTGCATATGTTTGTGTTTGCAGGTACCGGTATTTGAAATGCGATAATTGCAAATATTTTGCCGGAATGTTTGATTCATTTCCGTTTCGGCGAGAATTTGGCACTATGCATTCTTTTTGGTCCTATTTTTAGGCAAAGTCATGCCAATTTTTTTTTGGTTCTAAAATATCGTTTTGCTCTACCCCTCAGGCGACCATGGTCCGCACGATGACCGAAGGCATCATGAATAGGTTTTTGAGCTCCGCAAAGGCCGGGATGCTTCAAAAGAACGAGACGGTGATAAGATGTCCGTGTCGAAGATGCAAGCTGAAGAGCCTTATGGACCCGGATTCCGGACAGGTGCGGGACCACCTGCTCTTGCGTGGTTTCATGGATGGCTATCGGTGGCAAGGTGATGAAGATGATTATGAAGTCGTCCATGGGGGCCGGGCAAGAAATAAGGAAGGGCAGCAAGAGCAGATGTTAAATGGTCCATAGGAAGGCGCGGGCATGCATATTTGTAACCTAAGAGCATGTACAACCGACTCCTCAAATCCTCCTTAAATGTCCACATACGCGACCGATCAATGACCGAATAGGAGAGAGAACGAAAAAACTGACCCACCAGGATCCATCATATCATCCCTATATGCCCGGGCAGTCCGCAAACCCTCATATCCATCTCAAATGTAGGGATGATATGAGGGTTCGTGGACGTGCCCGGGAGTGCCCGAGCAGTTCACCACGTAGGACATGGCCCCACCCCGGACCACATTTTCTATTTCTTTATTCATTCTTTTCTTTCCCTCCCTTCATCTCCAACGATCACGTGCAAGTGACCGAATATATGAGGAAGAAAATGAGGATTGTGGCCGCGCGGGCGGACAAATAAAGTCTCAAAACGGACACAGCCGGTCACTGACCGGGTGCGTATGCAGACGTTTGAGGGGTCGAATTAGAAGTATATGGCTGTAGATGCTGTAGCGGACTGGATATTAAGGTGTTTGGCAACCCAACCAGACAACCAAGACAAGTTTTTATGTCGGTAAGGTCATCTCAACGTGGATCACCTAAACATCCACGAACGCGTCCACGCCACCGAGGATGAGGGGCAGCCCATAGAGAAGGTTCGTGTGGGGAGGCGGGGCAGGTGCCGGCGAGGCGGGGGGTGCCGTGTGCATGCGGCGGCGTGGTCAGCAGCGACGTAAGGGTCGTGCGGTGGTTGGGGCGAAGTGGCGAACAGGTCGTGGGGGCAATTTTTAACATGGTGGGCAGAGGGATTTGCGGGTACTAAACCATGGTGGTTTGGTCTTGAACACACGAGGATCATGGGTCATTAGATTTTTTTACTGGACGGTGGAGATGGTTTGGGTCTGTCCCCTCTCATGCTTTTATAGGGGTACTAGATCAATCGATCGATAGATAGATCGATCGATAGATAGATAGATAGATAGATAGATAGATAGATAGATGCCTCTCAAGGAGGTGTTAAGGAAACATCGACAAGAAAACAGAAGGAGGAAACAGCTACTGAATGCTTTCAACAATTCAAAGAAATCAAGCATCTTTTACTGGAGTATGCTTGTGCAGAGACAGTCTGTGAAAAGGCTGATCATGTATGCAGTGTCTTCCCTTGTATTGGGTTGCGTAATTTTTTCCGAAACGGATATTGGGTTGCATTATAATTCTATAAAATGTCATGAATATATAGTGTGGAGTATGCTTGTGTTCTAGGCTTATTACTAAGTTAGAAAAGGGAGAATAAATTGTGTCCTCTTCCCTTCTTGAGAGTCTCTTCTAGTAGTACCTAGCAGAACACACCTTTCTTCAATGTACAGGATGTGTTATAGTTAATGTAAGAAAATGTGAATATCAAGCCCTAAATGAACTGTAGAGATGAAAGGTAGTTTTCCCTTCTGTGTGCATATTCTTAGGTGGATTCGGAAAACAATGGTGCAACACGGAATATTAGCCAAACGCACTAAAATCAAGAGGATTTGCTGTCAAGTGCTTTATTTCAGAGTTGTAACTTGCATGTACATTCCAAGTAATTAAGCACCTTCAGGTCGCAATATGGGATGTCACCGTATTCCTTTTTGAAGCTGAATCCTTGTTAGGCACGGGAATAATTTGTAAGTTGGCGGTGTATGGTGTTGTTAGGGATAGTTTTAGAACATGAAGGTTCACTCTTATTAGCAAACCGGCATTAACATATCCAAATGCCATTAACAGTTAAGATTTTGTGTGGCATTGTAGCAATCACTATCATTCTCAACAGCAACATAAACTTGTATAAATACCCAGACTCCGTTGGCAAGGGAGATGGATGGGTGCTATAGTGATGTCTTCAATCACTATCATTCTCAACGACAACATCCGCTCGTTCCCACTCGAATCTGGCTAGTGTCTGTCAACTACATATCCATAACACCTCTTCTACCTCTAGCTATAGCGTCCACCCTGTTCCCGTCACCTCCCCCTTGCAGGTTGCAAATGTCTAGCCTGACAAGCAAATCATTATTCTCGATCTACCAAACCGGGATGAAGGGTTGCCACACATTGTGTGCTAGCATTGGCAGCCAAAAGCCATCGATGTCAGATCACCCCCAAAATTCGGCCTAAACTGAGATCTTGCCACCATGGCGCTCATTAAGTCACTCCGGAATAAGGCCTCCTATGCTTCGGACTTATCCATAGTTAGTGATTTATCTAGCGTTGCACTCAAATTAGAACACATCTCTACATATTTTTCGTTCAGAAATTACAAGCTACTGATCTATCTAGCGTTGCACTCTAATCTTACAATATCTAGCATTTTTCTAGTGGTTTTTTTTGTACATTGTATTGCAAAGGTTTTACCTGCAGAGATCGCTGGGTACAGTAAAATCTAACACAAATTACACAAAGTTTGGAAACATCTAGCTGCAGCTTGGGACAGAAAGTAAACAATCAGCCAAAATATCGTGAAGGTGGTGGACCCCACCTTACACGCGCATGATTTTGGTTGCTGGCTGGCAGTTCTGTGCGCCCTCGTCCCTTGAAACGGACAAACAGGAGTACCGACCACCTGGTTAACACGGATTAAGTAATGTTTTTGCAATTCATATATTGTCATAACCGGTGCATTCCAATCATTTAGTGGTCCTTTTTAAATCATTTAGCAGTCTTAGTAATGTTTTTGCTATTAAGTAATGAGTATGACCAGTGCATGGAAATCATTAGCCGAATAATTAGGAGTACTAGTAAGTACTGTATTATTTAACACCTCGATTAACTTATACTCCCTCTGTAAACTAATATAATAGCGTTTAGATCACCAAAATAGTGTTCCAAACGCACTTATATTAGTTTACGGAGGGAGTAGTTCTTAATGACCTGCATGCATGGATCGCATCCAAGTTGATCCCCACTTTCTTTAATGATGTTACATCTTTGAATGCATGGGCCGCATCCAAGTACTATCAACAGATGTGGTGCCTTACTTTTCTTTTGTTGAGGCACTGAGGAAAGAACAGATCGAAATAGGAATAATGAGAGTTCTATAAGTGGAGATGTACGTGTACGTGCAAGCTATATGTCATGTACGTGTCCTATCGAAATGAAAACCATGCAGATACTCCCTCCGTCTAGGTAAATAAGTCATCTTAGGTTTCATGATGAATAAGTCATTATAGGTGGTGCACCATGAATAAGTCATCATGGTGGCGACTGGAAGTACTACAAGTGTGAACGACTAATCCTCCGTATGACGTTTATCACCAAGACTCTGGCCGGGAGCAAGTTGGCCCTCTAGTCGCCTACCATGCGTGACTAGCTCCACATGCGGTTCTAGCTGCGGCAACATCCGATGGCTCCCACTCGGACCCGGCTTGTGTGAGTTTATTGTGTCTACCATGGCACCTCTTCCGCATTTAGTTGTAGTGTCGCCAAAGTGTCCAGTACCTTAATAGTATCTGCCAAATTTTACAAGCAAAGCAAAAAACAAAATTTGTTTAGTGGAAACGATCTGCAGCACAAAATATTTGTGTCACAATGTACAGAAAAATTGATTACGAAAATGCTGGGAATTAATATTTAGAGTGCAACGCTAGATAATCACAACCTTATAATTTTTACACGACAAAATATAGGGATATGTTGTACTAACATTTTAAAATGCTATGGTTACGTGCCCGCGACACAAAGGAAACGAAAAGCCAAAATGTCGTCAAAGTGGTGGGCCGCCCGGCGCACGTGTGTTCGGGCTGCTGGCTGGTTGGCCTGATCCCTCGAAGCGGACAAACACGAAACATGTACCAACTGTTGATTTTTAGGGTAATACCTACCACTTGTAGTACTCCTCTGATTGACACTGCTCTGTGCTCCGTGGTTTTAATATACTCAACCAGTGCATGGCCAATCATTAGCCGGTCTTTTTCACTTAATTAAGTACGTACTAGTACATATAAGTGCTTAACTCTGTTAATGACATGCATGCATGGGTCACATTCACCTTCTTAATGATGGGACAACTTTGCATGCATGGATATCATATGTTCCCAATCGATATCAACGGATGTGGTGGCCTACTTTCCGTTTGTTGGGGTACTCAGGAAAAACTAGGCCAGAAAAGGAATAGGAAGAGTTTATACTTGACTAATCAATGTGCATGTACGTATCATATGAGAATGAATACCATGCATATATAGATGATGTACGTACAGAAAGAGACCTGATGGAAACAATTAGAGATGGATGGAAAGGCATTCAACTTTCCGGTAATGTAGGCAAGTTAACAGTATTATTAATAGGACTTGTTACAGTAAAGTAGAAAACTACAATCGTATACTAAATCTGTACCAAATATTATTATCATTAATTCTAATGCTAAAAGTGTGGCAATTGCAACTAAAGTTGTAGTATTCGTATCAGTAGTTTCTACCCGCGAATTAACCAGAGTCGACAATCTCTAGCGATTTTTGAGGGTCATCGATCCGGCATTAACACCGGTTCTGAAATCCGTTGTGTTTGCATGAATTCTATCTGGTTAGTTGAAACCTGGGTTTAAATGTATGCGAGTGGCGTCGGATGGCGGCCTCCCGCATTCGTATTCGTGGACGAGTGCGGGAGGAAATTTGCAGGTCACAGTTGGAGATGCCCTTAGAGCAACTCCCACGCTGAGCCAAACGGACACGCATTTTGTCCACTTTTGGTTCGTTTGGATGTGTTATTGGACGGCTGTGTTCGCTTTTTCGTTTGCCCGACGGATTTTTTTCGCGCCAAAAGAATACATGCGCATACGTCCAAATTTAACTTAATTAAGCATTAAATGGCCATTAACCGCCTGCCAAAGTCCACTATCACATTAATAAAACTTAAATTAAAAAATTGCGCCCTAGCGCGCTGCGCTAGGCGTCATCCTCCTCCCAGGGCAGGTGAGGTCGATCAATTCCGGCGCCAACCCAACCCACGGGAATGCCGCCTCCCACGCCTGTGCCGCCTCCTCCGCCGTCTGCCCCAAGGCTGCACTGCTGCACGGCGGGCGCGCTCCTCCTCCTTCTCCCGTGCCCAGTGGAGTACCACATTCCAATGGAGGAGCCGGCGGCGGGGGCGGTGGAGTAGGCGCGGTCGACAAGCTGGCGCCGTTGTGGAGCTTCCCCTTGCTCTTGCCAAAGAAACCCATGGCTAGTGTTTTGGTGTCGCTGGCAAGGAAGCAAGCTTGGCCAAATGTGGACGGGACCCCCTCCCCCGTGCTTGCAAAAAGACGGCGACCCAGTGCTTCTACCCGCTGCCAAGCGGGTCGGAGGTAGGTGGTTGCGTTTAATACGACTGCGGGCAGCAGTTTAGCGGCCGACGGATGGGGCCGCGGCGGACACCGACCGGATGCGCGGCGTGTCCATCTCGTGTCCGTGTAAATGCAAACCGGTCATAAATTTGGGTCTGAAATATGTCCGGACAAACACTGAGTGGACGCTTTTTAGGTTTAGGTCAACAAGTTGGGCCGTGGTCGGTTGCGACGCAAACCAACACGTGCGTACCATTTGGGTCGCCGCGGAGTTGCTGTCATGCCTTATGCAGCCATGAAGCGACGACGGACGACCACCTCCCTCTCCCATTCTATACCTTGCGATGAGATGGTGCTGCACGTCGCCCTGGGGTGGGGCGCTGGGATTTTTGATCGGGGAACGAGGAGACCATCAGACCAACGCTTGCTTCCGAGACGCCTATATGATCTTTCCTGTTCAAAAGAAAATAAAATTGTACCATTGCTTTTATATTGTATAAAAAGAAAGAAACAAAAGCCTCATCCGTATTAGGCTAGAACTCTGGACAGGGGCATATACTATATATATCTACGTACAGCTTCCGTTCCGTCGTGTGCGAGATCGATCAGCTCTAGCAAATCCTCCGGCGCGCGTGCTCTCGCCGGAAATTAAAGTCGCTTACACGATGGACGTCGTCCCTACGGCTCCATCTCCAAATATTTACCGTCTCGACCTCGTGAGTTTCGGGCGCATGGTCCTCGACCGTGGCCTCGTTCTCCCGGACGCCAAGGTGGGCAACATCTATCTCCCCGTCGACAAGTTCAAGCTCCTGCGCATCGATGACTGTATTGTGCGTAAGAGCGTCAGCGACATCAAGGTGATGGACAGGAGCCACCTGTACACCGGACAGGTGGTCGCGTCCGCGTCCGACATGGAAGGCCAGCTCGGCGTCATCACCGGCGTCAACACCCTGCTCAACCTCGCCAAGCTCGATAACAACGGCATGGCGACCAAGATCATCAAGGGAGTGTCCCCGTCTGGCCTGCGGCGAGTCAGGAGCCTCAACCTCGGGGACTTTGTCGTGTCCGGTCCGTGGCTCGGCCGGGTCGTGGAGGTGTCGATCGACATTGATGTGTTGTTTGCTGATGGAGCAATCTGCAGGGTCACCGACGCGGAGGCCGTGTCCAAGAACCTGGAAAGAGTGACTGACAGCTACACCATGGTGAGCATGCATCGCCACCAAATGAACAGTCGATTCCACCAGGGGCAACACGTCATCGGGTCGGATGCTTGTTCAGTCTTCAAGGCGGCGCGGTGGCTTAATGGCTATTGGCATCCTCAACGAGAAATAGGAAGAATCATGAAGGTGGAGACGTCTGGTGTACTCGTCTACTGGGTTGCATCGATGCATTGTGGCACCGACAAAGAGCTAGTGGAGGCATCCGCTCCTCCGGCCTACCAGAACCCAGACGATCTAACATTCTTCTGCGCCTCGTACAATTGCTGCTGGGGGCTTGCTGACCGTTGTTTTTTTCTTGAAACTAGTTCCACCGAAGGGGATGCAATTTCTGTTCCTGATCAACACAATGATGATGATGATAATGAGGAGGAGGACGAGGACGAGGACGAGGAGGAAGAGGAGCAATACAGTGCATGTTCACAAGACAATCAAGACGAGTGTGAAGCATCAACCTCCCAGGTGGTACCACCCACAAAGCAGAATGATGTGAGGTTTTATCGGAAGCAGCTACGGAAGGTCCGCTTTGAGGGACACAGATGGGGCAAGCACCTGCAAGCAATGAGACATGTGGAGGTGGAGTTTCCCATGGTCGTCGCCAACACTTGCACCACCGTTGACGTGTTGTGGCAGGACGGCACACGGCAGCATGGCAGACCTTCAGCAACCCTCGTCCCGTTTGGGATCGTGAATGAGCAAGAGTTCTTCCCGGGACAGCATGTTGTCGCCAACGTTCTTCCTACTAATGCTGCCGTTGATGCTACTGGTGATCCTAATGACATGACAACTACTAGTGTCAATAATGACAATATTGCCCCCGGAACTAGACCAATGCAGCGTGTGGGCATCGTCAAGAGCCTGCAGTATGAGGATCAGACGGTTTGTGTCTCATGGTTCAAGAAGAGAAGGCACCTTGACGAGGTTAAGGAGGTGGAGTGCGATGACACCGTCAGTGCTTACGACCTAAAGATAGACTCTAGCCACTCTGCTTACTACGGAGATATAGTCATTCGTCTCCTACCATCAGGATCAACCGACAACGGTGAAAGCATACCGTTGTTACAGGGAAACAAGAAGGAAAACGGCGTTGATGCTGATCTTTCGTGGGTGGGGCGTGTAGTTGAACTTCCTAATGGGCACGTCCAAGTCAAGTGGGGTGATGGTAGCATGTCAACGGTACGTGGATAGCTTCTAATACCTTTCCTGGCAACTACAACTACTTCCTATGTTACAATTCTCTACACAACTCATTAGCCATTCTTGATTTGTGTGGGCATGCTGTAGGTATTGCCCCATGAGATCGCCGTCATCAAGGACAAGCACTACATGGAGCTATGGCTTGAAATGGGCGACTGGGTAGAGGACGATGGCACCGATGATGCACCTGAAGAAACGGCTGCTGCCAACACGGTATATATCTAATCTATCTTTCTAACATTATCCATTTCGACAAACAGTGAGGTGACGGGACTATTTTGGTTTCTCCTCGCAGGCACCAAAGTACTTTTTATACTATGATATAAATTATTATATGGATGGATTCACCTTATGTGTTATCTAATTTTAGGAAATCAATCTTCAGAATCTAGATAACGATGTCGATGGTGTCAACCTGGCAATGTCGAGGGCAAGCCTTTTAGGTTTTTCATTCCAGTCTTTCCTCCAATTGACCAGCGACGTGGTGGCTCGAGGTAAAGGATACTTGATGAACTGGTGGCCCTGGTCGTCGTCCTTACCAAGCTCAGAGTTACCCGCACACACGAATGATGATAGTATCGGTGGTGCTGCAATGGAGACCAGCGATGCTGCCATAGATGTGACCAGCCATGGTTTTGCCGAGGGAATGAAGGATGCAGATGCTACCTGTTTCTGCGACGAACCGTTCTGCTTTCCATGTTTTGATGTATTGCAGATTAGCCCTTTGGATCACCACTACCTTGACAGTACGGACAAGGTAATTATATTTCTGTTAGAGAAAATGATGAAGAACGGGAGGTAGTTAAGGTTAGAGTAAAGAAAGTTTGCATGCACAATATGGTTTGTCTAACGTTGGAATCCATCTGCAGCTTAACTGTGGCATTCACTTTTTACTGCAAAATAAAATTGAATCCCTTTGACTTACAATTAAGTAAATGACCACACAACATGTTACAAGTCATAATAAGACGAATTTTACAGAATATTGAACTTCAATGAATGCTCTCTTTTTTAGGAAATGCAGGGCCCTAGTCGTGGGAAGACTTGGGCCAAAACAGTGCAAAAAGAATGGAAAATTCTGGAGAACGGCTTACCAGGTATGTGAGTGCACCTCAAAATACACACAGGTCCATGCATCTACAAAATTTAATAGACAACTATTTAATGTGCAGAAACCATTTACGTCCGAGCGTTCGAGGACCGCATGGATCTACTTCGGGTGGTGATGGTGGGCGCAAGTGGGACACCATACCATCACGGCCTCTTCTTCTTCGATTTGCAGCTACCTCCATCGTACCCGGATGCCCCACCGCAAGTGTACTACCACTCCTTTGGCCTACGCCTCAATCCCAACCTCTATGAGTGTGGTACAGTGTGCCTCAGCCTGCTAAACACATTCGGTGGCGAGGACACTGAGGTATGGTCGCCGGCAACTTCAAGCCTGCTCCAAGTCGTTGTCTCCATCCAGGGCCTCGTCCTTAACGACCAACCATACTACAATGAGGCCGGCTATGAGACATTGGTTGGCAAACCAGAGGGCCACCGCAATGCGCTGCCCTACAATGAGAATGCTTACCTACTAACCCTCCGGACTATGCAACACCTTCTATGTCGGCCACCTCGGGGATTTGAGGAATTCGTCAAGGAACACTTCCGCCGTCGGGGAAGGTTTGTGCTCAGGACATGCAACGCGTGGCTGCAGGAAAATGTTGTCGACGATGCCGATACCACTGAAGCGACTAGGAAGCACCCGTGCTCCACTGGGTTAAGGCTTGCACTCACCAACGTGGCGCCGAGCCTCGTGGCAGCCTTCGCAAAGCTCGGCGTCGAGGGGTGTGAAGAGTTCCATTAGCAGCAAATCAAATTGCCATGTGCTCTCAGCACCACTCACTAGACTGAGTAGTTGCGGGTATAGGATATTTTGTGATCCTGGTGGTGTTGTGATAATCATGCACATTTTTGTTCTACAACAATTACATACTCCTTTTTGCTTTATTTATCTCTCTCCCTCTCTCTCTCTCTCTCTCTCTAGAGTCATCAGGAGAGATACTATCGTAGAGTAATCATTTACCTATCAACATACTCTCTCTCTCTCTCTAGAGTCATCAGGAGAGATACTATCGTAGAGTAATCGTTTACCTATCAACATATATAACGGCTGGGTGTATATTTGTCATTGTGATACATCAGTACAATATCTATTTCAGAAAAAAAGAATCTACATATATATAGTGCTCATCGAATTGGCGCAGAACATGCATGGTCATGCTCATCTACCAATAATAGACCAAGATGTCCAAAAGCAGGTTAGAGAGCATATTAAGCATGCATTTCCGGACATTGGCAGAAGACCATTTATGTACCCCTTATATAGTGCTCATGGGTTACAAGTTTTGCTACACCTACAGCCAATTCATCTGCAAAGACCCCACACACGCACAAATAAATCATCTGCAAAGGGCGGTGCCATATGGTGAAGTGAAGAAATGAACTTCCCCACCACAACTATTCACTTCCAAAAATCATAGAGTACACTGCAAAAGAAATGGGGTTTAATTGGAAAACACTATTTGGTGTAAAGCTACCGATTAAGATGGTTATGCTCTTCAAAGTACTCCATCCGTTCCTAAATATAAGTCCTTTTAGAGATTTCAATATGGATTACATACGGAGGAAAATGGGTGAATCTACACTCTAAATTATGTCTATTTACATCCGTATGTAGTCTATATTGAAATCTCTACAAAGATTTGTATTTAGGAACGGAGGGAGTAGAACATAACCGTATATCTGCTTCGGTGCACCCCCCTTAAACACATCGAGGGCTCGGATTAACCAATACCCCTTCCTCTTAGGTGTTTCAGAATGCAATCTGCTACTCGCATCTTAATTGCACCGGTGTAAAGTTGATCTTCAGTGTTGTCCACAGGGGTGTGCGGACAGAGCGATCACACAGCCCCCGTAAAACAGGCCCCCTAAGGCTGCGTTCTGTTGGCATGGATTTGAAGGGGTTTGGCAGGGATTGAATCCCATACAAGTCAAATCCCCCCGAGATCACCTCCAATCCCCTTGAGACAGGGTGTAACCGAACAAAGCCTAACGGAGAGTAACAAATTTGAAAGGAAAACGACTGGGTGCGGTGCGCCGGCCGAACTTTGGGCCGGACGCATCCATGCGTGCTTGGCCCCAGCCACCCACCAGGCGACACGTAGACACGGGGCCACCCACGCTATTCCTCTCTGCTTTATTCAACCTCGCACGGATCTCGCCCTATAACGAACGCATCTCACGCCTCCCCCGTTGCAGCCGTCGGCCATGGATGTAGCTTGGAAGATCGAAGTCCCCACCGACCATGGTTGCAGCCCCGCTCGTGTTCCCCCCCCCCCCCCCTTCTTCCTTCTCCCTCACTTCCTTTCTCCTCCTCCTCCTCTTTTCCCCCTTTTTTTGCTGCAACCGGCGGCAGGCCAAACGTCGTGGAGGAGGACCGAGGTGCCCCGTGCTAGAACCATGGCGACCGGGAGGAACTGCAACCGCGACATCGGGGAGAGTTGCGAACAGTGTTTTCCCATGCTACAACTGTGGAGGCAAAAAGCTACATCCGGTAGATAAAAAAGCTTCAACCAAACAACGGAACAGAGAAAAAGATACAACCGTTTTGACAAAAGCTTAAACCCGCAAATAAAAAAGCTTCAACCAGAGATACCGACATATCCATCTCACCTCTTTCGTAGGCCATATGGACCGCGTAGGTCACTTTTCATCCGCATCGTCGAGGCTTGCGATAAAATTTGCCATTTCTTGGCCCGGCGTAGGAATGCCGCTGGTCTGATTGGTTTTAGTGCATATTAAAAAATCGGCCGCGATGAGAGTGATTGCATATGGTGTTCCAGCCGACTATGCGTATGAATATCAAAAGTGTATGCGTCTTTGCAAAGACAATAATCCGGATTTTTGGCCCGGAGTATCTTCACGCTCCAAACGAAGATGACGTAAAGAAACTCATGGCAATGAACGAAGCAAGGGGATGGCTGGGCATGCTAGGTAGTATTGATTGCATGCATTGGAGCTGGAAGAACTGCCCGGTGGCTTGGGCAGGGCAATACACCGGCCACAAATGCAAACCCACCATCGTGCTTGAAGCTGTAGCCTCACATGATCTATGGATTTGGCATTGCTTCTTTGGTTTGCAGGGGTCTTTGAATGATATCAATGTGTTGCAGCGATCTCATTTATTTGCTAAGCTAGCTAGTGGCAAAGCTCCGGCTTGCAACTATACTGTCAATGGCTATGACTATACCATGCGGTACTATCTCGCCGACGGTATTTATCCATCATGGTCAACATTTGTGAAGACCATTAATGACCCTAAAATCAAGAAGCACAATTTATTTTTGCCGAAGCACAATAAGATTGCCGAAAGGGTATTGAGAGGGCATTTGGTGTATTGCAAGCTCAGTTTGCCATTGTTCGAGGTCCTGCTTGCTTCTGGGATAAAAAATCCCTTTGAAACATTATGATTGCTTGTGAAATTTTACACAACATAATCATTGAGGATGAGAGGGATTTGGACTTGGAGTACAACTATGACAATGTTGGTTGTCGTGCGAAGCCGGCCAGGGATGCAGATGAGATCAGTGCATTTCTTGAGACTTACCGGAAGATCAAGAACTGTGATTTGCACAATCAACTCCAGCATGATCTTATTGAGCATTGGTGTCAGCTATATGGGCAGAGATAGATCACCAGTTGTATCCATTTCTATCCGTGTGAGATTTGAACAATTTTGTGTTGTAATAATTATTTGAATTCGAACATTTATTGTAATGATGACTATTGTTGTATTGTGAGTTGCTTGACCATTTATATAATTGTATGTTAAATTTATTTTAGATTTCATTCAATTGACATTATTGTGACATGTGCAACTTTTTGATGTTTTATAAAAAAATTGCGGTGCGGCGAGCGATCCGGCCGAACAGATCCCGCAATCGCGTCCCGCAAAATTAATGGGATGCGTTTGCGGGATCTGTTCGGCTAGAGTGCTCGGCACACCGTAAAAACAATTTGCGGGAGCCCTTATACGTGTTTTGCGGGAGGCCGGTTACGGATCCGCTATAGATGCTCTTAGGCCCTTGAGGAGGGTCAGTAGTAGTAAAGCCCATGACATTCAATTTGCCACGCAACCCTTCACATGCCCCTTCGTTGCCAGTTTCTTGTTCACGCTAGCGATTCACCCCAGACCAGAAGCATGCGTTCGTGAGCTTCACCACCCGTCCACCCGTGTCAGCCACCGGCGCCGAGGCCACCACTGGCCAGCTTGACTTTTTTGATGCAGGTAGCTTTCGAAACACCGTAATAGTGTGGTGGTCCATGGGCTCGAGCCATCTCACCCCTGTAAAATTTGGACTGTCATGGTAGCCTTCTTTGTTTGTGCGGCTGCGTCCTATAACCCCTCGCATCTCATTGCTCCCTCTTTAAACCCTTGTTGTAAATTTCTGCCCCTAATTATGAGGTGAGGAATCTCCCACCCAGCAAACTTCTTTTTATTTTTTTACAAAAGAAGAGACTGGAAGTTTTAAAAAAAAATCTAATGGTATGGTGACCTATAATCATACTCCTAGATGGAACCATGGAACCACAAACAAACCCATGATTTTTTTTTTGAAGAACAGAGGACAGGAAAAAAAAAGTGACAAGAAAAAGAAAGTGTGCTTTATATGTTGAGCTGCAATAGCACCTAGCCCCATATCCATATTCGCTACCATTTGAATGGTAGTATATCTTTTAATTTTTGGGTGCTGTATATCTAAAAAGTAATTGTAATGTCCTAAGCAAAAGCTCAAACAAGAATAATACTACATCTCAGAGCAGGAATAGCCAATCTCAGATCCAATTTGGTTACCGACTCTCGGCCGATCTCATATACAAGATGCAGAAACAGCAGATTCAAGGAAACAACAAAATAGTACGACCGATCGACGCCCTGCCGCCGGCCACGCCCATATGATTAATTATAAGGGTCTGTCTAGGACACATCTAGATGTGACATAGTTAAACTGATGTCCACTCTGTTTGTGGTCTATTTTTTATCCTATTTTTCTTTGTTTCTTGTTGATGCATTATGTATTTGTGGGAGCTTAGATATGATATCCTTAAAAAACATCTAGATGTGAATTAGAGAAACTGTAATTATAATTAGTTTATGCTGTTCCGTTTGCCCAGCCCCAGTGTGTGTGTCCGTTTAATCGCAGAGGCGAGGCACTTGCCCCATCTTTTCTTCTTGCCATCTCTCTCTCTGATTTGCCAGCAAAACAAGAGCTAATCAAACTATTTCCTTCAAAGTATCCGAGGCCCGTTAATTAATTCTGGAGGCACTGTTGGCTATCGTAGCCCCGTACCGTAGGCGCCTCAGTTGCCGTTCCTGATCCCATGGTTTGCTTTACCATCGTTTTTTTTCTTTTTTGACGAGAGAGAGAGAGAGAGAGCGAGAGAGAGAGAGCGAGAGAGAGAGATCTTTACCATGTTTATGCAGACAAGGCGCTGGCTGGTTTTGCTGCCTCCAAATTGTGTTCTTTTGGTCATGTGCCATGCCGCCCATCTCTCTCTGTGCGTGACGAGTAAATGGTCCATACTTCCAGTACAACGTTCCTCTTTGGTATCTCCATGGGCGTGTCACAAATCGGACACATTGTCCATCCACATTACGTGTTCAAATGAGGATGCCCTTGAACTTCTCTGTCATTTTAGCCGGCATTCCTCCTCGCTTCTTCTTCTTCTTCTTCTTCTTCTTCTTCTTCTTCTTCCACTTTCTCCCCCGGATCCCTTTTTGACCTTCTTGACCGGTTCGTCTTTTGTTGGATCGCCACCTTCATTTACATTGCTGATGCAGGCAGTCTTGACGGAATGGGCAATACATAGGAACCAATTGGGTTGTGCATTCAACTTCAACCAACAATGCACCAAGAGGAAGTGCTTCTTTTTCACCCTCAAGGACAATGTGCACGCATGGGAGGGACCCAAAAGAGAACATGCTCAAAATGTTACATATTCGGCCAAATGACCAACAAACAGAGCATACTCTTGGCCTGTCCGGTGAAAGTGTACGTATAGAAAATTTAGGGCAAATTACGGAATGGAGTAAAAAATGCATTGGGAAGATGCATGTTCGACGGGTTTTTGTGCACTGCTGTATAAAATAATAATTTTATTAGTGAGTTTTGATGCAGGGCCATTCATATGCAAAGGTAAGTTATTAATAATACAAAGACAAAATTGTTTTAGCATGTCACAAGCATGCATGGCAAGCTGCCCACGTTCTTGCACATGCACGTGCATGAAATCAAACTTGGTACAAGTAATACGTGTGCATGCATGTCCTATCCACATGCACGTAGGGTAGATGTGGTGGTCTAGCTTTGTACATATATGTATTAGGTATTCGGGTGTCTCGATCGGCCGGGAAGCTCACGTGTGTACATACCCGAATACCCGTTCATATGTATACATCATATATGTATGTATTTGAGTATCTATGGGCCGTTCGGCAAGGGCACACCTACGCATCCGAATACCCGATATACATGTACTATGTATCCTTCTTTTTGATGTTCGGACAGGTACATAAAATATGTGTGTGTCTTGATGGGTGTGAACTACATCTAGCACGTACGAGGAATGGAATTATATGACCGAGGGCAATCGGATCCGTACATATATTCGGCAAGCCATCAGAGTTTTGGAAACAAATGCAACCGACCTCAAGGATCATCAAAGAAAAGCATATATGAGGTACGTATCAGATAACTTTCCTAGTTTGGTGCAGGCTTGTGCGTCAAGAAGAAACCATGGGAAGGAAACCTCTACCCGGAGGCTGCAACGTTGACTCGCCAACAAACCCTAGCACCTCAGCCTATAAATACATGAGGAGGCAGAGCACGGAGGAGGGGGCTCAGGCAGAAAACAAAGCCCACGCAGCCAACAAGCCAGAACCCACGCAAAAGAGCAGCATGGCGGCCGCGGAAGATGTGCCCAATGCAAACGAGGTTTTGAACTGGAAAGGCAGGAGAAGACGCGCCGTGGGCGGCGGCGTCGACGAGAGGGAAAGCAAGCAGCAGCTTCTCCGGAGCAAGGCGCTCGGCCGGGATACCGAGGCAGAGGGAAGGACGCGCCTCTGGGGGCGGCGTGCTCACCGGTCTACACTTACATCCCCTTGTCTGTCCGACGACTGCACCGGCACCGGCACCGCATCACCGGCATCGTGGGATTGAGCGTCTGTCAAGGATGCAACATGCATGGAGTTCCATCTCTCAGGTTAGCATAATACTAAATACATACATCTATTTCTCTTGTGTACCAGCTGAGGAAACACATGCACGTACAAGACTCCTGAAGCAGTACATGGATGAGTTCCCGCAGCTCCTGCATGCCTCGTCTGGGCAGCAGATGTGCTGGCCCTGGACACGGAGGACGGAACACGCCCAGGAGGAAGGCACAGGAGGAGAAGAGGGCTACGTACGGGAGAAGGGGACGCGTCCGTGGCGGCGGCCCCAGAGAACTCAGGCGGCAAACACAACCAGGCGCGGCGGGCGGCGTTTGTACCTAAGGAGACCAAGACGGGCTGTGCACTCAGGAGAACGCGTCCATGGCGGCGGCGTGTGCCAAAGTCACAATAATCTTTCTTTTTCTATGTGTTCTAAGCTATTTTGCAGAGGGTCCGAGCAGCAGCAAGAGGTGACGGGCACGCGCGACGCGTGCGCCGGAGGCGGGAGAAGGGCAAAGGCTTCACGCAGCAAAACGCACTCGGCGGAGCGACGGCATGCAATTCCAACACACGCCCAGGAGGGAGATGCGCCTGTGGAGGACACGCCCATGGTGAAGGCGCGTGCGCCAAGGAGGAGCGCGGTGGCGCCCTCGTACACACGCCCTGGACGGGTACACCGGCGGCGATGGCGATGGAGCGTTAGCACACCCTCTTCTCTCTCTACGGTACAATGGAGGTGACGGATGACGCGCCCAGCGGAGGTGGCGGCGGACGAAGAGGCGCTCTTCTCTTACCGGGTGCTGTCGAGGCGGCGGACGACGCGCCTGACAGTGGTGGCCGCGGACGAAGCGGCACTCTTTCTTGTACCAGTGGACGACGACGCAGGACAAGGAGACTGCATCAACACCGCCAGGCCCATCGCCAACATCATCAACACAGTGCCGCGGAGGATTGCAATGTGGAGCATGCAAGGAGGACGTAGGTGTGGCGCTCGTTGGGGACACCGTCGACGTCTGCTTTGTCAAGCTGGAGCCCGGTGGCGTGGAGGCTCGCATGGATGCCGCCGTCGTGCCGCGGTGGATGGACGGAACTCGGTAGGACGATGCTCGTCGTCTTCTTCATCAAGTTGGCACCATGGAGGACGAAGGCATGGAGGCTCGCGAGGATGCCGCCGCCGTGCCCCGGTGGATGGCGACACGAAGCTCGCTAGGACGACGCCCATCGTCTTCTTCATCAAGCTGGCGCCACGGTGGACAAAGGCGTGGAGGCTCGCGAGGATGCCGCCGCCGTGCCGCGATGGATGGCGCCACGGAGTTCGCCAAGACAACGCCAATGTCAACATCATCAATCCGGTGCCGCGGAGGACGAAGGCATGGAGGCTCACGAGGATTCCCCCGCCGTGCCCCGGTGGATGAAGATACGGAGCTCGCCAGAACGACGCCCATAGTCTTCGTCATCAAGCTGGCGCCACGGAGGACGAAGGCATGGAGGCTCGCGAGGATGTCGTCGCCATGCCGCGGTGGATGGCGCCACAGAGTTCGCCAAGACGACGCCAATGTCAACATCATCGACCCGGTACCGCAAAGGATCGTGGCGTGGAGCTCGCAAGGAGGGCGCCACCAACGTCAACATCATCAAGCTGGACCCCGGAGGCATGGAGCTCGCTGGGATGCCGCCATGTGCCGCGGAGGACAACGAGGACATGGAGCTCGCCAGGATGACGTCCATCATCAACATCATCAAGCTGGTGTCGCGGAGGACGGAGGCGTGGAGCTCGCGGGACGACACCACCGATGTCTACCTCATCAAGATGGAGCCCGCGACCCGGAGCCATGAAGATGACACATGCCCTCGGTGCTGCCCGCAACACGGAGCCCGCTATGCAAGAGGCGCTACGCGATGACATGGCTTTACCAACCCTTACCACAGTCTCGTGAGGTGTGCCCTTGTCTTGGCGGACCGCTGTATACTCGGCGTCCAGTCGAGACGAGGTACCACTATATGGTGCTATTCGCCACACGGAGCCCATGAAGACGAGGCGTGATGGCGAGGAGGCGATGTGACTTCACCAACACTAACTCCTGATGGCCCCGTGAGGCGGTGCCCTTGTCTTGAAGGACCACCGTAAATTCGGCGTCCAGCTGAGATGAGGCGCCAACCACACCGGCAATGCCGACACGAGCGTGCGTTGGTTTTACACCGACGCTGGTCTCCATAAGAATACTCTCACGAGGCGAACCCCTTTGCGTACCCCGACGAAACCGCTACATCGTCAAGAAGTCCGAGCAGAGCAGGACCCATGCAACTTCAGCACCGACTACATCAACGCTGTCAAGCACTAGTAGAAAACAGGGCTTTGGTCACAGGGCAGTATTCACATTAGTCCCGGTTCAGTCACGAACCAGGACTAATGTGAGCATTGGTCCCGGTTTGTGCGGCTTAGGCATTAGTCCCGGTTCACCTGGGCCCTTTAGTCCCGGTTGGTGCCACGAACCGGGACTAAAGGGTGCGATGCCCATTAGTACCGGTTGGTGGCATCAACCGGGACTAAAGGCCTAAAGTCACACACTCATATTCCAGAGATACCGAAACAAAAAAATTCCGCGGTTGAACTACCATAATATCTAGAAATGTAGATCTTAAACTAGAAAGGCTTTTTTGGATGGAAAAACTCTGACTTCCTAGTTTTAGTTAGTAGAAACCTAATTGGTTAAAATTCCGTCCAGTAAAACGGAAAAATTATAGATTTCTAAAATGATAGATAGGAATATAGCGAATAAAGCCATTGCGATCCCCATAAAATCAGTAGTCCCCCAACCCGGGGCGACTTTCCCATATTCCGAATTCACTAACCTTTAGTCCCGGTTGGTGCCACCAACCGGTACTAATGGGCTTTGAGGCATTGCGATCCCCATAAAAGGTCCCATTTTCAAACTCTACCACCCACCCCCCCCCCCCCCCCCCCCGGGACCGCCTTTTCAGTTTTAGAAAAAACAAAAGAAAATGATGGAAATGTCAAAAAAATAAAATAAAATAGGTTTCCCATGTGATATGTGGTCTAGTTGTTGGGAAAATTTAGAAATATGAATTTCGACTTTATTTGCAAAATCTCTCTGGAATTTGTAAAATGGGCATAACTTTTGCATACGAACTCGGATTAAAAAGTTTTTTTATATGAAAAATCATCTACTCGAATAGTTACATCCGAATTTAACGGGGGGAACCCCGTTAAACATTTTCAAAATCCTCAAAAACCTAACAGAAAAAAGTTACAGGGCTTTTAAGATCTAGAGTGGAAAAAAATCGAAAAAATTTCAAACTTACTAATGGCGCTCCATTTGCTAGGTGCGCCACTAGTAACAGAAAAAAAATATAGTTTCAAATTTCTTTTGGAAGAAATGTGGTCAAATCTGGTCAAATTGTGGTCAAACTAATTATTCTAGAATATTAGTGCTACTAAATAATTATTTCAGTTTTTTTGAATTTTGGTCAAATCTGGTCAAACTGTGGTCAAACAATGGTCAAACTAATTATTCAAGAAATATTAGTGTTACTACATAATTATTGTTTTTTAAAACTATAGTTTCAAACTCAAACAGTGAAATGTGTCACTTCATGCTCAAGCTAAATTCCTGAGGGTTAATAGGATTGACAACTTACTATTGTCAGGAAAATAATATGTGCAGACTTGGAAACGAGGGAGAACAGAACCTGAAAGTTAAGCGTGCTCAGGCTGGAGTAGTGAGAGGATGGGTGACCGTCCGGGAAGTTAGATAATGAGGGATGATTAGAGATTAGAGGGACTAAAGGGGAGAGGCATTAGTAACAACCCTTTAGTCCCGGTTCAAAAACCGGGACTAAAGGGCCTTACCAACCGGGCCAAAAGCCCCTTTTTCTACTAGTGAAGACCGACAAGGCGCGGCGGCGAGGGCGAACGTGGCCAACACAAAGCCATGTTTTGAGCGGCACGTGTACCGACGAGGACACGGGCTTTGCTGCTGCCCACACCATACACTCACACCATCATCATCATGCATGGAGAACGCGAAGCGAAGATGACGAAGACGACCGCACGGCTTAATCGGAGGTATCTCGCGGAGCAACCCGCGGGAGTAATTAACCGGGAGCTTTTCGAGGCCCCGGGAACAAGGAGATCGCACATCGCCATAGTCAGGCAGGCTGCGCTAGTAGGCCACGGAGAGCAACCTTTTTTATGGGATCTTGTAATTTTGTTCATCCAAAGAGATAAATGAAATACTTGTTTCCCGTATCACTTTTCTTTGTGTACTATGATACACTGGCACGCCCGCATTTTGTTTTTCCCCGGCGCATGAGAGAAATCAAACATCTCCTCTTCCCTTCTTCCGGAGTGCACATAAGATTTTTCTCGTGTCAAACAATGCAAGCCACCATCTCTCTCATCTTTAATTACCCAATCCCCCAATGACCTAAGTGCATGTAAAAATTAAGGAGACCATGTGTAGAATTTATTGGTGTTGATTACCGTCTAATGAGAGAAAATCAATTTTTTTCTACTTTAAAGCGCATTAAGAAAATAGAAGTACACTCTTTTGTGGACAAATTTAAAGTCAAACGTACACTCTTCACCGGACGGAGGGAGTATCTAACTAAATGACCAACACACATAGAACACTTGCTCGGTGATTTGCGCACCACTTGGACACCGGTTTAAGAGTGTTTTTAATGGTTGCAATACTTGCTCACCAACTCTTGCCATGGCGAGTGAGCGACTTTTGTGTACCATCTCGGATTCTCTCCATGCGGTAGGGATCAAAATTCTTTTGCTCATGGAATCAAACATGAACATTGCACCAAAAGATAGAGCCTCTTTGCTCCATACCTGGAAAATGATCGACGCTAGTGGTCAACCACACAGCACACAACAATTCATACTCCCTCAAATTAAAACTTTCTCCCCTAAGTTAAAAAAAAACATTATCCCCTACCCTTCTTCTTTGTGTCAGCACGGATCTCACCAAATATACTAACACATCCTGACGTGTCCACAGAGAGTGATAAGGCGGATGCCATCCAACTGTAGGCACCAAATGTCCACCCTATTACAAATGGATCTTTCGAAAAAGGACAAATTTCATCCTAAATCAGACAATATTTGTTAAATTTTGATATATTGCAAATAAAATGGACAATATTTAAAAAAGTTTCAACTAAACCCAATGAAATCTTAACCAACCTAAACTAAATTAAGATAGATACCGGACAGTGATCTCGTAGGTATGGCCTCCATGGCCGCCGGCACCTCCGTCATCATTGTCATTATCGTCTGAGTCGTCGCACTTCTAGTGACGGAAGCCCCGCCAGGCATCGCGACAACCCTGATTGACCTCCACTGCGCACTAGGGGTGCAGCCCCTCGGCTGCCTCTGCCTGACAAGACGCTCGGCCGCAGAGTCCATCTGGCGCAACTCGATGTTCCCTTTGATTCAGGCCAAGTGCTCGGACTCGACCAACTCCACTTTGCGGAGTTGGTCAACGGTTGTTGATCTGGCGGCCACGGTGGGCTGACATCTTCGTGGTAGTCATCCGCGAGTGCCTGGTTCACTAGGACCCTTGGCGCGTATTGCTTGATGCGGACGGAGTGGGAGGTGTGCGGATTTTGCGAGACGAGCCAAGAGAAGAGGAGAGGCGACAGTGTAGTGTTGTAAGGTTTGCGTCCGAGGCCGACCAACTTATATACTAGAAAAAAAAGGACACCATCGAGCAGAGCCCGTCTGTGAAAAGGTTGGTCATGTATATATTGTCTTCCCTTGTATTGGGCTGCGTTATAATTTTTCTATGAAAGCTCATGAATAGTGTGGAATATAGTTTTGTTCTAGGCTTGTTGCTAAGTTTAAAAACAAAAACTGACATCTTCCCTTCTTGAGAGTCTCTTATAGTACCTAGCAAAAAATGCCTTTCTTCAATGTACGAGATGTGTTATAGTTAATGTAAGGAAAAATTCGCGTAACACATTATTGTCAACCCTAAATGAACTGCAAAGATGAAAGGTAGTTTCCCCTTCTGTGTGCATATTGTTAGCTGGATTCGAAAAACAACAGGGCAGCAGGAAAATTTAGTCAAACGCACTGAAATGAGAGGAATTGTTGTCAACGACTTTATTTAGGAGTTAACTTTTGTATGTACATTCCAAGTAATTAAGCACCTTCACACCGTGATATGGGGTACATCGTATTATTTTTTGGAGCTGAATCCTTGTCAGGTACGGGGATAATTTGAAATTTGGCGGGGCTTGGTGTTGTTAGGGATAGTTTGAGAACATGAAGTTTCACTCTAATTAGCAAACCAACATTAACATTTGTAAAAGCCATTAACAATTTAGGTTTTGTTTGGCACAGTAGCAATCACTATCACTCTCAACAGCAACTTAAACTTGTATAAATACCCATCAACCAGTGAGAATCATGTTAGTTGATTTTAATCACTTTTAGTCCGCACACGCTATCAGCACTGCCTCTGGCAAGCAACATCAAAGTGAAATAAGGAGAAATGAAATGTGAGACGAATTCAAGGGATTAAACCGGCCGCACGCTCTTGTCTTGACCTTTTTTCAATTTCTTTCGCGGGAGAACCATTGATCCGCCTTTGATAGTTGACGCCACCAGGTTGGCATTCGGCGCGGTCATGATCCAAGGAAGCACCCTCATCGTCGCTTCTTTGTTTACCATCGTGGCCTAATTATCCGCGATGGGAATGCACACTGTGGTGCTAAAAACGCCACCCTGCTTCGTTGGTGCACCGTGCAGGACTACAACTCGGTCGTTGCTGCGAGCCACGCCGGACCAACGGCTTTGAACTTCACCACTCCTCCATTGTGCTGAAGCCTCACCGGTCGGATGGAACCATTTCTGATGATTGCATTCTGCAAATGAAACAACACCTATAGGAAAAAGAATTGTGGTCGAGTTGTGCAGCCCTACCCTCACAACAACACGTAGTTTTCCTTTTCCCTAACCCTAGGCGAATAGGGCAAACTCTCTCCTCCAAACTTTGTCGGCGAGCCCGTGGATTCCCCTCCCCTCCGCCTACCGCTCCGACGGCCGGTGGCGGGGAGGGGAATCCCGGTGCCTCCGCTCCGGTTAGTAGTTTAGGTTAGGGTTTTTTAATCCTTGCAAATGCGGTGCTCGGGCGGATGGCGGCGATGCTTCTTCGAGTTTGTTTTCCGGGCTCCGATCCTCCTCGAGTTCATCCATCTATATGTAGTCGGCAGAGCTCCAGCGTAGATTCCTGTCGTCTCTTTGGGGCGGTGAGTTTAGGGTTTCTCGTCTTGTGGCGAGATTGGTGTCAGATGTTTCAGATCCATGCAAGGGTTCCACGGCGACGACTGCGGCTCCAAGGCGCTGGCCCTTATGGGCACGTGCACGAAGACTTCCTGGCTTTCATCAACAAGGTCAAGCCGACCCTTACTACTATAGCACGTGACGTATAATTATTTGCACAGGATTACTTATTAGTACTCCTTTCGAACGGACAGGTTTGCACGTCCCCGTGTAATAAAAGAAGCAAATAGACGAAACGAAAAAGCCCTGCAATAAAAAGAAGAAAAGACGGAACCATAGTTGATCATATCCAAACGAAGACCCAAAGTAGATGAAAGTGGTCGTAGCCAGGGGAGAGGGCAAATCCATGAAACGAAACGGCAACTCCTGCCATGAACTGTATTGGCTGCTGGGCAAATGGGAAAGCACAACTACTCTTGCAGCCTTGCAGGGGGTGGGAGAAGGAAAAGAATGGGGCTTTTCCTGCACCTACGTACGGGCGATGGGAAGAACGACAACCCAAAAGGTGCAGCGCATGCCGCGCCTCGGGTCCGCTGCCCGCTCTTTCCTTGGACGCCGTCTGCTTCCACCGTTAGCATACCTAACAGTGACGGACGTGATCACGGGAAGGCACACGAGGAGACACGGAAGATCAAGTCTCTTTGTTTATTACAAGTACTAGATGGTGGGCACCTGTGGGGTGTACTATTGATCAAACCTGCGCCCTTGTTTTGTCCTAGTACTAGTAGTAGTACTTCGAACAATATTCCAATATTTAATGAAGCTTTCCTCCTCTTTAGTTCAACAAAACAAGATTCACTTTAGCCTACCTTAGCTAACCATAGCGATCCCCAAGTGCAAGTGGTATAATTGTCCATATAAGGTTCATCGCTGATGCCCCAGCCGGGAGCAAGGAGGCCCTCTTGTCGCGTCTTCATGTGCATGATATCCTAGCTTCGACAACATCTATTGGTTCCCACTCGGATCCTGCTGATGGGGGTCTACTGTGTCTCCATAGCACCTCTTCTACCTCTAGCTATGCGTCCACCCTGTTCTCGTCACCTCGCCTTTGTTGTCCGGCCCGACAAGAAAATCATTATTCCCAATCTACCAAACCGGCTTGACCAAGAGTTGCCACACATCGTGTGCGAGCATTCGCGGCCCCAAAGTGATCGAAGATCACCCCCAAAACTCGGCCTAAATTGACATCTTGCACCGTGGTGCTCATTAAGTCAATCTGGAATAAAGGCCTCCTATGCTTTGGAATTGTATCCATAGTTTTTTTTAAATACAACATATCTCTACATATTTTTCATTCACAAATTACAAGCTAGTGATTTATCTAGCGTTGATCTCAAATTTACCAATTTCTAGCATTTTTCTAGTGGGTATTTTTGTACATCATATTGCAAATGTTTTGCAGTGCAGATCGTTTGCATTAAACAAATTTTGTTTCTTGCTTAGCATGTAAAATCTAGCAGAAATTAGACAAAGTTTGAAAACATCAACTAGTACTTAGGTGCAGCTTGGGACAGAAAGTAACAATCAGCCAAAATGTCGTCAAAGTGGTGGACCCCATCGCACACGTGAGTTTCATTCCAAGTTCATCGGATGTACCTGAACGGACCGCACACGTGAGTTCCGTTGCTGGCTGTCAGTCCTGTCATCCTGTGCGCCCTCGTCCCTCCAAGCGGACAAACAGGAAGGAGTACCTACCACTTTGTTTATGCAATTAATAAATCATAACCAGTGCATTCCAATCATTAGTCTTTCTTACGTCCTTGATTATCAACCGCCTCACTGATTAAGTATACTTAACTTGTACGTAGACACTATTACTAATGACCAGTGCATGCCAATCATTAGCAGAATAATTAGGAGTAGTAAGTAGTGTATTATTTAACATCTTGATTAACTCAGTTTCTTATTGGCGTGCATGCATGGATCGCATCCAAGTTGACCCCCACCATCTTTAATGATGTGACATGTTTGTATGCATGGACCGGATATAAGCATCAACAGACGTGGTGGCCTACTTCTCTTTTGTTGAGGCAATGAGGAAAGAATAGATCCAGATAAGGATAATGAGAGTTCTATAAGTGGACAGGCATATATGTCATGTACGTATCATATCAAAATGAAAACCATGCACGTGATCTGCCGACCTATGTGTCACTTCTTTTGACAACTCATGGGAAAAACCCTAGCTTGCACCACCCTTCCCTGCCATCCCCTCCCACTGCCGCTACCGCGACGACAGTAGGCAGTTGTGAAGGTGGCGGCATCAGCAGGGTCGACTGGACGGTGGAAGCTAGGGCGGCGGCCTCGGGATCTGATGTACATCGATGCGGCAACTCCGAAATCTATGGCGGCAAGACCTGCGTAGGGCGAGGTTATCGGGCCTCCACGGTGTGGGTGACATGTCGGCGTTACGTGGGCGGCGCGTACGTGCACGTTAGCTCAGCTGATGTGGCCACCAAGGCCTAGTTTATTGCGGTGATGGCTTTTGGAGACAACAATCTGCCGGTGACGCATGGCTATTGTGGCTTCGACGGATGACTGGGTGTGATGCTGTCCTCCAAGAGAGTGAGGAGGAGGAGGAGGAGCGGCACAGGGAGGAGGAGGAGGAGGCGGCGTACGAGGCACGCATGGCGGAGGCCATGGCGCTGTCCGCGGCTGGCGACTGTGTCGTGCCGCCGCTGGCCCCGCCGTCCCCAGCCAAGGCCAAGCCGGAGCCGACCCCCATCGAGCGCTACTCCTGGACCGAGGTAGTGCGCGAGTGGGTCAGCGCACTTCCGGTCTGGATGCGGGCGATGGAGGCGCGGGAGCGCGCCTACCTCGAGCGATGGCGCCAACGAAGGCTGGCTGAGGAGCGCCGCGAGGGCGAGTACCTCGAGCAGCTAGAGCATGACGCCGAGGAGGAGCGCCGCGAGGCCAAGGAGGAGGCGTGCGAGGCTCGGGGCGGGGCACTCCAGCCGATGGCGGACGACGTTGCCACCGCCTAGAATACGGCGTTCCCCTTGGCTGGCCCAGTGCCGACGCTGATCGACCTTACCGGCCCCGACGACGATGACGAGGACGCCTAGGACAGCGCGCCGCCTCCTAGTTTAGTTTTAATTAGTGTAAATATGGACGCGTGGTCTCTCGCCGGCCTTTGTGGCCAGCATTAATGTTCAATTAATGTTTTTTCATTTTCGAAATATTTGTGTTCTTATTTTTCTTTGTGCGCCGTAAAAATGTGTCGAGCCAGCGTTGGGCGCATGCGCCAACCCAAACACCGAAGCAGACATGGGTACCCGCCGGGCCGACCCAAACGGACAAATAGCGGACAAAATCAACGTCCGTCTGGGTCGGCGCGTTGGAGTTGCTCTTAAAATAGTTGTAACAGAAGTATTGTGCCCGTGTTGTGTGAGGCGTCAACATTTGTTAACTCGCAGACCATGCAAAGACCAGCTCACGAACAATGCTACTAGTACCGTGCAAGTGCAATTGACAGCAAGGCAGAAAAGGCAATGTGTAGTACTTAGAGCATCTCCAGCCGTTGGCCTTTCAGGAGGGGCTAAAAATCGCCCCCTGGGGCGCACCGGCGCTAAACCGCGCGCTGGGGGCGTGATGCCCCCCCCCCCCTCGCGGCGTTCACGTTTTTTTGAAAAACTTAAATACGGCGCAAACACGGCTCAAATTTAACGCAAACTTCGGCGAGTTCGTTCAAATTTAAACATATTTTGCAAAAAAAAACTACTAGGGGCTGCTCCTCGCCGTCTCCATCGCCGCTCCTCGCCGCTCTTCACCGCCCGCCGCCCGCCGCCCGCCCTTGCAGTTCTACATGCCGAGGAGGCTGTAGAACCGCGTGTAGTCGCCGCCGTCGTCATCGTCGTCGTCACCGCCGCCTCCGCCGCCGCCGTCCCTGCTGCATCCCTCCCCTGGTTGGCGCGGCGGGTTGGACGGTCCGGGAGCGTCCTCGTCGTCGTCGCTGTCGAGGATCACGACGCCGTGCTCGTCCTCGCGCCCACGTTTGCGGGCTTCTATCTCCTCCAGGGCCCGGCGCTGCCGGACCATCTCGTCGCGGTAGTAGTCGTCCCGCGCCCACTGTAGGGCCTCCTCGTCGGAGAAGCCGCGCCGGGCTATCTCCTCATACTCCGGGGGGAGGCCGGGCTCCGGCTTTGGCTCGACGCGGACGAAGCGGCCGAAGGGGGGGGTGGAGTCGTGGATGCGGACGCCGAAGCTGCGGGTGCACGCGCTGACAGGCGTGTCCTGGGGCTCCGGCTTGACGGGGCGGAGGCAGGGAGAGCCGGACGAGCGGCCGGACGAGGAGGAGGACGCCCCGGGCCGCTCCATGCGCCTCGGCCCGGCCTTCACTGCGCCGCCCGTGAGGCAGCAATGGAGGCTGACCGGCGCGGCACCGCGCGCAGCTTTGGCATTGATTCGCCACGGGGAACGAGGCGATGAGGACGACGAAGCGGCGAGAAGAGAGTCGAGTCGCTGGCAAGGGGGGGCCGCGGCTCTTCGCCAAAAGCGATTCGCCCGGCGCCCCCAAGCGCCCCCCAGTGCGCCGGGTTCGGGTTGGGTCCGCCGACGCTAATTTCGGCCCGAGGCGGCGAAAACTGGGCCCTCGGGGGCGCGACTGGGCCTTTTTTTGTCGCCGGCGGCCGAAAAATCACCTGGGGGGCCTTGTTGGGGGCGCGGCTGGAGATGCTCTTAGTTCACCGGTTGGTGCATCGACTATATGTCAGAGGCGAAGGCAAAAACAACACCGAGAAAGCAATCCATCAGTATCTGTCAGGGGGGGACAAAATTACTGTTCTGACCTAAAGTGCTAACAAAATCCCGATTTGACCTCGGTTTAATTTTTTTTTTATTCTGACCTCTTTGGGTGACGCCAACATCCCTGGCGTCTGGGTTGGGAAGCAGACGCCAGACACCCTGGCGTCTGGCCCCTGGCCTGCACTGCCCGCCTGCCCGTTGACCTGCTGACGTGGCGAAGGGGCCAGACGCCATGGACCCTGGCGTCTGGCTCTGTTAACTGGATAACCCACGGGAGAGTGTGTGGGGTGGGTGTGGGACCCACCCCACACACTTTCCCCAATCCACAACCCGAGCTTGATGAACACTTGGAGCTCTCACACTCTCTCCCACCCCTCAAGCTCCCCCTCAAATCCTCTCCAAAAGGTGCATCCCTTAGGTGGATCTTTCCATAACTTTGTTGCTCTTGGTAATCTCCCCCAAATCATCCAATTATTTTTGGTTAAATCTTGTTATTTTGGTTGCATTTTATACATGTTGGTGGAACCCTAGTTCATGTTTTCTCCCTTATGTTAGTGTGAATGGCTTGGTTAACTTTGATAATATAGTGATATGCATGGTGTGTAGTAGGAATATATGCTTGTTGAGTAGAAAGATTGGGGGTTAGGGTTAGTTAGTGATTAGGGTTAACTTTGCTTAGTGTGTGTTAATTAATGATACTTTTGTGGACATCACCAATAATTTAGTGTTGATATGATTTGGATATAATGAGATGTATTTGCATAAACACCAATTCGCATTGAAGTCTTAAATGCATTCATGTTATTTTTAGAGAGAGACTTGTTAATGTTCATTACATGGACAAGGAGGCATTCTTGAGTAACAATGCCGACACGGGTGAGGAACCATTGGTTCTTGATACAGGCCCTAGCTATGAGGATGTTGTTGTAAAAGTGAGACAAGTCCTAAAGTGGATGGACACCAATGTTGATGTTAAGTTAATAGGAAGGTATGATGTTGGAGTTGGAGCCAAATCTCGCTTGAAAAGTATGCCTATCACCTCGGATTTGCATTGGGCTGTATACAAGGAAAAAGTTTCCCAATCGGAAGACAAGTCACTTGAATTGTTTGCCACGAAGGTTGAATCTCCTTGGTTTACCTTTGATTTGAACCGGCATGTCTCTTCCCCAATGGATGACATGAGCGAGAGGACAATGGTGCCACTTGTTGAGCATAGGGTTGTGGTTGATGCCCCCAATGCTTATCGCCAACCATGTCCCCGTGTGCCATCTATTAAAGCAAATGAGGTTGAGTTGTATGCCCCCAATGCTTCTAGCCAACGACCAACTAGCCAAGCAAATGAAGTTGAAGTGATTGCTAGTGACGAAGTAATTCAAGAGGATGAAGATGCTTATGATGACGACGAAGAGCAAGAGGAAGGGTTTCATGGTAATGATGTTGGTGACTTGGATGCGTACATAGCGCAAAAGGACATGGATCGTGAATTGCCTTTTAGGCGTCAATATGCGTATGACTCGGATGACGAGGGTCCAGTTGAACAGTTGGACGAGGATGGATTCACAAAGGAGGAAAACCAAATCCACTTTGAGCTGACGGGCTTAGAAAAAAGAACTCACTTGTTTAAAGATCTCAGCCTTGCTCATAAAGCTGTTGTTGACGGTGGAATGAGAATGACGACGATTGAGCCAACACCATGCCTGGATCCAGGAGAACCAAGGGTGGAGAATGAGGACGAGAATGCTTATTTGGAGAAAGGAGTGAAGTTTCTGAGCTTGCCTATGCTGAAGTTTTGGTTGGCTGACTATGCCATTCGGAACCATAGGCCCATTTATGTTGAGCACTCCGACATGAAGTTGCGTTACACCGTGAAGTGTGAGCAAGAAGGATGCCCATGGAAGGTTCGTGCAAGAAAGCTTAAAGAAACCGAAGAATTGGTGTTAAGAAGTTGTGTTGCCACTCATAGGTGCAAACCACCATCTAAACGCGCCACCAGTCTAGGTGCAAGTGGGTCAACGCGCCACCAGTCTAGGTGCGGGCGACGGAGACGCATGAGCGTGTCTACCTCGAGCAATGGCGCCAGCGAAGGCCGGCCGAGTAGCGCCGCGGGGGCGAGTACCTCGAGCAGCTGGAGTGCAACACCGAGGAGGTGGCATGCTAGGCCCAGGGCGGGGCACCCCAGCCCGCGGCGGGCGATGTCGCCACCGCCTGGAATATGGCTTTCCCCTGGGCGGGCCCAGGGCTGACGCTGATCGACCTCACCGGCCCTGGGGACGACGACGAGGATGCCTAGGGCAGTGTGCCGCCTTGTAGTATAGTCTTAATTATTGTAAATATGGACGTGTGGACTCTCGCCGGCCTTTGTGGCCGGCATTAATGTTTGATTATTTTTTTTATTTTCAAAATATATGTGTTCTTATTTTTCTTCGCGCGCCGTAAAAATGGGTCCGGCCAGCGTTGGGCGCATGCGACGATCCAAATCACCAAAGCGGATATGAATGCCAGCTGGGCCGACCCAAACAGACAAAAAGCGGACAAAATTGACGGGCGCGCTGGAGTTTCTCTTAAATAGCTGTAACAGTACTGTCGTGCCCGTGTTGTGTCTTGTGTGAGGCGTCAACATTTGTTGACTCGCAGACCATGCAAAGACCAGCTCACGAACAATGCTACTAGTACCGTGCAAGTGCAATTGACACCAAGCCGGAAAAAGGCAATACCAGTTCGTCGGTTTTAGCTTCAGAGTTGAGACAGAGCAGTGTCTGTACGTCTGTCAGGGGGCAAAGGCAAACAAGACCGAGAAATCAATCCATCAGGCCATGCTCACTGCACCATTTATACCAAACCGAAATGAATTGTTTCGGCCGTCGTATCTGAGGGTCCAATTTGGTAGCGTTCATAAAAGTTGGAATCACCGACTAGAAAACTGTCCGTGTAGGCGTATGAAGTCGATGTCTGTCAGGATCGAAGAGCCTTTGCATCCGCATGTTTGAACCTGCAGATTCAGCAAATCGATCTGGTCGATCAATCTTGTACAGCAAGGTTGAGTGAGCATATAATGTGCCAAATCGCCGTAGTCCACCGGCAGCGCAGCGGAGAGCACGTCGAGCCCGCGCGCGCAGCCGCCGCACATGGCTCAAGCCCGACCTGCAAACGGAAGCGTATCGGCAAGCGGAAAGCGAGACGAGATCCAAACGCGTTACAAGCTATCTCCCGCAGGGAACGAGCGAGCGCGCGCGGCCCGCTAGCTTGAGCGCGGCGAGGAGGGAGGGGAGGGGAACGCCCTCCACGGCGGTTGCCCTCGTCGTCCATCGCATCGGCGGCCGCGCGCGGTGCCGGCCTGAGGACGTTTCTCGAACAGGAAATCACATCCGAGACACCAAAATGCGTCGCTGATTTCGACTATATAATCCTCTCTCGGTTTCGATTACAACCAAACAACCAAGTTCCTCAACAGATCTGAAAGTGTATCCGTGTCATGAATCCACGCACTTCTCTACTGCGTACTGTATTACTTACTACTGTACTTCCGTCTCATCACGAAATGATCACCCAATAAGATCCCTCGTATGTCCGGGCTGTCCGACATCCCAAACCTAAACCATATGTCGAATGGGTATAAGCGGACTCAATGTGTTTGCACCTACTCCATCACCACACCAGACCAAACCCTAGACCACTGTTGACCGCTCCGCTCACACCCCAGTTCGTTTGCTTCCCTCCCCGCGCCACCATAGCCGACTCTGGCAACAAGTTCAACCCCTTCGACTCCCCAAGGAGGAATCCAACTCCACCTCACATGACAAAGGAGCTCGCCTTTGCATTGCCCTCCACCGGGCGCAGATGGATAGCAGCACCCTCCCATGTGGCCTGGCAGGCAGGCTCAAGCTCCACGTGTGACCACATCGGCCTCTCGTTCTCCGCGCATGTCACCTCCGAACCCTGTTCCGGCAGATCGGCGTTGGGTGCTTGTGCCCGCGCCCCTGAGCCTGCGGCTCCCCGAATCGGAGGCAAGGGCAGCTGGTCGCGCGAAGCAAAGCTGTTTAAACCCTAAAGCCCGTCATGTTACCCTCCTCCTCAAAGGATGACCTCCTTCGTGACATCATCCATCGGTCCTTCACCTCAGCGGAGATATATGTTCGCCACTAGTGCAAAAATGTCAAGGCATTGCAGCTCGACATCGAGGAGTCTGAGTGGCTCGCCCGATAGAGGGCGTCCAACACGGAGAATGTCACACGCCTCACCAAGGAGCTGTCTCGCGATGCCCGGTGTATGGCTGGACTCCCCTCGCATCCTCATCCTCGTCCGACGATGGCACCACCACCGACAACGACGACAAACCTCCGGTCATGGACAGCTACGCCGATGAGTACTACCGCTGCTCTAGAGATGCCAAGGGAACGGCCCGGTGAGGAAGTGGTGATTTCTACATGTATCTACTGGTATCTAGTTCTAGATGATATTTTGCTATCGAACAATCTATGTCCGTTTCTATATTGAACTCGCTACCTCTAGTTTTATGTTGAACTTATTGTGTCCAGTCCAATGATGCTATGTAGAGTATATGTTAATCTACGCTGTGCTATTTTCACGTCACATGAATTGCATGGATTTTGGGGTTTCCATATGAGGGAGACATATGCGGACGCGAATATTTCAGAGGTGACCAAGTGCCTTCCTGGGACGACCAATTTTGGTGTTTTGACCCTTTCTCGAAAGTTAAGCCAGACCTGACCCTAGTTCGAAAAAAATCGAACCAGGGTCATCTGGATCAATTTTTGTAAAAGAGTCGAAACGCCAAATTTGCCATCCGGTTGTAGATACTATTAGTTGCTAGCCCCGGGCCATATGTTCCACGGATATGACCGTTTTGACAAAGGATATTTGTCTTTTTGTACTGAAGCGATGGACCGCATGTGCTTCTTCCAGTTCAGATAGGGCATCTCCAAACATAATTCCACAAAATGGACATCGCAAATTTCCACGGACACGGGAGGCATCCATCCAACCATATATCATAGAAAACTTCCTATTTGTTTGCTTCTGCACCATGGCACCCGAGCCGACAGTGAGAGTTTGCCGCGACCATTCACGGAGCGACCCTGGTGATGCGTAACCATAAGGCTCCTGATCATCCCATCTCCGTCGGTGCAGAGCGTAGCGGACGCGCGATGGCGCGAGGGCACCCATGGAACCATGCATTCCCAACTGAGTGGAGGTACGCTCACCTCACACGAATCTATGCACACGCTTCCGCTCGCCTCGCTAGGGTTCATGGCGGCTTGCACGTGATTGAGCTTGGCAGGGATGGAGAGGATGTGGGAGCAGCGACCGAACATTTGGCATGACGACGAGGCGGTCGGACAACGTCCCTGTTTTGCGGGCGCATCGGGCAGGACACAGCCTCACAAGGCAAGCACGACCACAGGGCGCGAACCCGAGGGGACAAGTGGCTAGGAAGTGCAAACCTCCGAGAACATTGTCCAGCTATGTACCACATTGTTGACGCTAAGAATGATACTCTTGCGTAGGTGCTTAGTTTATTCCAGCCAAATATTTCTTTCAAGCGGGATTTGATTGACCCTGACTTATGTCATTGGCAGAATCTTTTATCCTGATTGAATTCGATTAACCTGACACAAGGACAAAAGGCCTAGAGTTGTCGGGCATTAAAAATATTTTATAATTTGCCATGTTTAAAAAAAACATATTTTGAATTGCCACGTGACCATAAGAAACAAATTTCAAAAAATTTCACGTGTCGAGAACAAAAATTCCCAGAGTTGCCTTCTGAGCGTTAAAACTACTCCATGTGATTTCAAAATTTGTCACGTGTGGAGTATTTTCCTACATTTTTCATGCGATTCTTAGCAACAATTCCATAAATTGCAATGCCTTAGACACCAAATAAGTGGAAAATTGCCATCTAAAACATATTTTGTTGCGATGTGAACAATACGAAAAATGTAGAAAATTGCCATGTGACAAGTTTAAAATTTCATAAATTTTCCATACAGACATTAAGGAAAAATGTGAACTTGTCATGTACCCAGTACTACAAAATTTTGCCATGGCATGTATAAGCTTTGCCATTTCATGAACTATACATTTAGGGTTTGCTATGAAATATAATTTCTAAATTTGCAAGGGAAATTTGTTCAATTGGCATCACAACCAAAATGAGTTCTTCATCCTTCCATCTGTATTGTACCCAAATTGGACGCAAAAATGCTCTAATAGTTACTAGTAGAAGTGCATATCCCTAACACGATGAAGATTGGTGGCCGCGGTGTCGTGGATATAAACCTGATAGTACTACGGGATGTGTATGATGAGGCAATCATATGTATCGAGCTATGTGGAAGGGAGTATGCACAAGAGATTATACAAGTTTGCGCCCTCGTGATGGAGGCTTCGTTCGTACGGCAACGAACAAATAGACTGACATGGCACCGGCCTTACGCCAAGATTAGTGGTACAAGATCGGACGGCAGGAAAAGCGTTCAATGGGAAAGCATAAAAATCCGATGTCAGATCTATAACCTTTTTCACCCTATGAGTAGAAAATACGGGATTAGGGAGACTTAGCCAGGGGATTATTGTAACCCAACGGACCGGAATAATATCGGGTTCAGCAACCTGACCCGTTTTTGCGGGTAGCAACCCAACCCGTTAACCGTTAACCAACAGAAGTTATTTTTGTGTGCGTGTGAACCGAGCAAGTACACATCCAGGAAGGCCCAAGCTGGTGGATCTATGCTGGTCCGACGGCGACATATCGAAAGAATACGCCTTGCCTCAAAAAGAAAAGAAAAGGCTTACTATGTTTTGCCTCTTCTCATGTGCGTAATCGGTAGGGATTCCTCCGTGTGTACGGTTGCTGTGACGGTGGACTCCTGTATATACTCGCCAAGGACCCAGCTGAGTACGTATACCGGCAGCCGGTAAACCAGAAGCTGATTCGCTTTCCGCCCCCAGCCGATCATCGTTCCCGAGGATCCGCTAATCAGGAGACTTGTTAGCAGCAGCCTAATGGGCAGAAGCCCAGACGTCAGGTATGATCTTCAGTTTTTTACATGAATTTTACCCCGAGGGACATGGGTTAATTCCACAAATCGATCTTGGTTCTCCTGCCCTTCATTGTATTTTGAGCATCATTGGATTATAGAAGGCTGATTGAAGTATTCCCTCCGTTTCTTTTTACTCTCCATATATGATTTGTCTGATGTCAACTTCATAATAACATTAGTATAGTATGCATACCGATATTTTTCAACATAAATTTGGTCAGACAGATTTTCACCAAATTTATATTAAAAAATATATCAACATATACTATACTAAAGTTATTATGAAGTTTGACTTCAGACAAATCTTATATGCGGAATAAAAGAAAACGGAGGGAATATCAGACCTAATAATCCATTCATGTTTCCCGCAAAAAAAAATTATTCATTCAGGTATCATCTATATTGTGCAGTGAAATCCATGTGAGGAAAAAATTCAAGATGCGGAGAAAAAGTTTTAGACTTTGCCGCAGCGATGAGAACGGCACCGCCTCGTTTGGTGACCGACACCGTATGCTCAGGACCACATCGTTTTATCGTGAACAATACAACCGCATCCTTTTTAGATCAGCGCTCGGCGACTACAATGAACTCGTGAGGGGCGGTATGCTTACGTGGGAAGCTTATGAAGAGCATCGCCTTGCAATTGAAAGCTCAATGGAAACTACCAGGCAAAGTATTCGAAGATACAAAGAACGCCGTCTATAGGCTGGGCTATTTTACTTGGTGGAACCGGGATAACTGTTCGTACACACTTGTACCGCATGCCTCTTCAGGAAGCGCTAAGGAAACGTCAACAAGAAATCAGAAGGAGGAAACCAGTACTCGATTCTTCCAACAATTCAAAGAAATCGAACGTCTTTGATACAATGGTGCTGAGACCATCTTTGAAAAGGTTGGTCATGTATACCTTATCTTCCATTATAATAGGTTGTGTTATAGTTTTTATGAAAGGTCATGAATAGTGTGGAGTATTTGTTTTGTGAACTTGTGCTATAGGGGTTTTGCTCCCCTTCTTTAGAGATGGTCTCTACTAATGCATAATAAAAGACAGATTTGTTCAATGTACGGGATGTGTTAATCGTTTCATCGTTTTTGAGAAGCGTGCAAACTTTAATTATTTTACTTGATGTAAGAAAAAGTGTCATGTAACACATTATTGTCCGCTCTAAATGAACTCTATAGCTGAAGGGTGATGTGTGCATATTCCTACGTGGATTCAGTTTTAGTCAAACACGTTAATATCGAGAGAATTTGTTGTCCACGGTTTTATTCTGAGCTAACTTGCTTGTACTTGAGGTTCACTCTAATTAGCAAACCGACATAAACATTTGCAACAACCATTTGCAATTGAGGTTTTGTCTTGCACTGTGCAACCACTCTCACCCTCAACAGAAACTTGTATAAATACCCATCAACCAATGAGAATCTTGTTAGTTGATTTCAATCACTTTTACTCGTCACACGTTATCAGCATTGCATCTGCGGAGCAACATCAAAGTGAAAATAAGGAGAAAAGAAATGTTAAAATAATTCAAAGGATGAATCCACACGCTCTTGTCTTCACCTTTGTTCGATTTCTTCATTGCGGGAGCCATTAATCTGTCTTTGCTAGGCGACGCCACCATGATGGCGTCCATCATTGTCATGGTCCAAGCAGCCACCCTCATCGCCGCTTCTTTGCCTTGTATTGTTGTCGCCGATGGGAATACCCAGTGTGGTGCTCAAGTCAGCCGCCCTGCTTTGCTGGTGCACTGCGCAGAACAAGTGCCCAAACCGTCGCCTCGAACAACGCCGAACTAGCCGCTCCAAACTTCACCACTCCTCCATTGGGATGGCTCCTCATTGGTTTGATGGAACCATTCCCCGAGAATTGTATTCATCGAAATCAAATAACACCCGTAGGAAAAAAAACATCGATCACAATCCTATAAAGATCTTATGAATCAAAGCAGCCATTAGGAGTAGTATTGAGTATATATTATTTGTGTAACGATTACATATTTTACTCTTTCTGCACAGACTCATCGGCAAAAATGCAAATTGACGAAACCAAAAGGCCCTACAAATAAAGAAGTTGGAACCAAGAAATATAGTCGATCATATTGAACGAAAACTAAAAATAGTTGAAAAGAGTCATGGTCATGGGAGAGGACCAGATCCAAGAAACGACAACCCTTACGTTGGGTTAGCGGGGAAGGAAAAGAATGGGAAAGGCGAAGGGAAACGAAAATCCATCTCTGCACCCGCGCTGATGAAAAAAAAATCAAAACAAATATTAGAAAAATTCAAAAAATTCCAAATTTCTTTTGTATGGTAGAAAATTTGATGCGTGAGGTGCGCTCCAATTTTCATATCATTTGGACATCTGAGGAGTTCTCAGCAAAAGAGACAAATTGGAGGTCTGTAAAAATGTTTACTGTTCATGTACTGTTTTGGCCCGATTTTTCTTTTTTGCTGAGAGCTTCTCAGATGTCCAAATGACTTGAAATTTGGAGCGGGTCTCCCGCATCAAATTGTCTATCGCACAAAAAAATCAATTTTTTTTAATTTCCTTTGAATTTTACGAGTTAAGTGCATCCTAGGTCCTCGAACTATTTTGATGGTGTCACGTAAGTCCTCAAACTATGAAAAATGTCATCTAGGTCCTCAAAAATTCTTGAAGTGTAATAAGTGTGTATATGTGTGACACCTCTGAAATAGTTCAAGGACCTGTGTGACACCTTTGAAATAGTTTGAGGACCAGGATAACACACATATTGCACTTTGAGGACTTGGATGATGATTTTCATAGTTTGAGGACCTACGTGGCACCTCTGAAATAGTTTGAGGACCTATGATGCACTTCACTCTTTTTTTTTTGAGACATCTTCACTCTTTTTCTAACGAGGTGCAGATAAGTCTGGCCACCAAAATGCCCTACTCGAAGGGAAAATGTTTCTTTCTTTTCAGTCAAAAAAGAGAAAGCCAAAAAGAAAAGCGTCGGGTCCGCTTTCTATGCCGTCTGCTCCCTCCGTTACGGCCGTTACCCCACCTGCGAAACAACCACCAGGTCTGTGGGCGCCTCGTGAGTAGTCATTAGGGCATCTCCAACGGGAGACGCTAGGAGAGGGCGCTAGAAATTTAATCCCGATAGGTTTGCAGTTACCGTGTTAATTCCCAGCGCCTGGTCCGGCATCGATGTCAACCTGGGCACCGAGCGCTCCGCTCTTTTCTCCCTGTACGGGATGGCTGGGCCTTTGTTTCTAATCTGTGGAAAGCCCGTTATTAGCGCTGGTTATTAGCGCCTGGCATTGGAAGGGTTAGCGCTAGAGACTTTTTACCTTTCGTTATATTGATTTTTTTCGTTGTAAGCGCCTGTGTAGGCGTCTAGCATTGAACATGCCCTTAGTAACCAGGAAGGAAGGCTTAATTAATTCTTGGAATATTCGTCGAACTACTACTACAGGACAAGACAAGCAGGCAGTTAATCAATGCTTCAGACCCCACAGGTGCCCTCCGTTGCTAGGTGGGCCTGTGCCTACACCAAGAGACGTGATCGTGTGTGCCAGTCTCGTCCTGTGGCCCTAGCTGTGGCATGTATTTTCACGACGCTACTAAACAATCATCTGGTACTACACACACCCAGTCAATGTGGAATAACGTAGCGATAGAGTTGGTGGTTAGGGTGATTAGACAGCACGCGGTAAACGTACTTAGCATATAGTTTTATTATTTATTTGTCGTATAGATGGTCAAAGTCTTGCCCCTAATACAAGGAGGGCCAATAAAAAGACGGAGATAGTAGAAAATTTAGGAATTATTTTTATTGTCTATTGTCTTGTGTCTGTTTCAAATGGTATTCTTTTTAGTACAACTTCTAGTAGCTCTACGTTTCCATTCAGTCATATGAGATTTCACCGGTTTATATAAAAACTGAGTAAAAATCGATACATGTGCATGATCGAAACACACGACCATGAGGCCACGCACCAATCGAATCAGTGGTTCTACCCGCAAAGCAGCAAGAGTCAACAACATCGGGCAGTTTTTGAGGGTTGTTGCTTCTGCATCCACACCGGCTCTAAGGTCACGCGCCCATGTGGCCGGTGGCGAAACTACAATGCCTCAAAAGCATCGTCCCTAGGAGCGAGTGTTGGGAATGCCATCGGCATTCACTCCAACCTAGGACAAAACTTGGGGTTTCACCCATGAGAGCCCAAACTCGCTAGGAGGGAGGTGGATGAGCTTCTAAATGATGTCTCAAAAGGAGAGTAATGGTCGAACTAGGATTTCGCCTATAGCTCACCAAACCTATCGCCACTCCAGCGTACCTACCCGACCTTAGCTGACATCCCAGCTACCGATCTGCAGTAGCCATACATGCCAGTCCGCTCATCATCGCCGTTCTCCATCAACATAGCTAGCAAACCACCACGATAATACACACCCCATGGCCTCCCTAATCCCAACTCTCGCCCCCAAGAGCGAGCGGCATAATCCTCCATATGTGGTTCATTATCAACGCCCCAGCCAGGAGCAAGGAGGCCCCCTTGTTGAGCCCACCATGTGTGTCTAGGTCCACACGCGACCCTAGCTCCAGCAAAATCTGTTGGTTCCCGCTCGGATCTGGCTTGTGTGGGTCTACTATGTCTCCATCACACGTCTTCTACCTCTAGCTATAGTGTACACCCTGTTCTCTTCGCCTCCGCCTTGCTGGTCGCGGCTGTCCACCCCGACAAGCAAGTCATTATTCTCGACCTACCAAACTGGCTTCACAAGAGTTGCCACACATTGTGTGCTAGCATTGGCAGCCCCAAAGCGATTGATGTCGTATCACCCCAAAACTCGGCCTAAACTGACTTCTTGCCACCATGGAGCTCATTAAGTCACTTCAGAATAAGGCCTCCTATGCTTTGGACTTCTATCCATAGTTTTTTTTTTCAAACAAATTACAACATATCCATACATATTTTTTCCCAAAAATTACAAGCTAGTGATATCTCTAGCGCTACACTCATTTTTTATAATTTCTAGCATTTTCTAGTGGGTTTTTTGTACATCGTATTGCAAATGCTTTGCGCTGCAGATCATTTGCACTAAACAAATACTCCCTCCATCCCATAATGTAAAACATTTTTTTAGTAGTGTCAAAAAATGTCTTACATTATGAAACGGAGGGAGTAGCAGTTAATCAAGGAATACAACTCAGTTGTAATGCCGTTAATAAATATCATTTGCAAATGCTTTGCACTACAGATCATTTGCAAAAGGCATGAATAGTAACTTTTATATAGGGTTGATTTTGTTTTTTTTTCAACCCCAAAACCATGAAAGTCATTCATTCGCAACAAAATTTACACGAGTGTAACATCTGATCAGGTTTGATTTAAAAAAAGTATAATGATTTTTTAATGTCTTTTTTATTTTTCTTAAATATATTTTTTACAATTCAGGTACATTGACACCCAAGACCCAAAGATCCACGTCGCACAAGTGATGGCTTACTTTCATAACCTTGAGGCCGTGTTTTTAGATTTGTTAAGAGAACATGTTACATGGTCCATAGGAAGGCCTGGGCATGCATATTTGTAACCTAAAAGCATGTACAGCCGGACTCCTCAAGTCCTCAAACGTCCACAGACGCGACCGGTCAATGACCGAACATGAGAGGGAAGGAAAAAATTGACCCAACCGAATCCCTCATATCATCCCTATACGCCCGGGTTGTCCATGAACCCTCATATCCATCTCAAATATAGGGAGGATATGAGGGCTCACGGACATGTCCGGGCGCGCCCGGTCAGTTCGCCATGTAGGACACGACCCCACCCCGGACCACATTTTCTCTTTCTTTATTCATTTTTTTATTTCTCTCTCTCCATCTCCATCGATCACGTGCAAGTGACCGAACATATGAGGAAGAAAACGAGGATTGTGGCTGCGTGGACGGACAAATAGAGGCTCAAAATGAACACGGCCGGTCACTGACCGGATGCGTCCGCGGATGTTTGAGGGGTCGAATTAGAATTACGTGGTTGTAGATACTCTAACGGACGGATATTAAGGAGTTCGGCAACCCAACAAGTCAACCAAGACAAGTTTTTATGTCGGTAAGGTCATCTCAACGTGGATGACCTAAAAATCCGCGGACGCGTCCGGCCACGCCCGCAGACAGTGATCGGTCACATCTCAAATTTTTGTTTCGACAGCTAGGTACCTCATTTAGAAAATCCCTAAATCCATACAACCACATGCATGGTAAACTACGCTCTATGATCCCACACATACCGCCAGACTACTATATCAACACATGCCATCAGACTACCAAATTTTGGCATGTTCTACATACATACTAAGCTATGAGCTATGGACATAAGTCATCCATGGCTGCCCTTGCCCTTGCTAGCGCCCCGGAGTCTTTGTCACGGTAGTAGCGCTCGAACATGCAAAATGGATCAAGCCGGATCTACTCATCACTATTCGAGTATCTGACACGTCATTGTCCCCCTTCTCCTCTTTGGGGGGCAGTCTGGCCATGGCACAGAACGCCCGGTTTTGCTCTCAGGCGAGGTCATGCGTGCTCCTCATTTGTCACTTCTAGAGAATGTGGGCACAAACGAGTTCCCCGTCCAAGGAAACAGGCAATGCGGCATCCGCCATGTCGGCAGCGAGGCGGGCCTCGGCCACCTGCGCCAACTGCTACACACAATGGGTACACTAGTTCCTATAACACTCATACGCCTCTGCACCAAAGATGTGGCGGCATACGCGAAGCAGAGGGTACGCATGCTGAGCCTCCAACCCCGGCGGATCCGAGCGTTAGTTGCGCCGATGCAATGGATTTGCACTGGATAAACTCCGACCTCGGTCGGGCGCACTCCTCGCAGGAGCGGCGTAGGGCCATGCGGACGACCATCGGCTTCTCTTCCCCACATGGGACGACGCCCCGGTCGATAGATCGAAAGTGGCTGGAACCTGATCCGCTGCCCGAAATGCCGGAGATCACCGAGCTTTGGGGCGTAGTGGAATGAAGTGGCTAGGGTTGCCCCGGATGTAGATGGGGATGAATGTATGTGGGGTCGGGGTGGGCTAGTGTGGGCCGGATCGAATGTCCCGGACGCGCCCGGTCGCGTCCAGGCCTCCCATATCAGTCCCAGATTTGGGCTGGAAATGAGGGGTGTTGCTCTACCCGAACGTGTAGGGCCGGTTTGAGGACCCCGGCCTGGTCACATTTTTGTGACCCATCAGTGAGCGGACTAAGGCAAAAAAATGTCCAGCGCAGGTCCAGAAAGCGACCGGATTTTTTTGGGGGGAGGGGAGGGGAGGGGGGAGGGGGGACGACATATTTTGGCTCGAGTGCGTATGTCCAGTTTTCGCCACCCCATTTTCCATTTCTCCTGCCTCTAGGAAATTTTTGCGGGGCGAAAGTTTTAGCCTACACCCTCCATTCGTCGCTGCCGCCGCATCTCGCCATTGACTCCTGCTGCCCCGGCCACCCGGCGCCGTCGAGTAGCTCCCCAACCATCCGCCGCATCTTTTCTACCACTTTGGGAGCTCGTGGGTGGGCATCCTTCCCACACGCATGGCCACGGCGGCCACCATGGGTCCGTCACGGAGCTCTGCGCGAGGCCCCGTTGCAGCCGAAAGAGGGGCCTCCTGGCATGATTGACCACAGATTCATGCTCGCAGCAGTTGCGCACGCCGGCACTGCTGAGTTGGTTTGTCTCATCCGTGGGGAAGTAGAGGCGGCGGATTTGCTATCGGCTGTTGGTGGGGAAGAAGCAGTGCTGCTCTTGCGGCCAAAGGTAATTTTTCCGGTGGTTGCCGTCGGTTTTAATTTTAGGACACTGGCGATATGAAGATTGAATTGCGGATTTAGTTTTTTAGATGAATATTGATTGGAGTTCATCGTCGTTGTTGGAGTGGGATGATTCTGACATAGAGGATTTATATTGCTATTGTATTGAGATTTTATATTCTTTAAAATCATGGATTTTTCTTTTTTGTTAGAAACAATCCATGAATTTGTCTAAAATCCCAAAAACTGGGTTGCAGTACCGCGGGCTCGGGCGGAGCAGATGTGCTAAACTCGTACTACCACAAAAGTTTACGGTACGAGTTTAGGGCTTATGTTTCATCCTAGCTTGCATGATACTGCAAATCAGTTTTCGGGGAACTCTAAACTGGTTTTCCAGGATCTGCTACAGATGCTCTGAAGAAAGGCCCCCTACATATATATACGCACAGGCACAAAGGTCTGTGGATGTGGAAGCAATACCTACGTCTTAGTACTATTTTCTGCGTCTCCTGCTGTGCCTAATCGGCAAGGATTCCTCCACCTGTACGGCTGGTAGCTGTGACTGGTACGAGTTCGGATTGGACTTCTAATATAACCACAGTCAGCCTTGCTTTTGTTGTATATCCGCAGGCGGCAAACAGATCGATCGTTCTCGAGTATCTGCTCTTATGGGTGGATTGAAGGAGACTAGCAGCGGCGTAACGGGTGGGAACCAAGACGTCAGGTATGATCTTCACCTTTTTACATGGGTTAGCTTGAATTTTTTTTTCCCGGGGAACACGGTGGATTTCACGAATCAATCTTGGTACCCCTATCCTTCTTTATATTTTGAGCATCAAGACTCTCTTTATATTGTGCAGTAAAAGCCATGGAAAGAAAAAATTCAAGATGCCAAGAAAAAGTTTTAGACTTTGCCGAAGGGAAGAGAATGGTACCTTCCCATTGGTCAACCGACACCTTATGCTCAGGACCACATTGTTGTACCGTGAATCATACAAACGCATCTTGTTTAGATCAGCGCTCATGTACTACAATGAACTCGTGAGGGCCGGCATGCTTACGTGGGAAGCTTATGAAGAGCATCGTCTTGCCATCGATAGCTCAATGCAATCTATCAGACAGCTCAATGCAATCTATCAGACATAGTATTCAAAGATACAAAGAGGGCCGCTTGCAGGCTGGCCTATTTTACTTTGCGCATGTTTTGGGTGGAACCAGGCTGATTACCCATACACACTTGTACAAAATGCCCCTCAGGGAAGCGTTAAGGAAACATCGACAAGAAAACTAAAGGAGGAAACAGCTGCTGAATGCTTTCAACAATTCAAAGAAATCAAGCATCTTTGACACCATTGTGCAGAGACCGTCTGTGAAAAGGCTGATCATGTATATAGTATCTTCCCTTGTATTGGGTTGCGTTATAATTTTACAATAAAAGGTCATGAATAGTGTGGAGTATGCTTGTGTTCTAGGCTTGTTACTAAGTTAGAAAAAGGGAAATAAATTGTGTCCTCTTCCATTCTTGAGAGTCTCTACTAGTACCTAGCAGAACACACCTTTCTTCAATGTACGGGATGTGTTATAGATAATGTAAGAAAATGTGTCGTAAAATATCAAGCCCTAAATGAACTGTAGAGATGAAAGGTAGTTTTCCCTTATGTGTACATATTCTTAGGTGGATTCGGAAAACAACGGGGCAGCAGGAAATTTAAGTCAGACACACTAAAATCGAGAGGATTTGGTGTCAAGTGCTTTATTTCTGGGTTGTAACTTGCATGTACATTCCAAGTAATTAAGCACCTTCACGCCGCGATATGGGATATCACCGTATTCCTTTTTGAAGCTGGATCCTTGTTAGGCACGGGAATAATTTGTCAGTTGGCGGTGTTTGGTGTTGTTAGGGATAATTTTAGAACATGAAGGTTCACTCTTATTAGCAAACCGGCACCAACATATCCAAATGCCATTAACAGTTAAGATTTTGTGTGGCACTGTAGCAGTCACTACCAGTCTCAACAACAACTGAAACTTGTATAAATATTCATCAACCAGTGAGAATCAATGTTAGTTGGATTTTTATCACTTTTACTCCAAACATGTTTTCCGCATGCCTGTGCCAAGAGAAAGGAAAACTACCTTGCCATTTTTATCACAGGAATTCAAAGGATGAATCCACATGCTCTTGTCTTTACCTTTGTTCAATTACTTTAGAGGGAGAGCCATTGATCTGCCTTTACTAGCCGACGCCACCATGCTAGCATTCATCATTCTCATGGTCCAAGCAGGCACCCTCACTGCCGCTTCTTGGCCTCGTACTGCGGTCACCGAATTACCCACCATGGGAGTGCCCGCTATGGTGCTCAAATCCGTGGCCCTGCTTTGCCGGTGCATCGTGCAGGATGAGTGCCCTGGCCACCGTGAACAACGTCGAACCAGCCACTCTGAACTTCACCACTCCTCCATTGGGATGGCTTCTCGTTGATCCGACGGAATCATTCCTGAGGATTGCATTCTACAAATGAAACAACATCCATAGAAAAAAATCAGGAATCACAATCCTATAAAAATTCCTATGAATCAACGCTATATATATATATATATTTATTTATTTATTTATTTATTTGCCTTGGATTACTTAGGCCATTTTGGATTATCGTTTCCATTCTAAATACCCTTGTAAAAAATAGAGGCCTCCACCAGTCGTTTTTGTTTCCGTCCGGCAAATGCTCTTGACCAGTAAGTAAAATAAACCCATATTAAATTACATCCATTCTAATTCCGGCCTCAGTACTCCTTCCGAACGAAATCATCAACACGTCCCCATGTAATTAAAAAATGCAAATAGAGAAACCAAAAAGGCCTGCAATAATAAATAAAAAAGAAGAAAAACAGAACGAAGAATGATAGTTGATCATGTACAACGAATATCAAAACAGAAGGAAGCCATGGGAGAGGGTTTTCTCAGAAAAAAGAAAGCCATGGGAGAGGGCAGATGCAAAGAAAGGGAACTCCCTGCCACGCTGGGCAAAATTACTGTTCCAGGGGATGAGAGCAGTAAAAGAAGGTACTCCAAACGTTGCAGCGCAGGCCGCGCCTCGGGTCCAGTCCGCTTGGTTCTGCGACGTCTGCTTCCTCCGTTAACCTACCTGACGGACGTGATCACGACAAGTCACACGAGGCGACGCAGAATTGAAGATCACGTCTCTTTGTTTATTGGATGGTGGGCACCTGTGGGGTCGGGGTGCACAGTGATTAATTAGCTCACAGTTAGTAGTACTTCGAAGAATATTCCAATATTTAATGAAGCATTCCTTCTCTTTGCTTTCAAAAAAATAGCACAGTGCTTAATTAGCTCACAGTTATCTCTTTCCAAAAATAGTACCCCTAATATACTCCTATTCTCATTGGTTTACTATAAGTGGTGCACGAACGAGCCCACCGACCTTTTTTAGGAAAATATCACAATTGATGCTTTGCTTTTTCTAGAGAGAAAAACACCACCAAGTAATAACTACTCCACGCACTCAGTCTACTGTGTTCTAGTATGTCTGCTACCAGTGTTTTCCGATCATTAGAAGTACTTTTTTTACTCCTTGATTAGCTTCTATTTAAATGCTTACCAATTGCCCCACTGATTGAGTACGTCTAGTTACTAATTAAATATTTCTCGTAAAAAATGTAGTAATTGAATATAGCTTAATTAGTACTTACTCGGTTCCTTAATTAACGGTACAACTGAGTACTACTAGGACTTAATTAACTCAAATGATGTGGATGTGCATGCATGGATCGCATCCAAGTTGATCCCCTTCTAAATGATGATGATGGGACGTCTCTGCATGCATGGAGCGCATCCAAGATGTGGTCGGAAATACCCAGTGGGTCCCGGGTCCAATAAACCTATAAATTAAAAATAATTTAAATTTTAAAAAGAGTAAAAAGATCCTGTAACTTTTTAGAATCAAACATGGTGAGGGATTACACTCATGTAAAAAGTTTCACGAATGAATAGCTTCAACTAACTCCATAGCCAAGAAAACAAAATTCAAAGTACAAAATGGGTGAAATAGTATTATTTGTAGTGTCGAACCCAAGAAACAATGAAATTCATTCATTCAAAAAATATTTCACACAAGTGTAACAACTGATCAAGTTTGATTCCAAAAAGTTTCACAACTTTTTTTTGTCTTTTTTCATTTTTCTAAACTATTTTTTCAGTTATGGTACATTTGGCACCCGACACTAGTAGAAAACAGGGCATTGGTTCGGCCAGAAAAGAGCATTAATCCCGGTTGCATTACGAACTGGGACTAATGTGAGCATTAGTCCCGGTTCGAGCGGCTAGGGAACTGTACATGCATTAGTCCCTGTTCAAATGGGACCTTTAGTCCCGGTTGGTGCCACGAACCGGGACTAAAGGGTGCGATGCCCATTAGTACCGGTTCGTGGCACCAATCGGTACTAAAGATTGGACCTTTAGTCCCGGTTCGAGCCACCAACCAGTACTAATGGGGTTTGAGGCATTAGTACCGGTTCATGGCACGAACCGGTACTAAAGGTCCCATTTTCAAACTCTACGCCCCCCCCCCCCCACGTGGATCGCCTTTTCAGTTTTGTAAAAAGCAAAAGAAAATGATAAAAAGTTCAAAAATTAAAATCCTTCCAGATGTAGTTATGTTACTACATGTACTAGTTATGAAAATTTAAAAACTTAAAGAAAAAACGTATAATATATCAAAATGTTCAACGCGAAAATCCGCATCCGATTTTGACAGCCTACGGCCTGTTTGCAAATTTTTAGAATCCTCAAATTCTAAAAGGAAAAAAAAGTTATGCTCAAATTTCAGTTTTCTTTTTGAATTTTTGTTAAATCTGGTCAAACTACTTATTCAAGAAGTATTAGTGTTACTAATAATTATTCAAGAATATTAGTGTTACTAAATAATTATTTCAGTTTTTTTGAATTTTGTCAAATCTGGTCAAACTGTGGTCAAACTAATTATTCAAGAGATATTAGTGTTACTAAATAATTATTTCAGTTTTTTTGAATTTTGGTCAAATCTGGTCAAACTGTGGTCAAACTATGGTCAAACTGTGGTCAAACTACTTATTCAAGAAATATTAGTGTTACTAAATAATTATTGTTTCTTAGAACAATTGTTTCAAACTCAAACAGTGAAATGTGTGACTTCGTGCTCAAGCTAAATTCCTGAGGGTTAATAGGATTGACATCTAACTATTGTCAGGAAAACGACAAGTGCAGACTTGGAAACGAGGGGGAATAGAATCCGGAAGTTAAGCGTGCTTAGGCTGGAGTAGTGAGAGGATGGGTGACCGTTCGGGAAGTTAGATGATTTGGAATGATGAGGGATGATTAGAGATTAGAGGTTAAATTGTGCAATGATGAGGGGTGATTAGAGATTAGAGCTTAAAATAATTCAGAAATTTGAAAATAAAAAAATCAAAAAAAATTTCAAAAAAAAATCATTAAATTTCCTTTAGTACCGGTTGGTGTTACCAACCGGGACTAAAGGTGACCGTTCGGGAAGATAGATGATTTGGAATGATGAGGGATGATTAGAGATTAGAGGTTAAATTGTGCAGTGATGAGGGGTGATTAGAGATTAGAGCTTAAAATAATTCAGAAATTTGAAAATAAAAAAAATCAAAAAAAATTTCAAAAAAAATCATTAAATTTCCTTTAGTACCGGTTGGTGTTACCAACCGGGACTAAAGGTGGACCTCCAGGCAGCGGCCACGTGGAGGGCCTTTAGTCCCGGTTCGTGTAAGAACCGGGACTAAAGGGGGTGGCTTTAGTAACGACCCTTTAGTCGGGACTAAAGGCTTTTTCTACTAGTGCGAGACTCATAGATCCGTGTCCCGGATGTGGTGGCCTACTTTCCTTTCGTCGAGGCATTGAGGAAAGAATAGGTCCAAATAGGAATAGGGAGAATTATCGCTGATGCTTTAATGCAACGTGGATGACCTAAACTCTCACCAATAGATCAGCAAACCCATCGTCGCTTTGGTCTTCCTAGCCAGCCACACTACAGTAGCCATACACACTAGTCGACTCCCCATCCCAGTCCTGCACAAACACAACCAACGAACCACACACATACCGAACCTCCAAGTGTGAGCAATGTAATCCTCCGTATGAGGTTCATCGCGAACGCCCCGATAGGGAGCAAGGAGGCCCTCTCGTTGCGCCATCACGGGTGACTAGGTCCACATGCAGTTCTAGCTCTGGCAACATCTGCTGGTTCCCACTCAGATCCAGCTTGTGTGAGTCTACTATGTCTCCCATGGCACCTCTTCCGGCTTTAATTAGATATGGTGTCACCCTCTCCCCCCTAATGGTCGTCGGGCATCCAGCCCGACAAGCAGATCATTACTCTCGATCAATCGAATGGCTTGACGAAGAATCGCCACACACTGTGTGCTAGCGTTGGCAGCCCCAAACCGGTTTGATGTCAGATCAGCCCCAAATCTTTGCCTAAGGTGACACCCTGCCACCACAGCGAGCACCAATACACTCCGTAACATGCCTCCCTTGTTTTGGACTTGTATCCATAGTTTTTTTAAATGTTTGTACAATATATCCCTATATATTTGTCATGCAAACACAAATACAAGCTTGTGATTTATCTAGCGTTGCACTCAAATTTAGTAATTTCTAGCATTTTTGCAGTGAATTTTCTTTGTACATCGTAATGCAAATGTTTTGTTCTGCATATCGCATGCATTGAACAAAATTTGTTTCTCGCTTAGCTTGTAAAATCTGGCACACATTAAGGTATTGGACAAATATTAGTACTAGTTGTACTTCTATTAATTGATGGAAGTACTACTTCAGTTAATTAAGATATTGTCCCACAACTCAGTTGTACCGTTAATTAAGAAATTTGGAGTACTGATTAATCAATACTTAATTAGTGGGGCAGTTGATAATCGTTTAAATAACAGTTAATCAAGGTGTAAAAAAAGACCGCTAGTGATTCGAATGCAACTGGTTAGGATTTATTAATTGCATAAAGCCGGCTGGACTGCGCTCAACATCGACAGGTCCTTTTTTGCCAAGGGCAGCGCATTGCGGTGGCCCTCTGGTTTGCCAACCAATGTCTCATAGCCGGCCTCATTGTAGTATGGTTGGTCATTAAGGACGAGGCCCTGGATGGAGACAACGACTTGGAGCAGGCTTGAAGTTGCCGACGACCATACCTCAGTGTCCTCGCCACCGAACGTGTTTAGCAAGCTGAGGCACACTGTACCAGACTCGTAGAGGTTGGGATTGAGGCGTAGGCCAAAGGAGTGGTAGTACACTTGCGGTGGGGCATCCGGGTACGATGGAGGTAGCTGCAAATCGAAGAAGAAGAGGCCGTGATTGTATGGTGTCTCACTCGCGCCCACCATCACCACCCGAAGTAGATCCATGCAGTCCTCGAACGCTCGGACGTAAATGGTTTCTGCACATTAAATAGTTGTCTACTAAATTTTGTTGATGCATGGACCGTGTGTATTTTGAGGTGGACTCACATACCTGCTAAGCCGTTCTCCAGAATTTTCCATTCTTTTTGCACTGTTTTTGCCCAACTCTTCCCACGACTAGCACCCTGTATGTCCTGAAAAAGAGAGCAATTCATTGAAGTTCAATATTTTTTAAAATTCGCCATTATGACTTGTAACATGTTGTGTGGTCATTTACTTAATTTGAAGTCAAAGGGATTCAATTTTATTTTGCAGTAAAAAGTGAATGCCACAGTTAAGCTGCAGATGGATTCCAACGTTAGACAAACCATATTGTGCATGCAAACTTTCTTTACTCTAACCTTAACTACCTCCGGTTCTTCATCATTTTCTCTAACAGAAATATAATTACCTTGTCCGTACTGTCAAGGTAGTGGTGATCCAAAGGGCTAATCTGCAGTACATCAAAACATGGAAAGCAGAACGGTTTGTCGCAGAAACAGGTAGCATCTGCATCCTTCATTCCCTCGGCAAAACCATGGCTGGTCACATCTACGGCAGCATCGCTGGTCTCCAGTGCAGCACCACCGATACTATCATCATTCATGTGCGCGGGTAACTCTGAGCTTGGTAAGGACGACGACCAGGGCCACCAGTTCATCAAGTGTCCTTTACCTCGAGCCACCACGTCGCTGGTCAATTGGAGGAAAGACTGGAACGATAAACCTAAAAGGCTTGTCCTCGACATTGCCAGGTTGACACCATCGACATTGTTATCTAGATTCTGAAGATTGATATCCTAAAATTAGATAACACATGAGGTGAATCCATCCATATAATAATTTATATCATAGTATAAATAGTACTTTGGTGCCTCCGAGGAGAAACCAAAATAGTCCCCTCACCTCATTGTTAGAAAGATAGATTAGAAACATACCGTGTTGGCAGCAGCCGGTTCTTCAGGGGCATCATCGGTGCCATCGTCCTCTACCCAGTCGCCCATTTCAAGCCATAGCTCCATGTAGTGCTCGTCCTTGACGACGGCGATCTCATGGGGCAATACCTACAGCACGCCCACACAAAACAAGAATGGCTAATGAGTTGTGTAGAGAATTGTAACATAAGAAGTAGTTGTAGTTGCAAGGAAAGGTATTAGAAGCTATCCACGTACCGTTGACATGCTACCATCACCCCACTTGACTTGGACTTGCCCATTAGGAAGTTCAACTACACGCCCCACCCACGAAAGATCAGCAGCAACGCCATTTTTCTTCTTGTTTCCCTGTAACAACGGTGTGCTTTCACCGTTGTCGGTTGATCCTGATGGTAGGAGACGAATGACTATATCTCCGTAGTAAGCAGAGTGGCTAGAGTCTATCTTTAGGTCGTAAGCACTGACGGTGTCATCGCACTCCACCTCCTTAACCTCATCAGGGTGCCTTGTCGCCTTGAACCATGACACACAAACCGTCTGGTCCTCATACTGCAGGCTCTTGACGATGCCCACACGCTCCATTGGTCTACTTCCAGGAGCAGCATTGTCATTATTCATACTAGTAGTTGTCATGTCATCAGGATCACCAGTAGCATCAACATCGGCATTAATAGGAAGAACGTTTGCGACGACATGCTGTCCCGGGAACAACTCTTGCTCATTCATGATCCCAAAGGGGACAAGGGTTGTTGAAGGTCTGCCATGCTGCCGTGTGCCGTCCTGCCACAACACGTCGACGGTGGTGCACGTGTTGGCGACGACCATGGGAAACTCCACCTCCACATGTCTCATTGCTTGCAGGTGCTTGCCCCATCTGTGTCCCTCAAAGCGGACCTTCCGTAGCTGCTTCCGATAAAACCTCACATCATTCTGCTTTGTGGGTGGTACCACCTGGGAGGTTGATGCTTCACACTCGTCTTGATTGTCTTGTGAACATGCACTGTATTGCTCCTCTTCCTCCTCGTCCTCGTCCTCGTCCTCCTCCTCATTATCATCATCATCATTGTGTTGATCAGGAACAGAAATTGCATCCCCTTCGGTGGAACTAGTTTCAAGAAAAAAACAACGGTCAGCAAGCCCCCAGCAGCAATTGTACGAGGCGCAGAAGAATGTTAGATCGTCTGGGTTCTGGTAGGCCGGAGGAGCGGATGCCTCCACTAGCTCTTTGTCGGTGCCACAATGCATCGATGCAACCCAGTAGACGAGTACACCAGACGTCTCCACCTTCATGATTCTTCCTATTTCTCGTTGAGGATGCCAATAGCCATTAAGCCACCGCGCCGCCTTGAAGACTGAACAAGCATCCGACCCGATGACGTGTTGCCCCTGGTGGAATCGACTGTTCATTTGGTGGCGATGCATGCTCACCATGGTGTAGCTGTCAGTCACTCTTTCCAGGTTCTTGGACACGGCCTCCGCGTCGGTGACCCTGCAGATTGCTCCATCAGCAAACAACACATCAATGTCGATCGACACCTCCACGACCCGGCCGAGCCACGACAAAGTCCCCGAGGTTGAGGCTCCGGACTCGCCGCAGGCTAGACGGGGACACTCCCTTGATGATCTTGGTCGCCATGCCGTTGTTGTCGAGCTTGGCGAGGTTGAGCAGGGTGTTGACGCCGGTGACGACGCCAAGCTGGCCGCCCATGTCGGACGCGGACGCGACCACCTGTCCGGGGTACAGGTGGCTCCTGTCCATCACCTTGATGTCGCTGACGTTCTTACGCACAATACAGTCATCGATGCGCAGGAGCTTGAACTTGTCGACGGGGAGATAGATGTTGTCCACCTTGGCCTCCGGGAGAACGAGGCCACGGTCGATGACCATGCGCCCGAAACTCACGAGGTCGAGAGGGTAAATACTTGGAGATGTAGCCGCAGGGACGACGTCCATCGTAACCGACTTTAATTTCCGGCGCGAGCAGGTACGCACCAGAAGCTGGCTGCCTTATGCCGATTGCTTTCCGGTCAGAACCTGGTGGGCTGATCTCGCCGGAGGATTGCTGGAGCTGATCGATCTCGCACACGACGGAAGCTGTAGATATATAGAGTTTGCCCGTGTCCTGAGTTGTAGCCTAATACGGGTGAGGTTTTTGCAGTTCCTTTGCTTATACAGAAGCAATAGTATACATTTTGTTTCTTTCGAAAAGGACAGATATAGGCGTCTCGCAAGCTAGCGCTGGTCTCCTCGTTCCCCGATCGGAAAAGGAAAAATCCCAGCGCCCCACGCGACGTGTAGCAGCAGCCCCATCCCATCGCAAGGCAGAGGGAGCGAAAATCCTAGACTTACGAAGGGCTGCGTAGCTGCTACCTAAACTTCCATCTAATCTATATATGCCCCACCCTGATTTTCAGGTGGGGTGGACCTAATCCTCTCCTTTACTCCAATCAAATAGTCCCACGTCAGATCAGTTCGTAACCTTACGTAAATCATTACGTGGATGTAGCATTGCTCGCAGAGGGAGAGAGGTGTCATCCGTCGTCGCTTTGTGGCTGCGGCAAAAAGCCCCGCCAGAAAGGTGTGGCTCCTGTAGGTGCACCCGGCTGAACAGTGAATTTAATACAAAAGAAAATTCTGAATTTTCAGGACAACAAACATAATCAAATATTTGATGATGTTTTGCAAAGTTTCAACCACAAATAACATTCGGGGAACCCTCATAAATAAATCACTCAAAAGTGCACAAAACTCTTAGCATTGATTTTTTTAGTGAGGGCTCCTCGAGTGTTATTCGTGGACGAAATTCTGCAAGAAGCTAAAACTTTTGATCAAATTTTGTTTTGTGTGGATTTTCCACTCCTGGCTGCACCTACACCCTTAATGAGCAGTAAATTCACACACGAAAAGAAAACAAAATAATATAAAACTGAGATTTTGGGACATCAAATATTATCCAAATTTATAGCTTCTTGCAAAATTCCATCCACAATAACATTCGAGGAGGCCTCGCAATAATAACAACATTAATGCTGAAAGTTTTGTGCACTTCTGAGCAATTTTTTTGTGAAGGCTCCTTTGCGGACGAATTTTTGCATGAAGCTAAAGTATTTGATCTTGTTTGATGTAAAAAAATAGTTTTTTATTTTGTTATATTTTGTTCTTCTAAATTTAATGTTCATCCGGGTGCACCTGCACCAGGGAGCAGCCACACCTTCATGTTAGTTAATGCGCAGAACTGATCTCTCAGATATGGCCCTACACAATCTCTCGAGCGGGTACCGAGTCCGTCCATGCATGAGCAATAATTGAAAAGAGAAGGAGCAGCCAATCCACCAGCTAGCTGGATAAAGAAGAAAAAATTAAGTCTACCGCCATGCTTTCGCTCTGTCGAACACATGACACGCTATTGATATGAATAAGTGGCGTCGGGATTCAAAATCTGGAATGAATTGAGCGACTACAATTACAAATGTAGGCAAACTATACCCAGATTCTCCAAATTCTCTCACATCATCTTCTTCCTTGAGCAATGCTTCCATTCCATCTTAACCTACCTCCACGCGTGAAATTTCATGGCAACGGTGGCTTCGAAGCCGGTGAAGGGAAGGAGCGGCGGCCACTGGCAAGGCCATCTATGTCTCTGTTTTGCCAGACGTGGTCAAGGCCAACTATGCCTTGGACGTTGGCGCCAGCGAGCCCAGCTTTGCGCTCTCCCGACGAGAGCGTGGAATCTTTGGTGGTAACACTGGCCCGTCTGCAGGTTGTAGAGGAAGCTGCCCATCACCTCTAGGACTAGTAGCGTGAGGGAGGGGGGTTGTTGTTTGAGACATAGGCAGCTCCTAGTACGGCGGAGACCAACACTACATCCTTTCCATGTGGGCCACAAACGACAGACGAAGATGGAAACCCGTTAGGAATATTATTCTTGTCGGCTAATTGACAGAAACAACCGATGGCCATAGCTTCTCAGGAACAAAACCAGATGCCTGATGGTCGGCCTACATGAATACTCCATTTATGTCGGTTATTTCTACTGTCTACTGAATAGTTGTCAGGGAATAAATGTTCAGTTTTGCTAAAGCACATGTAGATGTGCCATAAATATTGCACGTCTAAATTCTATGCCATTAATTTACGCGAAGATTTGTGTGGGTATTTTTTTCTTTTTTTTTTGATTCAGTCAATTAGATGTACAATAATTAGGCCACATCTAGATGTGCCCTAGACACATGAATGTTACTTGAGGTCTAGGCTTCCCGAAGTACCTCTTCCTGACGACCAACCATCAGGGGAAGTCATCGGTAGACCTGCGTACTTCCGACGGGGCGGCCCATGGGAAATTATAATGCATCACGACAGCACAAGGATATTCCTGTCATCTGATGGCTGTTACGGTTTGGACTGCACCGTTGTTTTTGTTTCATCTTCATGTTAGCTTGTCGAATGTGAGGAAAAAATTGTAAAATTATTCAAGTATTTACAAGCATATTCATGTAAATTTAATGCTGCTAGGCTCTTTTAGAAATATTTATTTCAATAAAAAACAATAATTTAAAATGAATAATGAAAATAAACTAGAAAAGAGAAAAGAGAAAAGAGAACACAAGGAAAAGAACAAGAAAACTTAAAAAGAAAAACAAGGAAAAGAAACCCAAAGAACCGGAACATAAAGAATAGACTGGAGAAATGAAGACGAAACCGACGAAAAAGCACATGAGATTTAGCGGGAGAGGAGGTGCTTCCACAACCATGGACCCTCAGAACAGACACACTATTTGCCCGTGGACTGGTCTGGACTTGTCTGCGAACACGAATACAGGAGTCAGTCATCCAATCCTATCCCACAAACGTCTCCGCCCTTGTTTTTTTTTAAATCCGCAACAATTAGAATAATAGCATATCAAATCTTCGGTGAGTAAAAATATTCAAATATGACACTCACTAAAATGTAAATATACAATCCAACTAAGTTTAGAAATAAAATAGTTTAAACTTAAATTCAACACACACATATGTTGTAGTTTTTTTGGAAATGGAGGCGTACCCCCAGCCTCTGCATCATAATGATGCATGCAGCCATCTTATTAAAAGTTCGCAAAATAGTACAAAGTCATCAAAGTCTTACAGCTCGCAAGTGGAGCGAGAATAAAAAATCAAAGTTCATGCCGACAATCACAACCGGAATGGCAAAAAGAAGGATAAGCTCCCTAAACTCCTATCTTGTTATGCGACCGCCATCCGAACCGGTTAAATAAAGCCCGTGCTACCATCTCCCACTGGTTGCACCCAGTAACCAAAGGCTCCCTGGATTCCATAGGAGTGAGTAAGGACCACGTATGGATCCAAGCAGTAGCTCTGAAGATGACCTGCAAGAAAGTTAAATTGTGTTGTCTGTTAAATATCAAATCATTCCTGCAATTCCATATAGCCCACAAAAGCGCACATATTCCAATCCGAATACGAGCCACCGTAGTATGTTCAACCCCAGTTAACCACGTTCCAAACAACGATGTAATGTCAACTGGAGGACTAATGTTAAAGGCTATATGAATCGTTCTCCAAAGTAATTTGGCGAGTGGGCATTCGAGAAATAAATGTTGTATTGTTTCATCATGATCACAAAAGCAACATCGTGGACTACCTACCCATCTCCTCTTTATTAAGTTGTCCTTTGTAAGAATTACTTGTTTGTGGACAAACCACATAAAGATTTTAATGCGCAAAGGAACCTTAATCTTCCAAATATGCAACGATCTCGAGATTGGGCCAGAATTAACCAAATCCATATAAAACGATTTTACCGTAAAAACCCCATTCTTAGCTAGTTTCCATTGCGTCGAATCCGGTTGGTCGGAGAGTTGAACATCTATCAATCTCAGAACCAAGTGCATCCATGCAGTCCAACGCTCACCAACTAACGCTCGTCTGAACTGGATATTCAATGGACTCGTATGTAGAAATGTGCCTACGTAATCCTCCTTACGTTGCACAATATTATACAGGGTGGGATATTGTACGCCCAGGGGCGTCTCTCCTAACCACGTATCCTCCCAAAACCTTGTTGACATCCCATTGCCAACTAGAAATTTGACCCTACGAAAATACAAGTCCTTCAGTCTTATCAGCCCTTTCCAGAATGGCTAGTCGGTTGGTCTCATGGTAACCTGAGCGAGTGTTTTCGACTGTAGATACTTATTACGCAAAATCTATGCCCACAAGCCCTCCGGCTCAGTCTCTAACCGGTGGAGCCATTTGCTCATAAGGCATTTGTTCTTGATTTCTAAGTTCTCAATACCGAGACCGCCCTGGTCTTTTGGTCGACAAAGAATGTCCCATCGGGCGAGACGGTATTTCCTCTTGGCCTCATTTGACTGCCAGAAGAATCGAGATCTGAAGAAATCAAGTCGTTTTCGTACCCCTTTTGGAATTTTGAAGAACGATAGTAGGAACATCGGCATACTAGTCAGTACTGAGTTAATCAGCACTAGCCGACCTCCATAAGACATAAGCTTACCCTTCGAGCAGCTCAGCTTTTTTCTATTCGATCTTCGATACATTTCCATTCTTTATTAGATAACTTACGGTGGTGGATCGGTATGCCCAAATAGCTAAATGGTAAAGAGCCCAATTCACATCCAAACAATTGTCTATATGTGTCTTGTTTGTCTTTGGCCTTCCCAAAGCAGAACAACTCACTTTTGTGGAAGTTTATCTTTAACCCAGACAATTGTTCGAAGAGGCATAATATAAGTTTCATATTACGCGCCTTAGCAATGTCGTGTTCCATGAATAAGATAGTGTCATCAGCATACTGTAGAATGGATACTCCTCCATCAACCAGATGAGGAACTAACCCCTTCACTTGCCCATGTTGTTTGGCCCTGCCAATGAGAATGGCCAACATATCGGCCACTATATTAAACAAGAGAGGGGACATGGAATCTCGTTGTCTCAAACCCTTGTGTGTCTGAAAATAATGACCGATATCATCGTTAACCTTGATTCCGACACTACCCTTCAGGACTTGGGAACCCACTTGGTTCCGCCAGACCTCGCTAAATCCTTTCATGCGCATTGCCTGCTGTAGGAAGGGCCACTTTACTTTATCATACGCCTTCTCGAAATCCACTTTGAAGATAACCCCATCAAGCTTCTTCGAATGGATTTCATGTAACGTTTCATGCAAAACGACCACCCCTTCAAGTATATGTCGCCCTGGCATGAACGTTGTTTGGCTCGGTTGTACCACTGAATGCACGATCTGTGTCAATCTATTAGTCCCCACCTTTGTGAAGATTTTGAAACTCACGTTAAGAAGACAAATTGGCCTGAACTGTTCAATCCGAACTGCCTCTTCTTTGTTTGGCAATAGAGTAATCATACCAAAGTTAAGATGAAACAACTCCAAATGACCGTTAAAGAAATCATGAAACATAGGCATAAGATCATCTTTAATAATATGCCAACATTTCTTATAGAATTCCGCTGGAAACCCATCCGGTCCCGGTGCTTTATTCGATTTCATTTGTGCGATTGCATCCAGAATCTCCTTCTCAGTAAACGGTGCAGCTAAAATATCGTTCTCTTCTACCTGGAGCTTAGGAATATCTCCAATTATAGTCTCATCTAGGATCACCGTACTTGCTTTGTCCTATTTAAATGCCACCGATGCTCAATCAGATCTACCTTCAGTTGCTCATGAGTTGCTCGATGCTGAATTTGTTGATGCATTTGGAGAAACTCATCAAACGTCACCGGATACGTATTTTGATGTTGAATATGAACACCCATGTTCTCAAATTCCAGACCTCCAGCAGCATCTTCACACTCATCCCTACAATCATGTTGTGCATGATCATACAACAAGTAATCATCTCCAACAAAGTCTTCGAACCCCGTACTTTTGTAGGTCCTCAAACAATTGCATAACGGGCTTGGAGCACTCCAAAATGCCGCCTCCACATAATTTCTTGCTCCTTCTTATCTTTGGACGAAGTGAGCTCCTTTTTGACCAACGGGCTTAGGGATGGTCTTGATGAAGGTCACCCACGGAGGATAGATACTGTCAACCAGATAGTAGCTCATGTTGTAGTCATGCCCATTGATAGTAAAGTTGCAAAGAGGAGCTTGTCCTTCAGTCAACCTAGCAAACAATGATGAGTGGTGCAACACATTGATGTCATTATGAGACCTGGGCATGCCAAAGAATTTTTTTTCAAATCCAGAGGCCATGTGATGCAACTGCTTCAAGAATGACGGTGGACTTCTTAACATGACCTTCATATTGCGCTTGTAGAGCATATGGGCAGTTCTTCCATCTTCAATGCATGCAATCAACTGACCTGAGCATACTTGGCCCTCCTCTTGCTTCCGAGAGTGCCATGAGCCTTTCGGTGTCTACGACAGTTGGTTCTCTCAAGTATTGAGGTCCAAACACCTCGCCATCGCATTAGCAAATTTGACCATGATGTCTGAGCATGTCACTCAGACATCTAGAGGTACTCCCCATGAATTTGCAGCCGTGTCATATGCAAGCATCTGCAATGCAATCGTGCACTTCCGGTAATCAGAGAATCCAATTCTTCCTATATCATCCTTCTTCAAGAAGAAGTAGTCATCATAGGACCAGACGTCAATTTAGGAAATTGAACACATTTTTCCGCATCCAAAAGCCTCGGTGATAATTGTCCATGAATAGGGCATCGGGGGCAAAGGAGTCGTTCATCGACGCCAAATGCCTCGTGCCTCTCACTGATTAAACACTTGATGACCCTTGATTGACCACTTGAAATTGAGAACATGCTTTCGCATGCGCCGTGTCCGCAATCATCACCATTTCATCTACATGATCCTCCTCTACATCTCAACGTACTTTTCATACAAGTACTTCATTTCTGAATCCATTGCTTCAAAAAGGGAGAAAAAATATCAAAAAACACACACGAGCATTTCACCAAACGCTTGCCGAGCGTGGTAACCCCAGGGATGGCACTGTAGGGGCGGATGGCACCTGTGCAATGCATAGATAAGAGGTCGAACCGAGGTGTAGGCGGAGTGGTGTGGAGACTGGGTTGAGCAGCAAATGTTCGACAAGGGTTTGGCGGCGACCGAGGTGGTACAGCGTCGGTGGCGGTCGGGGAGGAAGCAGATACAGAGCAAGCGGGGGGGGGGGGGGGGGTGAAGACGCGGGCTCCCGGTGTAATTTTGTGTGGGCCGGCGGTGTCGGAGGCCTAGTTTGCTCATGTTTTACATCTTTGCCGAGTGCTAGAAATACAAGACGTTTTCCACTCCGCGAAGCCTTTGCCGAGTAGTGTTCTGAGCCCATGGTACTCGCCCTGAATCCTACCAGCAAAGCTGAGTTTGCCGAGAACCAGAACACAGGGACTTGGCAAAAGTCTTTGTTGAGTGATAAAATGGGGATTCGGCAAAAAAAAGACTTGACGGGCTGGACGGAGATGGCGGGTGCCTCCGTTGTACCGTGTGCTCTCCAGGCTCCACCCTACGGCTTCCACGCGATTCCCGATCGAAGACAGATCGCTGCCGTCATGTACCCTAACTTCTACCACGTGCACTGCTGCCGTGCACAATCCCGGCTACACGCCCATGCATCTTGCATGCTGTTCCGATTCCGCCGCCACCGTGTTGCTTCCGATCTCGCCTATATGCTTCCAAATCACATCGATCTTCAATGAATTTCCTTCGACTTAATCTACCGAGATTGCTCCCTAGTTTCGATCTCTCGACACATCATAGATCAAACGATTTTTCTGCGACATCCCGGCCCATCACCTCTAATCAACATCCTATAGACTACGGACAACCTAGCTCTAATACCACTTGTTAGAATTAATCCGAGACGCGTAGTCGATCTACCGAGTACCAAGCAAAGCACAGGAGCACGACACTAAGATTTGTTAACGAGGTTCATCATCATGGCTACATCCCCGGGGTCTGACTACGGGCGCTCCTCCCCATGACACCACTACAATACTGCACCTCGGCCGCCGGCACACGCGCCAGCTCCCCCGTGTGCCTGTGCTATTATGTTGGCATAGGTTAGATTGTGTGTCTACCCTATCATTATATAAGAGGCCTAGGGTACAAATGTCCTATTAGGACACAAGTCATGCCCTGTCTACACACAGTCTAGATCCAAGTCCAACGGTAACCTACCATGTACAAATATTCGACACCATATATACTAGAGGTTTTTTGCACTTTTGAACACACAAGTTTTCGAGCCTCCTCTAGTTTCCTAGTCTAGTTCTAGTTGTTCCAATCAGAGCTAGATCTAGTTTCTCTAATCCTCATAATTAGAACATCAGTGTGGTTCTAATCTTTTCCCTCTAATTCTCCGGCAACGATTAGTTTTGGACGGCAAAACGCTGCCGGATCGTGAAAACCGTACCCTCACAATATGTGGAGAGGTCGTGCTTTTGGTATTCCGTTCGAGGGATCGTTCATGAGCGATTTGAGGGATCGTTTATTTACAGTTCGAGGGACTCCAAGTACGATCTACACCGACATGTCTTCTTCCCCTGCAACTTGGAGCCTGTAACGATCTGATCCAAACCATTTATTGCATCTTCATAGTGTTTCTGGGTCATCGCAACAGCCAATACAAAGCGTTTAATATTATTTATTTGAATGTCTCTGTTTTCATGAAGCATTAAAGTTTCCTATTTATATACATACTATAGCATCTGAAAATTATCTATGGAGATTTTAAGCTCCCTTGGATTGAAGCGTCCTGGTGCTTCGACGGCTGTGGGGTGGCTGAGGACCCCATGCGTACGTGTGTTGTGTTTAGTTTAATTTTTCTTCTTTTCATGTATTAATTCATGAGTGTTAATTTAAATTTGTGTACTTGAAAAAAAACATATTATAAAATTCACATTTTTTTCAGGATAATTAATGTTGATATTTTAAATTCACGATCATTTAAGGTTTGTGCACATTTTCTAAATTAGAAAACATTATATTTACAAACAATTTTTGAAATCCATGAATGTACTTAAAATTCATGAATGCTTTCTAAAATTCATGAACTTAAAATTCATCATATTTTTAAAGTTCCTTATACATTATTTAATTTAACTAACCTTTTCAAATAAAAAAAAGAAGGGCAAGTTTTTTTTCTGAGCTAGTAGTGGGGCGAGCGAAAAAGAACTAAACGAGCGAGAGGACCAGGGAGCCACGCTGAGCGAGTGGCTGGCCCATGTGACCGTTGTAGTAGCAATTCCATGGTTTTACTATGGAATAGGAGCAAACAATCACCGCTGGCTAACACTAAGGCCGAAACATGCAAATATTTCACAACCACGCATCGAACAACTCATCTTTCCTCTTTGAAAAAAATACTGCAACAACAACCCAAGATGATATACGAATAAAAAATACCACCAATAGAAAATTAAAACACAAAGCCAACACAGATAAAATTAAAACAAAACAACTGATTGCGATAATCTATAGATATAAAATAGTTGATTTCACTAGTGAAGAACGGCGCAGCGAAGGGCGTGTTAGCTTCTAGTATCTATTATATATTAAAAGTACATTACGGGCTAACCCGAAAAAAGGTCCCACAAAAAACCACAAATGCCTATCCATTAGTTTCGTGGAACTTTATTTAACTTGGTATTACAACCATTAGGTCTTCATAGTAGATCCACTTAATCTAATGTGTAAACAAAATTCTCACGGCAATCCATTGCCTATACATATATATGTGCAATGTATCAACACATACATACGATGTGCAAGGAAACTCCATCCAAATCGAACATGTACGCTATGATAGAAATTCTCATATACCCAAAATAAGAAACGTTGACCATGAGATTAGTGGACCTTTATTGAACTTGCTGTTACAACCATTAGATCTCCGTAATAGATCCTATTAATCAAATGTGTAAACAAAATCCTCACGTCTATCCATTGACTATATGTATGTGAAATATGTCAGCGCATAGTGACATGCAAGGAAACTCCATCCAAATAGAACATCTATGTTGTGATATAAATTCTCTTATACCCATATGCATTTAGGAAATCGATCCTTAAAAAAAACAAAATTCAAACCTCAATTGCATATGCTGACCACACATATTGCATCACGCATGCATAACTTGGTACCTTGTACCTGGTCAAAGAGGTACACATATCATTGATTGTGAATGGGCATATAGAGTCAAGAAAAAGGCAAATGACTCGATTGATATGTATAAAGCATGTATCATTGCAAAAAAATTGAACATCATAATGGTTTAGACTATGAAGATACCTTTAGCCCTGTTGTTAAAGCTGCAACCATTAGACTTGTGCCACTTATTGTTGTGTCTAGGGGTGGAGTTTGAGACAACTAGATGTTTAGAACACAATTTTGGATGATGTTCTGGAAGAGGCGATGTTGACATGAGACAACCACCTAGGTATGTCGTAGACAAGAAAACACCCCACTATGTGTGCAAGCTTGACAAGACACTTTATGACTTGGAACAAGCACCGAGAGTATGGTACTCGAGGTTGAGTTCGCAGTTAAGGCATCTTGGTTTTGTTGCATCTAAAATTGACATGTTGCTTTTCATTTATAACAAGGCAAACATAGTTATATTCGTACTGATATATGTTGATGATATTATAGTTGCAAGTTCTTCACAAAGGTGCTACTAATGCTCTTCTGCATGATCTAAGCTCACAGTCTGCTTTGAAAGATCTTGGTGGTCTACACTTCTTCCTAGGCATTGAAGTTAAGAAGATTCAAGATGGCATAGTATTGAATCAAGAAAAATATGGTATTAAACTTTCTAACTCACATGAGGATGAAGGATTGTAACACTTCAGCCACACCATTATCCTCTTCAGAAATACTTTCAGCAATTAAAGGGGAGTCACTTAAGGAAGAAGAAAGCACAACATATAGGAGTATTGTGGGAGGTTTATAGTACTTGACACTAACACGGCCAGATATATCCTTTGTTGTCAACAAGGTTTGTTAGTATCTTCATGCACCTACCACTATACATTGGACAACTGTGAAAAGAATTGTACAATATATAAAGAATATTGTAAGTTTGGGCCTTTAGTTCAAAGGTTCAAACTCTACTCTTGTTAGTTCCTTTTCTGATGATGATTGAGCGGGATGTGGTGACGACAGAAAGTCAACTGGAGGTTTTGCAGCAATCTTTGGTTCTAACCTCATTTCCTGGAGTGCTAGGAAACATGCACAATGTCAATGTCAAGTACATAAGCTGATATAAATCTTTAGCAAATGCCACTGCTGAGATCATTTGGTTGGAATCACTGCTTAATGAGTTGGGAATTAAGCAACATCACATCTCATGTCTATGGTGTGATAATTTGGGAGCAACCTATCTTTCTACTTGCCCAATATTTCATGGTAGAACTGAACACATTGAAATTGACTTTCACTTTGTACGTGAAAGGGTTGCAAAAAAGAAGTTGGACATATGGTTTATTCCTTCCAAAGACCAAGTAGCAGCTGGCTTCACTCACTAGTGCAGAACCGGGCTTTAGCGCCGGTTCGTAAGGGCCTTTAGTGCCGGTTCCACAACCGACACTAAAGAGTGGGGACTAAAGGTCCCCCCCCCTTTAGTACCGGTTCATCACGAACCGGCGCTAAAGTGCCACCACGTGGCACGAGCCAGGCCCGGGTGTGTGTAGGATTAGTACCGGTTGGTAACACCAACCGGTACTAAATGTGTGGGGGTGTTTTGGTTTTATTTTTTATTTTTCCTTTAATTTTGTGTTATCAATTTAATTTAGTGATTGTTTTACATTATAATGAGTTGTTAAATCATTAGGTGAAAGTACCGCAGATTAGTTTCGACGGGATGCATGTGGATCCTAGTGATCAAGTATAATATGGATATGGCATATACTTGATCACTTAGCTAGGATCCATCCAGCTGAAACTAATCTGCGGTTTCTTTCATAAATGATATGATAACTCATCATCATCATTATCATATTAATATAAAAACTCTTGCATCTCATATCATCAACAACAGTATACTAGCTAGCTAAAAATCAGCATAGTCGTCATTACCACTATTTAATCATCATAGTCATTACCGCTATCTAATCACCACCAACACTAGCTTAAAGAAGAAACATTCACTTCTACTAGAAGTAAAGATATCATCGAGTTCAACATGGTCATGATATTATAAGCGTTCATAACACCACAAAAGCAAATCACTCTTTAAGATTAAGTTCAGGACGAAGAACACGGACATGAGAGGACAAGTACTAAGAGCATGAACTAGCTAAATCACTCCTCCTGCTGTCTCTCAGGTAAAATAGCATAGAACATGTATAGCTCTCCTGATCCATCATACTGGAGCATGCAGATGAACCTGTCTCCTAATCGTGGGCTGCGCTTCTGATTGCTGCCCCCTAGTACTTCTCTGTTATCGTTAACAATTTTGCTCCAATCTTTCACTATTAAGCATTCATCACTTTTAGAAATCCTGAATGCACTCATGTGCAATGTAGGATATCTTGGTCGTAAGCTAACCATTGACATGCGACCTTTAGTCTCGATCCACTGAGGCACAGCTGTCATCGGGTGTCCCTGTTGAAGAACATCGTATAGTAATTAATATACTTGGCTAGTTGGTGGTTGGCTAGAAGCATTGGGGGCATACAACTCAACCTCATTGGCTTTAATAGATGGCACACGGGGACATGGTTGGCGATAAGCATTGGGGGCATCAACCACAACCCTATGCTCAACAAGTGGCACCATTGTCCTCTTGCTCATGTCATCCATTGGGGAAGAGACATGCCGGTTCAAATCAAAGGTAAACCGAGGAGATTCAACCTTCGTGGCAAACAATTCAAGTGACTTGTCTTCTGTTGGGAATCGTAGCATAATTTTAAAATTTTCCTACGTTCACCAAGATGCATCTATGGAGTATACTAGCAACGAGGGGAAGGGAGTGCATCTACATACCCTTGTAGATCGCGAGCGGAAGCGTTCCAATGAACGTGGATGACGGAGTCGTACTCGCCGTGATCCAAATCACCGATGACCGAGTGCCGAACGGACGGCACCTCCGCGTTCAACACACGTACGGTGCAGCGACGTCTCCTCCTTCTTGATCCAGCAAGGGGAAAGGAGAGGTTGATGGAGATCCAGCAGCACGACGGCGTGGTGGTGGATGTAGCGGGTCTCCGCAGGGCTACGCCGAGCTTCTGTGAGAGAGAGAGAGGTGTTGCAGGGGAGGAGGGAGGCGCCAAGACTGTTGTGTTGCTGCCCTCCCTCCCCCCCCTTATATAGGCCCCCTGGGGGGGCGCCAGCCCTGGAGATGGGATCTCCAAGGGGGGCGGCGGCCAAGTGGGGGGGAAGGGGTGCCTTGCCCCCCAAGGCAAGGGGGAACTCCCCCCCCCTTTAGGGTTCCCAACCCTAGGCGTAGGGGGGAGGCCCAAGGGGGGCGCCCCAGCCCACTAGGGGCTAGTTCCCTTTCACTTTCAGCCCACGGGGCCCTCCGGGACAGGTGGCCCCTCCCGGTGGACCCCCGGGACCCTTCCGGTGGTCCCGGTACAATACCGGTAACCCCCGAAACTTTCCCGGTGGCCGAAACTGGACTTCCTATATATAATTCTTCACCTCGGACCATTCCGGAACCTCTCGTGACGTCCGGGATCTCATCCGGGACTCCGAACAACTTTCGGGTTCCCACATACATATATCTCTACAACCCTAGCGTCACCGAACTTTAAGTGTGTAGACCCTACGGGTTCGGGAGACATGCAGACATGACCGAGACGCCTCTCTGGTCAATAACCAACCGCGGGATCTGGATACCCATGTTGGCTCCCACATGTTCCACGATGATCTCATCGGATGAACCACGGTGTCGAGGATTCAATCAATCTGTATGCAATTCCCTTTGTCAATCGGTATGTTACTTGCCCGAGATTCGATCGTCGGTATCCCAATACCTTGTTCAATCTCGTTACCGGCAAGTCTCTTTACTCATACCGCAATGCATGATCCCGTGACTAACGCCTTAGTCACATTGAGCTCATTATGATGATGCATTACCGAGTGGGCCCAGAGATACCTCTCCGTCACACGGAGTGACAAATCCCAGTCTCGATCCGTGCCAACCCAACAGACACTTTCGGAGATACCCGTAGTGCACCTTTATAGTCACCCAGTTACGTTGTGACGTTTGGCACACCCAAAGCACTCCTACGGTATCCGGGAGTTGCACGATCTCATGGTCTAAGGAAAAGATACTTGACATTGGAAAAGCTCTAGCAAACGAAACTACACGATCTTTTATGCTATGCTTAGGATTGGGTCTTGTCCATCACACCATTCTCCTAATGATGTGATCCCGTTATCAATGACATCCAATGTCCATAGTCAGGAAACCATGACTATCTGTTGATCAACGGGCTAGTCAACTAGAGGCTTACTAGGGACACGTTGTGGTCTATGTATTCACACATGTATTACGATTTCCGGATAATACAATTATAGCATGAATAATAGACAATTACCATGAACAAAGAAATATAATAATAACCATTTATTATTGCCTCTAGGGCATATTTCCAACAGTCTCCCACTTGCACTAGAGTCAATAATCTAGTTACATTGTGATGAATCGAACACCCATTGCGTCCTGGTGTTGATCATGTTTTGCCCTAGGGAGAGGTTTAGTCAACGGATCTGCTACATTCAGGTCCGTGTGTACTTTACAAATATCTATGTCTCCATTTTGAACACTTTCACGAATGGAGTTGAAGCGACGCTTGATATGCCTGGTCTTCCTGTGAAACCTGGGCTCCTTCGCAAGGGCAATAGCTCCAGTGTTGTCACAGAAGAGAGTCATCGGGCCCGACGCATTGGGAATCACCCCTAGGTCGGTAATGAACTCCTTCATCCAAACTGCTTCCTCTGCTGCCTCCGAGGCTGCCATGTATTCCGCTTCACATGTAGATCCCGCCACGACGCTTTGCTTGCAACTGCACCAGCTTACTGCTCCTCCATTCAAAATATACATGTATCCGGTCTGTGACTTTGAGTCATCCAGATCGGTGTCGAAGCTAGCGTCGACGTAACCCTTTACGACGAGCTCTTCGTCACCTCCATAAATGAGAAACATATCCTTAGTCCTCTTCAGGTACTTCAAGATATTCTTGACCGCTGTCCAGTGTTCCTTGCCGGGATTACTTTGGTACCTTCCTACCAAACTTACGGCAAGGTTTACATCAGGTCTGGAACACAGCATGGCATACATAATAGACCCTATGGCCGAGGCATAGGGGATGACACTCTTCTCTTCTATATCTTCTGCCGTGGTCGGGCATTGAGCCGTGCTCAACTGCACACCTTGCAATACAGGCAAGAACCCCTTCCTGGACTGATCCATATTGAACTTCTTCAATATCTTATCAAGGTATGTACTCTGTGAAAGACCAATGAGGCGTCTTGATCTATCTCTATAGATCTTGATGCCTAATATATAAGCAGCTTCTCCAAGGTCCTTCATTGAAAAACACTTATTCAAATAGGCCTTTATACTTTCCAAGAATTCTATATCATTTCCCATCAATAGTATGTCATCCACATATAATATGAGAAATGCTACGGAGCTCCCACTCACTTTCTTGTAAACACAGACTTCTCCATAAGTCTGTGTAAACCCAAACGCTTTGATCATCTCATCAAAGCGAATGTTCCAACTCCGAGATGCTTGCACCAGCCCATAAATTGATCGCTGGAGCTTGCATACTTTGTTAGCATCCTTAGGATCGACAAAACCTTCCGGCTGCATCATATACAACTCTTCCTTAAGGAAGCCGTTAAGGAATGCCGTTTTGACGTCCATCTGCCATATCTCATAATCATAGTATGCGGCAATTGCTAACATGATTCGGACGGACTTCAGCTTCGCTACGGGTGAGAAAGTCTCACCGTAGTCAACCCCTTGAACTTGTCGATAACCCTTAGCGACAAGTAGAGCTTTGTAGATGGTCACATTACCATCCGCGTCCGTCTTCTTCTTAAAGATCCATTTGTTTTCTATGGCTCGCCGCTCATCGGGCAAGTCAGTCAAAGTCCATACTTTGTTTTCATACATGGATTCTATCTCGGATTTCATGGCTTCTAGCCATTTGTCGGAATCCGGGCCCGCCATCGCTTCTTCATAGTTCGAAGGTTCACCGTTGTCTAACAACATGATTTCCAGGACAGGGTTGCCGTACCACTCTGGTGCGGAACGTGTCCTTGTGGACCTACGAAGTTCAGTAACTTGATCCGAAGCTTCATGATCATCATCATTAACTTCCTCCCCAGTCGGTGTAGGCACCACATGAACATTTTCCCGCGCTGCGCTACTTTCCGGTTCGGAAGGGGTGACTATCACCTCATCAAGTTCCACTTTCCTCCCACTCAATTCTTTCGAGAGAAACTCCTTCTCTAGAAAGGACCCATTCTTGGCAACGAAGATCTTGCCTTCGGATCTGAGGTAGAAGGTATACCCAATAGTTTCCTTAGGGTATCCTATGAAGACGCATTTTTCCGATTTGGGTTCGAGCTTTTCAGGTTGAAGTTTCTTGACATAAGCATCGCATCCCCAAACTTTTAGAAACGACAGCTTAGGTTTCTTCCCAAACCATAATTCATACGGTGTCGTCTCAACGGATTTCGACGGAGCCCTATTTAAAGTGAATGCGGCAGTCTCTAAAGCATAACCCCAAAATGAGAGCGGTAAATCGGTAAGAGACATCATAGATCGCACCATATCCAATAGAGTGCGATTACGACGTTCGGACACACCATTTCTCTGAGGTGTTCCCGGCGGCGTGAGTTGTGAAACTATTCCACATTTCCTTAAGTGTGTACCAAATTCGTGACTTCAATATTCTCCTCCACGATCTGATCGTAAGAATTTTATTTTTCTGTCACGTTGATTCTCAACCTCACTCTGAAATTCCTTGAACTTTTCAAAGGTTTCAGACTTGTGTTTCATTAGGTAGACATACCCATATCTACTTAAATCATCAGTGAGAGTGAGAACATAACGATATCCTCCGCGAGCCTCAACACTCATTGGACCGCACACATCGGTATGTATGATTTCCAATAAGTTGGTTGCTCGCTCCATTGTTCCGGAGAACGGAGTCTTGGTCATCTTACCCATGAGGCATGGTTCGCACGTGTCAAATGATTCGTAATCAAGAGACTCCAAAAGTCCATCTGCATGGAGCTTCTTCATGCGCTTGACACCAATGTGACCAAGGTGGCAGTGCCACAAGTATGTGGGACTATCGTTATCAACTCTACATCTTTTGGTATTCACACTATGAACATGTGTAACATCACGTTCGAGATTCATCAAAAATAAACCATTGACCAGCGGGGCATGACCATAAAACATTTCTCTCAAATAAATAGAACAACCATTATTCTCAGATCTAAATCACTCCTCCTGCTGTCTCTCAGGTAAAATAGCATAGAACATGTATAGCTCTCCTGATCCATCATACTGGAGCATGCAGATGAACCTGTCTCCTAATCGTGGGCTGCGCTTCTGATTGCTGCCCCCTAGTACTTCTCTGTTATCGTTAACAATTTTGCTCCAATCTTTCACTATTAAGCATTCATCACTTTTAGAAATCCTGAATGCACTCATGTGCAATGTAGGATATCTTGGTCGTAAGCTAACCATTGACATGCGACCTTTAGTCTCGATCCACTGAGGCACAACTGTCATCGGGTGTCCCTGTTGAAGAACATCGTATAGTAATTAATATACTTAGCAATGAAAGTTTAGCAAAAAAATAATGTATGCAAAAGATGCACTGAGGACAAATTGTAAATATCTTACCATCTTTCCTAAATAGATGTGACCGTAGTTCAATACGATCACTATTGGTCGCACATTTTGAGTACTAACATTTCTAAGTGCGGGAAGAAAATTTGTCTTGATAGTATGAAGATCCTCAAGCCATTAAACATAATGACTTATCTCCTCGCAGTTTAGTTCAGCTCCGGGATAGTAGTAGGTCCTGTCTACCAAGCGCCAGACATGTTTGCTTGAATGGAAATAAGCTGTCAATAGAAATTAGTTGTCAACTATTTTTGAATAAACAATATCAAAGACATAAACATGGTTGAGAAACTCACATAATGGTAGAACTGGAGGCGTCTGCACATCGACCCAGATGTCTCTATTACCTTCAATATCATCTTCCGGAGGAATATCAAAGGTGATAACCATATCAGGCTCAAATGCACAAGTCTTGCATAGTGCTTGCCAAGTTTTGCATTCAAAATAGGTGTACGTGTCTGCATTGTATAATTTGACGTTGAAAGTATAACCATGCTCGGTCTTCAGGTAACTCTCTTTACCTCCATTCTTTCCATAGCACTGAAACCTATCTTATCCAAGACAAAAATTCTTGCATGGCAGGGGATGCGCTAGTAGAATAGTGAAAATTTAAAATTATAAGTTGAAGCAAATGAAGCATATATAAGTCATGCTTAATTACGAAAAAAGACTTGTCGTTGTGAATTACTCTATCCACTTCGAAGGTCTCATCTAGCTTGATGCTGAAGCGCCTATCATCAACAAAGAAATTTCGGTCGCACAGGCCGCGCTGGTCTTCACAGTATTCGCACATAATGAAATCTGTTTCGTCGTCAGACGACATTTCCTATGTTCATATAGGTGAAACAATAGACAATTACTAGTTCTATTAATTCAACTAATTCAACTACCTCTATTAATTCAACTAGTTCTATTAATTCAACTAATTTAACTAAGCATTTACTAAAAATAAACTTGTTCTATTAATTTTCTTACTAAAATATATAAAGTAGCGATATATAGTAATATTTTAATTAGATCATCAAATCTCATATACCTAAATTTTCTTACTAAAAATAAATTAGTTCTATTAATTCAACTAGTTCAACTAAGCATTTACTAAAAATAAACTAGTTATATTAATTCAACTAGTTCAAATAATCTCATATACCTAAATTTTCTTACTAAAAATAAACTAGTTCTATTAATTTTCTTACTAAAAATAAACTAGTTCTATTAATTCAACTAGTTCAAATCTCATATATATACCTAATTAATATCTAGCTAATTTATCTAACAATTGACATTAATATTTAACAACTTTTCTATCTAATTCATCTAACATTAACATTCTAACATTCTTATCTACGTAATTCATCTAACATTAATCTAAACAACACAAAACAGAAAATAAGTAAAAAAACAATGTGTGTGTATGTGTGTGTGTGTACGAGCGGGGGGCGGCGGCGTACAGGCGGCGACGCGACGGGGACGGCGCGACGACGGGCGGCGGGCCTGGGGCGATTGCGCGATCGAGACGGTGACGTAGTACGGGGCGGCGGCGCGAGACGGCGACGACGGGGACGGCGACGACGCGCGGCGGGGGCGGCGAGGGCCGGCGATGGCGGCGCGCGATGGGCGACGGCGGCGATGTCGCGTGTAGAAGTTGGAGAAGAAGTGGTGGTCGATGAAACTGAATTTTTCGTAAGTACCATATATATAGGAGGGGCTTTAGTACCGGTTGGAGCCACCAACCGGTACTAAAGGCCAATTTTGGCCAGGTCAAGCGGTGGGAAACGGCCACTTTAGTACCGGTTCATGGCTCAAACTGGTACTAAAGGCCCACCCATTAGTACCGGTTGGAGCCACGAACCGGTACTAATGGTTTGTGCGCTGCCACCCGCGGTGCACAATGTTTAGTCCCACCTCGCCGAGCGAAGGGCAGCCGCACTGGTTTATAAACCCAGCCGCGGCTGCTTCTTCGAACTCCTCTATATAGCAGGCTTGTTGGCCTAACTATGGCGCGTTGCACTGTGAGCTTGCTGTCCCTTCTGGGCCTGAATTTGCACACCCTAGGTCTGGCAGGCCCACTGAGCAGCGCCCCAACAATTTTTTATAAAGTTTTTTTCTTTTCTGCATTATTTATTTTCTTCTATTTATTTTCTTTTATTTATTTTTGAGTAATTTTTTATATAGTTTTTTCTGCCTTATTCATTTTCTTCTATTTATTTCTGAGTAGTTTTTTTGCTGTATTTAGTTTCTTTGTGAATATTTTTGCTTTACCTCTCTAAACAAATCGGTAAATGACTGAAAAACAGCAAATGATGTCAGAACGTGTTGGAAATTAATGACGTCGCTTTGAATGCTGCATACTGAACGTAAAAAAAGTCTGGAGTTGAAATAAGTTTAAAGAACATTGAAGTGCCCGTGTAACAGATGAGTTCTCGTCCGAAACCCTGATACTTCGAAAGAGATTGTCCAGTTTGTACACGAAGTGCGTCCAGTTTTTGCCGTGACCCTCTCTACTCTTTCGCACATGCTATGCGGGTGAAATGATGATACCATGCCAAGTTTCAACATTTTCAGAGTTCATTTTGTAGTGATTTTCAATTTCACTGTCATTTAGCTTTCTAAACAAATCGGTAAATGACTGAAAAACAGCAATGATGTCAGAACGTGTTGGAAATTGATGACATCGCTTTGAATGCTGCATACTGAACGCAAAAAAATCTGGAGTTCAAATAAGTTTAAAAAACATTGAAGTGCCCGTGTAACAGACGAGTTCTCGTCCGAAACCGTGATACTCCGAAAGAGATTATCCAGTATGTACACGAAGTGCGTCCAGTTTTTGCCCTCACCCTCTCTACTCTTTCGCACATGCTATGCGGATGAAATGATGATACCATGCAAATTTCAACATTTTCAGAGTTCATTTTGTAGTGATTTTCAATTTCACGGTCATTTAGCTCTCTAAACAAATCGATAAACGACTGAAAAACAGCAAATGATGTTAGAACGTGTTGGAAATTGATGACGTCGCTTTGAATGCTGCATACGGAACGCAAAAAAAGTCTGGAGTTCAAATAAGTTTAAAAAACATTGAAGTGCCCGTGTAACAGATGAGTTCTCGTCCGAAACCCTGATACTCCGAAAAAGATTGTCCAGTTTGCACACGAAGTGCGTCCAGTTTTTGCCGTGACCCTCTCTACTCTTTCGCACATGCTATGCGGGTGAAATGATGATACCATGCCAAGTTTCAACATTTTCAGAGTTCATTTTGTAGTGATTTTCAATTTCACTGTCATTTAGCTCTCTAAACAAATCGGTAAACGACTGAAAAACAGCAAATGATGTCAGAACATGTTGGAAATTGATGACGTTGCTTTGAATGCTACATACTGAACGCAAAAAAAGTCTGGAGTTCAAATAAGTTTAAAAAACATTGAAGTGCCCGTGTAACAGATGAGTTCTCGTCCGAAACCCTGATACTCCGAAAAAGATTGTCCAGTTTGTACACGAAGTGCGTCCAGTTTTTGCCGTGACCCTCTTTACTCTTTCGCACATGCTATGTGGGTGAAATGATGATATCATGCCAAGTTTCAACATTTTCAGAGTTCATTTTGTAGTGATTTTCAATTTCATGGTCATTTAGCTCTATAAACAAATCGGTAAATGACTGAAAAACAGCAAATGATGTCAGAACGTGTTGGAAATTGATGACGTCACTTTGAATGCTGCATACTGAACGCAAAAAAAGTATGGAGTTCAAATAAGTTTTGAAAAAATGAAGTGCCCGTGTAACAGATGAGTTCTCGTCCGAAACCCTGATACTCCGAAAGAGATTGTCCAGTTTGTACATGAAGTGCGTCCAGTTTTTGCCATGACCCTCTCTACTCTTTCGCACATGCTATGCGGGTGAAATGATGATACCATGCCAAGTTTCAACATTTTCAGAGTTCATTTTGTAGTGCTTTTCAATTTCACGGTCATTTAGCTCTCTAAACGAATCGATAAATGACAGAAAAACAGCAAATGATGTCAGAACGTGTTGAAAATTGATGACGTCGCTTTGAATGGTGCATACTGAACGCAAAAAAGTCTGGAGTTCAAATAAGTTTAAAAAAATGAAGTGCCCGTGTAACAGATGAGTTCTCGTCCGAAATCCTGATACTCCGAAAGAGATTATCCAGTTTGTACACGAAGTGCGTCCAGTTTTCAAGTGAGTGGAGAGAGTGAGGGGCGGCCGGCGGGGGAGGACCGGCGCGGGGGATTGAGGGGGAGACCGAGTGAGTGGAGAGAGTGAGGGCGTAAACATGTAAAAATATATATGAAAAATACATTGATTATCAATGATCTTTTTGTGTATAATCTGAATTGTCAATATGAGTCCTCAACGGTTTAGAAACCGGTGAAGACTCATATTGCGACCACAAATTCTACACATAGAGTTCAATGAAGACCAAGTGCTTGTGATAGTTTGAGAAGTAACATATTTAAGGTGGTAAAAATCTTGCTAGGGGAGCGAGGTGGGACTAAAAACAGACTGCCACAACCTATTTACTACCGGTTCATGCCACGAACCGGTACTAAAAGGGCTGGCCGGGCCCCAGCCTCTTTATTACCGGTTCGTGGCATGAACCGGTACTAAAGGTTCGCACTGAACTGGTACTAAAGATCTCCTCCCGCCTAGCCGTTTGAACCGGCACTAATGGACACATTAGTGCCGGCTCAAAATCAAACCGGCACTAATGTGCTTGACATTTGACCCCTTTTCTACTAATGACTAAAGCAATGCCAGATAAGCCATTTGAAGAATTCAAGAGAAATCTTAATTTAGGATGGTTGAGATAAGAGAGAGTGTTAGATAAACATAGAATTATCTCAATGTAATCTCAACCTATACTATCGCTATCATCTCCTCATATCTCTCCCGTGTAACAGAGATAAATAAACACAACGCGGCTCTCTACGGAGAGTATAAATGCTTCCGTCTAGCAATGATCAAAGGGGAGAAGCAGGAAAAGGTCAAAACCAGATGAGTTTCATGCTTATTGATTTACCGCAGGCATAAATGTTTAATGTCGTCATGTGTTGATATCGTTTTGTAACAACGGACAAGCCACACGAGTTTTTTATAGTACATGAATTTCATACATCCAAAGTTCCAAATTAACTGCAGTTCGAAGTTTGTCTTAAGTCTACGAAAGTGTGTGTTTGGTTCACTGATTTCATCATATAATCAGATTACAATGTGACTCGATAACGTTATAGCTGTTTGGTTCGCATTGACTTGTAACCATTTACCACATAATCAAAATATGAGTCTCTTCATTATCGATACGACCAAAATCTACTGCAATGAAAGGGGTGCCGGAGTAGAGTTTTACTTGTTCATCTCACTGCACCTTCCGCACAGTCTTCCCTGCGCAGTGACGCGTGTGGCCTTCCCGATTGCCCCCTCCTTGTCTATGGAGCAGTTTGTCCTCATGCAAGAAGGTTCTCCGGCATGAGTCGACGCAGCTTGGTTTAGCTTGCGAGAGAGCGTTCAATTTGGCTGGAAAGCAGACAGACTCGGCTGGCGAGAACACGACTGCTCCTGTCGGCGAGGAGGCTGTAAGGTACATTAGGAGATGGTAGCTCTTGGTGCGGAGTATGTCAAGGAGGCGATGTTGCGCACGATTGACGAGGAATCATGTGCTTGAAGGTTGCCATTGTCCTTATCTCCCCTCCCTTTTTTGATCCATCCAAGAAACTGAAGCAAAGTAAAAAAGTCAAATGAGAGATCATTGACATGTGTGATGTGGTTCCTCACTAGGCATCGACAACATGAAGCACACATATTCCCGAGGACCTGATGTGCTACACCACTAGCAGGAGTGCTAACACGCGGCAGGGGCTGAAGGACCCTAGTGATGGCGGTCCGGTGGGATGCTCCCAGGAGGGAGACGCTCACGTGGGCGCTCGCCGAGGCCGCCCACTAGTTGCCATTTGTGCTTTTTCTATCTCAACCAAACACCTTCTAACTCGTTCAAGTTTGACCCGCTGTATATAAAACTATGCGAGGTCTACACACACACATACAACACTTATTTTAAAACAGAGGGGGTACATTTTAGATTTGGTCAGACGTAGATAAATCTGAATTTCTTTTGATAAAATAAATAAATCTGACGTAGCACGCAATTAAAACTTTACTAGTTGGGTGCCCGTGCGTTGCCACGGGACAACAAACTGAGATATAGAGAACAAACTTTGACATCGGGATGGTGATCAATACATCATATAATTTGCTGACATAGAGTATTGAACAAAACATCATGTAATTTGCTATGTGTACGCCACACGCGGCTCATGAGTGTGTTGTGATAGGTATCATCATGATTCATTCTAAAACATGGGTATCATTAGTTATGTTCATGACCACATAACTAATATTTCCACTTCTGAAGATAGATAATTGTGCAACTCCATTATAAATGCTCACACTCACGATACCCTCAGGCCCAGAATCCTACTGTGATAAAAAATGAACATGACCCAGAAGATAAATAAACTTGAACAAATTCACCGGTGACCCTTGAAGGGGTTGTGCAGTCAGGGTTGTGCTCTTCGCTCTGCTATGACAGAATGGCAACACCTTCACCTCAAGCTGAACCTAAAATGCAGCACCAGACCGGAATTTATGATGTAATATAAATTATGTTACTTCCATCCTAAACGGCTGCCAACTAACTTGATCAACATTGCAGCTCACAGCTTGTGGAAAAAATAATCAAAATACAGCAAGCTAGGTTCAGATATAGAAACCTGCAGACTAACCTGATCATTTGCGTTTTCCCGATTGACATAGAGATGCATGTATTACCCCCACTTGTGGCAATGAAGCAATGGCTCTAATGGTAACCACAAGTAAAAGGAAGAAATTTTTATACATAACTCTCAGTTCAAATTCTCGTACCACAAGTGTATTTTGTTCCCATTTTCTGAATCTACAATTTTTGGTACATATGTGAGTGCACAGTACAGTCCTTGGCTTGAAATTATTGGGTCAGTTTGGTAAGATACACCCAAAAAGAGTTTTTACTGAATTGCGTGATCAAAAGAGGGGAATGAGGGGCAACATAAAATGGATGGCGGAATGAAGATTATTCGGTACATGTGAACAAAGAGTCGAGGTCCAGCCAGACAACTTGTAAATTCGTATATGAACAATTACAATCATAAAAAAAGAAAAATAGTACACTAGTAGAAAAATGGTCAAATGTTCAGCTCATTAGTCCTGGTTTGTATTTGAGCCGGCACTAATGTGACCATTAGTGCCGGTTCCAACGGCTAGCCGGGCCGCTGTCATTAGTACCGGTTCGTGCCTAACTTTTAGTACCGGTTCGTGCCACGAACCGGTACTAAAGAAAGTGGTGGCAGGATGTTGTCAGTCTGGGGCCCCTCCAGCACCTTTAGTACCGGTTCGTGGCACGAACCGGTACTAACGGTCGTCCTATATAAACCCTTCGTCCACCCGAGCTCGCTTCTTCCCCCTTTCCCCTCTCCTCTGTTCTTCCCTTCCTCTCGAGCTCATCACAAATTTTGCCCAAATTTTGTCAAGATTTCAAGGCCCCCATCCATTCAAATGATCACAAAGGTTAGCAACTTTGTCCTTTCATCTCTCATTGCTAGATTAGCTCTTGCAATGGTTTATATAGTGATTAATTTGTGGGTTTTAGTAATTTGGGAGGAATTATATGTGGTAGTATTTGATTTATATGCAATTTGAGGTCAAAATAACACTTAGTTTGCATATGTAGGTGTGGTTTATTTAGTGCCTTATAAATCTCTGTCGTAACCACCGTCGATCGCCCGCACCGTCCCGTCGCCGGCACCACCTTGTGGTGAGCCTCTTGTTCATGAATTTTTTATATAAAAAATTCATGTTTGTGTGATTTGGATATATAGTTACTCGTATAATTGTCTTACCCGTACGTTGTTTGTTATACATAGTGCCATGGTTTTGATATTCGTCCCCGTCGGCCCTCGTCCTTGTTATGATTCGGATGTGGTATATTCTCTTTTAAAACTATTTGTTGCATTTCATGTTTATGACAAATTATGCCCATCAAGTTGACATAGATATTTTTATCTAGGAGGTATGTGAACCGGAAATTTCAACCGACCCTATTGTCGAGAGGTTAAATTTAGTTGAAAGAGAAAACGAGTATTTGAAAGAAAAATTAAAAAGAATTGAGGGGGAGAAGATGGAATTGGAGTTGCATGTTGCCGATGTCGTCGATGATCACAAGATCAAGATGGAGAAAATGCACTTGAAGATTAGAAAGATTAGAAAATATGCCATTGATAGTGAGGCTTGGTATCATTATGCTGTTGGATCAATTGTTACCTTAGTTGCGATCTTGATCGCATTTGTTGTTGCGTTTAAATGCTTTAGCTAGAGAGTTATTTGTTTGTTGCATTTAAGTGTTGTATGAACTTTATGTATGAACTTGTATTAATTTGGTCTTTTCGGTGTTGTGTAACGAAGATGAGCCGACAATGGATGTATGATGACCGATGCTCTCCCGAGTTCATTAATGGCGTGCATACTTTTCTGCTTGCAGCTGAGGCAAACAAGCGGGCAGATGGTTTTATGCCTTGTCCATGTGCTGGCTGTAAGAATGATCACAATTACTTTAACGTAAGAACCATTCACATCCACCTGTTTGAGTCCGGTTTCATGCCCCACTATAATGTTTGGACCAAGCACGGAGAAAGAGGGGTTATGATGGAAGACAATGAAGAAGAGGAGGACGACGACAGCTATCCTGGACATGGGTTCCCTGAATAAGATGATACAACAATGGGGGAAGAAGCTCAGCCGACAATGGGGGAAGAAGCTGAGCCGGCAATGCGGTAGAAGCTGAAGAAGAGGCATCAGATGAGCCCGCTGATGATCTAGGTCGGGCCATTGCCGATGCAAAGAGAAACTGCGCAAGTGATTTGGAGAAGAAAAAGTTGCAGCGCATGTTAGAGGATCACAAGAAATTGTTGTACCAGAATTGCGAAACTGACAAGAAAAAGCTGGGCACCACACTGGAATTATTGCAATGGAAGGCAGAGAATTGTGTATCTGACAAGGGATTTGGAAAGTTGCTGGTAATGATAAAGAATATGCTTCCAAAGGACAACGAATTGCCCGAGAGTACGTACGAAGCAAAGAAGGCCGTCTGCCCTCTAGGGTTAGAGGTGCAGAAGATACATGCATGCCCTAATGACTGCATCCTCTACCGCGGTGAGTACGCGGATTTGAACGCGTGCCCGGTATGCGGTGCATTGCGCTATAAGATCAGCCGCAATGACCCTGGTGATGTCGAGGGCGAGCGCCCCAGGAAAAAGATTCCTGCCAAGGTGATGTGGTATGCTCCTATAATACAACGGTTGAAACGTTTCTTCCAAAACAAAGAGCATGCCAAGGCGATGCGATGGCACAGGGAAGACCGTAAGAAAGCGGGAAAGTTGAGAGTACCCGCTGACGGGTCATAGTGGAGAAAAATTGAGAGAAAGTACAGGGAGGAGTTTGCAGGTGACGCAAGGAACGTATGGTTCAGTCTAAGCGCAGATGGCATTAATCGTTTTGGGGAGCAGAGCAGCAACCATAGCACATGGCCTGTGACTCTATCTATGTATATCCTTTCTCCTTGGTTGTGCATGAAGCGGAAGTTTATTATGATGCCAGTGCTCATCCAAGGCCCTACGCAACCCGGCAACGACATTGATGTGTACCTAAGGCCATTAGTTGAAGAACTCTTACAACTGTGGAATGGAACAGGTGTACGTGTGTGGGATGAGCACGGACAGGAAGAATTTGACCTAAAGGCGTTGTTGTTCGTGACCATCAATGATTGGCCTGCTCTCAGTAACCTTTCAGGATAGACAAACAAGGGATACCGCGCATGCACGCACTGTTTGGATGATACCAACATTATATATTTGGATAATTGTAGGAAGAATGTGTACCTGGGACATCGTCGATTTCTTCCGAGCAGGCGTCCCGTAAGAAAGAAAGGCAAGCATTTCAAAGGTGAGGCAGATCACCGGACGAAGCCTCGCCACCGTACTAGTGCTGATGTAGATGATATGGTCAAGGATTTGAAGGTAGTCTTTGGAAAGGGTCCTGGCGGACAACCTGTTCCGAATGACGCTGACGGACGCGCACCCTTGTGGAAGAAGAAATCTATATTTTGGGACCTGCCCTATTGGAAAGACCTAGAGATCCGCTCCGCAATCGACGTGATGCACGTGACGAAGAATCTTTGCATGACCCTGCTTGGCTTCTTGGGCGTGTATGGGAAGACAAAAGGTACACCGGAGGCACGGGAGGACCAGCAACGTATGCACGCAAAAGACGACACACATCAGGGTCATGCCAGCTACGCTCTTACCAAAAAAGAGAAGCAAAACTTCTTTGAATGCCTGCTCAGTATTAAGGTACCGTCTGGCTTCTCGTCGAATATAAAGGGAATAATAAATATGGCAGAGAAAAAGTTCCAGAACCTAAAGTCTCATGACTGTCACGTGATTCTGACGCAACTGCTTCCGGTCGCATTGAGGGGGCTTCTACCGGAAAACGTTCGATTAGCCAATGTGAAGCTATGTGCATTCCTCAATGCAATCTCTCAGAAGGTAATCGATCCATAAATCATACCAATGTTAGAAAATGATTTGGTGCAATGTCTTGTCATTTTCGAGTTGGTTTTCCCACCATCCTTCTTCAACATCATGAGGCACGTCCTAGTTCACCTATGCGAAGAGATTAACGTTTTGGGTCCTGTATTTCTACACAATTTGTTCCCCTTTAAGAGGTTCATGGGAGTCTTAAAGAAATATGTTCTTAACCGTGCTAGGCCAGAAGGAAGCATCTCGAAGGGCCATGAAAATGAGGAGGTCATTGAGTTTTGTATTGACTTTATTCTGACCTTAAGCCGATTGGTGTTCCTGAATCGCGGCATAAGGGCAGACTGGATGGAAAAGGCATGCTAGGAGGGGATCAAATAATATGTATGGACGGGCATTCTCTCACTTAAGCACACTACACAGTTCTATAGAATTCCGCCTTGGTGGCTCCGCATATGGAGGAACACAAGAATTTCTACGCTCCAAACACCCGGAGCAGTCTGACGACTGGATTACACGTGAACAAACGGGGACTTTCACCGGCTGGTTGCACACACGTGCCATGCATGACGCTGCTACTGAAGATGACCTGAACTTGCTGTCCCAATTACCATCTTCGAATATAATGACTTTCAAAGGGTACGAGATAAATGGGAATACATTTTACACGATCGCCCAAGATAAGAAGATCACCAACCAAAACAGCGGTGTCCGCTTTGATGCACCAACCAAGACGGGAAAGGAAACATATTTGAAGGAAATATGCCCTAGAGGCAATAATAAAGTTATTATTTATTTCCTTATATCATGATAAATGTTTATTATTCATGCTATAATTGTATTAACCGGAAACATAATACATGTGTGAATACATAGACAAACAGAGTGTCACTAGTATGCCTCTACTTGACTAGCTCGTTAATCGAAGATGGTTCAGTTTCCTAGCCATGGACAAAGAGTTGTCATTTGATTAACGGGGTCACATCATTAGGAGAATGATGTGATTGACTTGACCCCTTCTGTTAGCTTAGCACTTGATCGTTTAGTATGTTGCTATTGCTTTCTTCATGACTTATACATGTTCCTATGACTATGAGATTATGCAACTCCCGTTTACCGGAGGAACACTTTGTGTGCTACCAAACGTCACAACGTAACTGGGTGATTATAAAGGTGCTCTACAGGTGTCTCCAAAGGTACTTGTTGGGTTGGCATATTTTGAGATTAGGATTTGTCACTCCGATTGTCGGAGAGGTATCTCTGGGCCCACTCGGTAATGCACATCACTATAAGCCTTGCAAGCATTGCAACTAGTGAGTTAGTTGCGGGATGATGTATTACGGAACGAGTAAAGAGACTTGCCGGTAACGAGATTGAACTAGGTATTGAGATACCGACGATCGAATCTCGGGCAAGTAACAGACCGATGACAAAGGGAACAACGTATGTTGTTATGCGGTTTGACCGATAAAGATCTTCGTAGAATATGTGGGAGCCAATATGAGCATCCAGGTTCCGCTATTGGTTATTAGCCGGAGACGTGTCTCGGTCATGTCTACATAGTTCTCGAACCCGTAGGGTCCGCACGCTTAAAGTTCGATGACGGTTATATTATGAGTTTATGTGTTTTGTTGTACCGAAGGTAGTTCGGAGTCCCGGATGAGATCGGGGACATGACGAGGAGTCTCGAAATGGTCGAGGCGTAAAGATCGATATATTGGACGACTATATTCGGACATCGGAAAGGTTCCGAGTGATTCGGGTATTTTTGGAGTACCGGGGAGTTACGGGAATTCACCGGGAGAAGTATTGGGCCTTATTGGGCCATACGGGAATAGAGGAGAGAGGCCAAAAGGAAAGAGGCGCGCGCCCCCCCTCTGGTCCGAATTGGACAAGGGGTGCAGCCCCCTTTTCCTTCTCCCTCTCCTCTTCTTTCCTTCTCTCCTACTCCGGAAAGGAAAGGGGAATCCTACTAGGACTTGGGAGTCCTAGTAGGACTCCCCACACTTGGCGCGCCCCCTCTAGGGCCGGCCTCTCCCTTGCTCCTTTATATACGGGGGCAGGGGGCACCCCAGAGACACAACAATTGATCGTTTGATCTTTTAGCCGTGTGCGGTGCCCCCCTCCACCATAGTCCACCTCGATAATACGGTAGCGGTGCTTATGCGAAGCCTTGCGTCGGTAGAACATCATCATCGTCACCACGCCGTCGTGCTGACGAAACACTCCCTCAACACTCGGCTGGATCGGAGTTCGAGGGACGTCATCGGGCTGAACGTGTGCTGAACTCGGAGGTGCCGTGCGTTCGGTACTTGATCGGTCGGATCGTGAAGACGTACGACTACATCAACCGCGTTGTGCTAACGCTTCCGCTTTCGGTCTACGAGGGTACGTGGACAACACTCTCCCCTCTCGTTGCTATGCATCACCATGATCTTGCGTGTGCGTAGGAATTTTTTTGAAATTACTACGTTCCCCAACAGTGGCATCCGAGCCAGGTTTTATGCGTAGATGTTATATGCACGAGTAGAACACAAGTGAGTTGTGGGCGATACAAGTCATACTGCTTACCAGCATGTCACACTTTGGTTCGGCGGTATTGTTGGATGAAGCGGCCCGGACCGACATTACGCGCACGCTTACGCGAGACTGGTTCTACCAACGTGTTTGCACATAGGTGGCTGGTGGGTGTCAGTTTCTCCAACTTTAGTTAAACCGAGTGTGACTACGCCCGGTCCTTGCGAAGGTTAAAACAGCACCAACTTGACAAACTATCGTTGTGGTTTTGATGCGTAGGTAAGAACGGTTCTTGCTAAGCCCGTAGCAGCCACGTAAAATTTGCAACAACAAAGTAGAGGACGTCTAACTTGTTTTTGCAGGGCATGTTGTGATGTGATATGGTCAAGACATGATGCTAAATTTTATTGTATGAGATGATCATGTTTTGTAACCGAGTTATCGGCAACTGGCAGGAGCCATATGGTTGTCGCTTTATTGTATGCAATGCAATCGCCCAGTAATGCTTTACTTTATCACTAAGCGGTAGCGATAGTCGCAGAAGCATAAGATTGGCGAGACGACAACGATGCTACGATGAAGATCAAGGTGTCGCGCCGGTGACGATGGTGATCATGACGGTGCTTCGGAGATGGAGATCACAAGCATAAGATGATGATGGCCATATCATATCACTTATATTGATTGCATGTGATGTTTATCTTTTATGCATCTTATCTTGATTTGATTGACGGTAGCATTATAAGATGATCCCTCACTAAATTATCAAAGTATAAGTGTTCTCCTTGAGTATGCACCGTTGTGAAAGTTCTTCGTGCTGAGACACCACGTGATGATCGGGTGTGATAGGCTCTACGTTCAAATACAACGGGTGCAAAACAGTTGCACACGCGGCATACTCAGGTTAAACTTGACGAGCCTAGCATATAACAGATATGGCCTCGGAACACTGAGACCGAAAGGTCGAGCGTGAATCATATAGTAGATATGATCAACATAGTGATGTTCACCATTGAAACTACTCCATCTCACGTGATGATCGGACATGGCTTAGTTGATATGGATCACGTGATCACTTAGAGGATTAGAGGGATGTCTATCTAAGTGGGAGTTCTTAAGTAATATGATTAATTGAACTTTAATTTATCATGAACTTAGTCCTGGTAGTATTAGCGTATCTATGTTGCAGATCAATAGCTCGCGATGTTGCTCCCCGTTTAAATTTTTATATGTTCCTAGAGAAAACTAAGTTGAAAGATATTAGTAGCAATGATGCGGATTGGATCCGTGATCTGAGGTTTTCCTCATTGCTGCACAGAAGAATTATGGCTTTGATGCACCGCTAGGTGACAGACCTATTGCAGGAGCAGACGCAGACGTTATGAACGTTTGGCTAGCTCAATATGATGACTACTTGATAGTTTAGTGCACCATGCTTAACGGCTTAGAATCAGGACTTCAAAGATGTTTTGAACATCATGGACCATATGAGATGTTCCAGGAGTTGAAGTTAATATTTCAATCAAATACCCGAGTTGAGAGATATGAAGTCTCCGACAAGTTCTATAGCTAAAAGATGGAGGAGAATAGCTCAAGCAGTGAGCATGTGCTCAGATTGTCTGGGTACTACAATCGCTTGAATCAAGTGGGAGTTAATCTTCCAGATAAGATAGTGATTGACAGAATTCTCTAGTCACCATCACCAAGTTAGTAGAACTTCGTGATGAACTATAATATGCAAGGGATGACGAAAGTAATTCCCAAGCTCTTCGTGATGCTGAAATCGACGAAGGTAGAAATCAAGAAAAACATCAAGTGTTGATGGTTAACAAGACCACTAGTTTCAAGAAAAGGGCAAAGGGAAGAAGGGGAACTTCAAGAAGAACAGCATGCAAGTTGCTGCTCAAGTGAAGAAGCCCAAGTCTGGACCTAAGCCTGAGACTGAGTGCTTCTACTACAAAGGGACTGGTCACTGGAAGCGGAACTGCCCCAAGTATTTGGTGGATAAGAAGGATGGCAAAGTGAACAAAGTTATATTTGATATACATGTTATTGATGTGTACTTTACTAGTGTTTATAGCAATCCCTCGGTATTTGATACTGGTTCAGTTGCTAAGAGTAGTAACTCGAAACGGGAGTTGCATAATGAACAGAAACTAGTTAAGGATGAAGTGACGATGTGTATTGGAAGTGGTTCCAAGATTGATATGATCATCATCGCACACTCCCTATACTCTCGGGATTAGTGTTGAACCTAAAATAAATGTTATTTAGTGTTTGCGTTGAGCATGAATATGATTGGATCATGTTTATTGCAATACGGTTATTCATGTAAGTTAGAGAATAATTGTTGTTCTGTTTACATGAATAAAACCTTCTATGGTCATACACCCAATGAAAATGGTTTGTTGGATCTCGATCGTGGTGATACTCATTTACATAATATTGAAGCCAAAAGATGCAAAGTTAATCACTAGTAGAAAACTGGGCTTTGGTCACAGGGCTATATTCACATTAGTCCCGGTTCAGTCACGAACCGGGACTAATGTGAGCATTGGTCCCGGTTCGTGCGGCCAGGGGCCTGCCGGGCCTCGTGGGGGCATTGGTCCCGGTTCGTCCGGACCCTTTGGTCCCGGTTGGTGGGACAAACCGGGACCAATGGGCCACGCTCCTGGCCCACCACCCTTTAGTCCCGGTTCCTACCACAAACCGGGACTAAAGGGTTGGTCCTAGTTGCGGCCAGTGTTTAGTCCCACATCGCCAACCGAAGGGCGCTCACACCAGTTTATAAGCCCGTCCCTCTCTGCCTTGTTGAGCTCCTCTTAAAGTGAAAATAGATGCCCTTATACAGGGAATTTGACCTAAATTCACAGTAAATTTCATAGAAATTTATTATGAATTTAGGTTAAATTTCCTCTATAAGCGCATCTATGTTCATTTTTTATATTTATAAAATAAATAAACCTTAATAAAATAAATAAAATAAATAAACCTTAATAAAATAAAATAAAATAAACTATAGTAACTAAAATAAATAAACCTTAATAAATTAAGTAAAAATAGCAGCAGTAAAATAAATAAAAATAGCAGCAGTAAAATAAATAAAAATAAAATAATTAAAGTAAAATACATAAGTAATTAGAAATAAAATAAATAAGTTTTTTGTTGTAAGTAGAAACAAAACAAAACAAATAAAGCAAAAGAGAAAAAAACAGAGGAAAAAAATTATGCCACCTACTGGGCCACCACGGCCTGAATACGACTAGAAACCCATCCATGGGCCAGGATTCAGGCCCGCAGAAGGCCCAGTAGGCCCCACAGGCAAAGAGAACGGTTAGGCCCGAAAGCCTGCAGTTGAGAGGAGTTCGAGAGGGTGGGCGCAGCAGCGCTTATAAACCACTCTCGAGCTCTCTCAACTAGCGAGGTGGGACTAAACTTTTGACGCGGGGCAGCACAAGGCCTTTGGTCCCGGTTGGTGCCACCAACCGGGACTAAAGGGGGCATTGGTCCCGGTTCGTGGCACCAACCGGGACCAAAGGCCTTTAGTCCCGGTTGGTGCCACGAACCGGGACCAATGAGTTCCCTATATATACCCCATCGCCACAGCAGAGCACTCCAGAGTGCTCTGTTTTTTCTGGCCGGCGAGGGGAGGGCATTTGGGTGCTCTAGCTCACCTCCTATGCACATGAGGTGTTCGATGAAATGTCTGAGCCACACTAGTTAATCTTTCTCCTCTCGAAACTCGACCTCCGAGCTCCATTTTCCCCGAGATTTGTCTAGGTTTAGCGGTCCGTCACGTCCCGTCCCCGTCTTCACCGCCGTCGATCGCCCGCGCCGATCTCGTCGCCAGCACCACCGTGGTGAGCCTCTTGTTCTTATCTTCTTTCTGAAAGGAAAAAAATTCTTACTTTAGATAGTTACTTGTCTAATTTTGTTACTTTTATTATTCCTTCTTATTACATAGTGCGATGGTTTTGGTATCCGCCCCCGTCGGCCCTCGTCCTGTCTATGATTCGGATGTGGTATATATTATCTTTTTATAACTATTTGGTTCATTTATTGTTTATGACAAATATACCGACCAACGTGACATAGATTTTATTTATCTAGGAGGTGGTTGAACCGGAAATTCTAACCGACCCTATTGTCGAGAGGTTAAATTTAGTTGAAGAAGAAAACAATTACTTGAAGGAAAAAATAAAAAAATTGAGGAGGAGAAGATGATATTGGAGTTGCATGTTGCGGATGTCGTCGATGATCACAAGATCAAGATGGATGCAATGCGCTTGAAGATTAGAAAGATTAGAAAATATGCCATTCATACCGAGGCTTGGTATCATTATGCCGTTGGATCAATTGTTACCTTGGTTGCGATTATGATCGCATTTGTTTTCGCATTGAAATGTTTTACATAGTTTCAATGTATGGTTTAATTAATTAGATGCTCTGGAGAGCTATATATATGTTGTTAGATGAGAACTATGTATGTACTTTGGTTTTAATGTGATGATGAACTTCTATTAATTTGGTCACTTAATTATCTATTCATGATGTTCTGTAATGGTTTTTGACACACTTAATTATATATAATGCACGCAGATGAACCGGCAATGGATGTACGGTGACAGACACACCTCCGAGTACATTAAGGGCGTGCATGATTTTCTCGAAGTGGCTGAGGCAAACAAGCAGAATGGTTTTATGTGTTGTCCATGCCCTATATGTGGGAATACGAAGTCTTACTCTGACCGGAAAATCCTTCACACCCACCTGCTTTACAAGGGTTTCATGCCACACTATAATGTTTGGACGAGGCACGGAGAAATAGGGGTTATGATGGAAGACGGCGAAGAAGAAGAGGACGATGACAACTATGTGCCCCCTGAATACGGTGATGCTGCAACGGGGGAAGCTGCTGAAGATCAAGAGGAACCAGACGATGTGCCCAATGATGCTGCAAGGGGGGAAGCTGCTGAAGATCAAGAGGAACCAGTGCCCGATGATGATGATCTCCGCCGGGTCATAGTCGATGCAAGGACGCAATGCGAAAGTCAAAAGGAGAAGCTGAAGTTCGATCGCATGTTAGAGGATCACAAAAAAGGGTTGTACCCCAATTGCGAAGATGGCAACACAAAGCTCGGTACCGTACTGGAATTGCTGCAGTGGAAGGCAGAGAATGCTGTGCCTGACAAAGGATTTGAGAAGCTATTGAAAATATTGAAGAAGAAGCTTCCAAAGGATAACGAATTGCCCGACAGTACATACGCAGCAAAGAAGGTCGTATGCCCTCTAGGATTGGAGGTGCAGAAGATACATGCATGCCCTAATGACTGCATCCTCTACCGCGGTGCGTACAAGGATCTGAACGCATGCCCGGTATGCGGTGCATTGCGGTATAAGATCAGACGAGATGACCCTGGTGATGTTGACGGCGAGCCCCCCAGGAAGAGGGTTCCTGCGAAGGTGATGTGGTATGCTCCTATAATACCACGGTTGAAACGTCTGTTCAGAAACGAAGAGCATGCCAAGTTGATGCGATGGCACAGTGAGGACCGTAAGAAAGACGGGAAGTTGAGAGCACCCGCTGACGGGTCGCAGTGGAGAAAAATCGAGAGAAAGTACTGGGCTGAGTTTGCAGCTGACCCAAGGAACGTATGGTTTGGTTTAAGCGCGGATGGCATTAATCCTTTCGGGGAGCAGAGCAGCAATCACAGCACCTGGCCCGTGACTCTATGTATGTATAACCTTCCTCCTTGGATGTGCATGAAGCGGAAGTTCATTATGATGCCAGTTCTCATCCAAGGCCCTAAGCAACCCGGCAACGACATTGATGTGTACCTAAGGCCATTAGTTGAAGAACTTTTACAGCTGTGGAATGGAAACGGTGTACGTACGTGGGATGAGCACAAACAGGAGGAATTTAACCTGCACGCGTTGCTGTTTGTAACCATCAACGATTGGCCCGCTCTCAGTAACCTTTCAGGACAGACAAACAAGGGATACCACGCATGCACGCACTGTTTAGATGACACTGAAAGTATATACCTGGACAAAAGCAGGAAGAATGTGTACCTGGGCCATCGTCGATTTCTTCCGACCAACCATCAATGTCGAAAGAAAGGCAAGCATTTCAAAGGCGAGGCAGATCACCGGAAGAAGCCCGCCATGCGTACCGGTGATCACGTACTTGCTATGGTCAATGATTTACACGTAATCTTTGGAAAGGGTCCCGGCGGACTAGCTGTTCCGAATGACGCTGAGGGACACGCACCCATGTGGAAGAAGAAATCTATATTTTGGGACCTACCCTACTGGAAAGAGCTAGAGGTCCGCTCTTCAATCGACGTGATGCACGTGACGAAGAACCTTTGCGTGAACCTGCTAGGCTTCTTGGGCGTGTATGGGAAGACAAAAGATACACCTGAGGCACGGGAGGACCTGCAACGTTTGCACGAAAAAGACGGCATGCCTCCGAAGCAGTATGAAGGTCCTGCCAGCTACGCTCTTACGAAAGAAGAGAAAGAAATCTTCTTTGAATGCCTGCTCAGTATGAAGGTCCCGACTGGCTTCTCGTCGAATATAAAGGGAATAATAAATATGCCAGAGAAAAAGTTCCAGAACCTAAAGTCTCATGACTGCCACGTGATTATGACGCAACTGCTTCCGGTTGCATTGAGGGGGCTTCTACCGGAAAACGTCCGATTAGCCATTGTGAAGCTATGTGCATTCCTCAATGCAATCTCTCAGAAGGTGATCGATCCAGAAATCATACCAAGGCTAAGGAGTGATGTGGCGCAATGTCTTGTCAGTTTCGAGCTGGTGTTCCCACCATCCTTCTTCAATATCATGACGCACGTCCTAGTTCATCTAGTCGACGAGATTGTCATTCTGGGGCCCGTATTTCTACACAATATGTTCCCCTTTGAGAGGTTCATGGGAGTCCTAAAGAAATATGTCCGTAACCGCGCTAGGCCAGAAGGAAGCATCTCCATGGGCCATCAAACAGAGGATGTCATTGGGTTTTGTGTTGACTTCATTCCTGGCCTTAAGAAGATAGGTCTCCCTAAATCGCGGTATGAGGGGAGACTGACTGGAAAAGGCACGCTTGGAGGGGACTCAATAATATGCAGGGACGGATATTCTTGGTCTCAAGCACACTACACAGTTCTACAGAACTCTACCTTGGTGACCCCGTATGTCGATGAACACAAGAACAGTCTGCGCTCCAAACACCCGGAGCAGTGTGACGACTGGATTACATGTGAACACATCAGGACTTTCAGCAGTTGGTTGGAAACACGTCTCAGAGGTGACACCACTGTTTGTGATGAGTTGTACTCGTTGTCCAGGGGACCATCTTCGACTGTATTGACTTACAAAGGATACGAGATAAATGGGAATACATTTTACACGATCGCCCAAGATCAAAAGAGCACCAACCAAAACAGCGGTGTCCGCTTTGATGCAGCAACCGAGAGGGGAAAGGACACATATTATGGTTACATAATGGACATATGGGAACTTGACTACGGACATGATTTTAAGGTCCCTTTGTTTAAGTGCAAATGGGTCAATCTGTCAGGAGGCGGGGTACAGGTAGACCCACAGTACGGAATGACAACAGTGGATCTGAACAATCTTGGGTACACTGACGAACCGTTCGTCCTAGCCAATGATGTGGCACAGGTTATCTATGTGAAGGACATGTCTACCAGACCGAGGAAAAGAAAAGATAAGGAAGCGAATACATCATACGATGAGCCAAAGCGCCACATAGTTCTTTCAGGAAAAAGGGACATTGTGGGAGTGGAGGGCAAGACAGACATGTCTGAAGATTATGAAAAGTTTCATGAAATTCCTCCCTTCAAAGTCAAGGCTGACCCAAGCATCCTGATAAACGATGAAGATTATCCATGGTTACGGCGCAATAAGCAAATGACACAAGCGAAGAAAAAGTGAAGACTTTCTCCCGCAACTATTATGATGATACCATGCCAACTTTGTAATAGACGAGTATGATACCATTGTCCGTTTTGTACAAGAAGTGCATCTAGTTTTTGCCGTAACCCTCTCAACTTTCTTGCACATGCTATGTGGATGAAATGATGATACCATGCCAACTTTCAACCTTTTCAGAGTTCATTTGAAATGCTTTTCAATTTTAGGGTCTTATAGCTCAAAATAATTAGTAAATGCATGAAAAATAACAGGCCAAAAATTAAAAATTATGCCACCTACTGGGCCACCACGGCCTGAATACGATTAGAAACCCATCCATGGGCCAGGATTCAGGCCCGCAGAAGGCCCAGTAGGCCCACAGGCATGTACAGAGAGGTTAGGCCCGTAAGCCTGCTTTAGAGAGGAGCTCGACAGCTCAGGCGCACCGCACCTTATAAACAGGTGCGGCTCTCTCTCAGCTAGCGAGGTGGGACTAAACTCACCACCACGCCGCTGTGCAAGGCCATTGGTCCCGGTTGGTGGCACGAACCGGGACCAATTCCACCCTTTGGTCCCTGTTGGTGCCACGAACCGGTACTAATGAGGCTGTGGCCCCACGAGCACCTTTAGTACCGGTTCGTGGCACGAACCGGTACTAGAGTTTCTTACTAAGCAGTTTTTTAGTCCCACCTCGCTAGCTGAGAGGCACTAGGAGCGGTTTATAAGCCCTGAGTGCAGAGACGATGAAGAAGAGGCGCAATGCTCACGTTGCTTAGCTTCAAGCCTTGAGGAATAAGGTAGACTGCATGGAGCTATGTGCAGTGCAGTCTACACTATTCCGAAAGGCTTGAAGCAAATCAACGAGCATTGCGCCTCTTTTTTATTTTTAATAACTTATTACAACTCCGGACTTCTTGTGTTCCGACAAAATAAAATAAACTTTAATAAAATTTATGAAACTAAAATTAACAAAGTATTTTCTGTTCAAAACATTATAAGAAACCTCTATTATTATTGAAACTAAAATCATATAAAATTGATGCAACTAAAATTATCGAAGTATTTTCTGTTCAAAATCATTAAAAGCAAAAAGAATTTTCATAAAGAACTTTTTTTGATAGAAACTTTAATAGCAAAAAGAATTATCATAAAGTAAAATAAATAAGTAATTAGAAACAAATAAAATAAATAAATAAGTTTTTTGTTGTAAGTAGAAACAAAACAAAATAAATAAAGCAAAAAAGAAAACAAAAAAACTAAATACAGCAAAAAGAATTTTCATAAAGAACTTTTTTTGATAGAAACTTTAATAGCAAAAAGAATTATCATAAAGTAAAATAAATAAGTAATTAGAAACAAAATAAAATAAAATAAATAAGTTTTTTGTTGTAAGTAGAAACAAAACAAAATAAATAAAGCAAAAAGAAAACAAAAAAACTAAATACAGCAAAAAAAATTGTTGGGGCGCTGCCCGCTGGGCCCTCCAACCCTCGGGTTTGCAAATACAGGCCCAAAAGGGCTAGAGGGCTCAACGGGCAGCGCGCCAAAGTTAGGCCCAGAAGCCTGCTATAGAGAGGAGTTCGAGACAGCAGCCGCAGCGGGGCTTATAAACCACACCGAGCCCCTCTCAACTAGCGAGGTGGGACTAAACTTTTGGCCGCGACGCGGGCAGCAAGAGGCCTTTGGTCCCGGTTGGTGCCACCAACCGGTACTAAAGGGGTGCATTGGTACCGGTTCGTGGCACCAACCGGGACCAATGCCCCCCCTTTAGTCCCGGTTGGTGCCACCAACCGGGACCAAAGGCCGCCGGTTCCCGCCCTTTGGGCTGCTGAAAAGGGACCTTTGGTCCCGGTTGGTGGCACCAACCGGGACTAAAGGGTGGCATTGGTCCCGGTTGGTGCCACGAACCGGGACCAATGCCCTTGCTATATAACCAGGACTTGTGAAAATTTCACATCTCCCTCGCCTCCCTCGCCAGTTGCCCCCGCCGCCAGGCTGCCCAAATCGCTCGCGCGCTCCTCGTCGCCGTCGCCGCCGCCGGCCGCATCCCCGTCTCCCCGTGCCCTGCCCCGCGCCCGAGCCCACGCCGGCCGCCGCCCCGTGCCCCTGCCCCGTCCCCGAGCACGCACGGCCGCGCCCCTGCGCCCCGGCCCGCCCCCACCATTGTCGTCGTCGCCGGCGCCCGCCCCCACTGCCGCCCCTGCCTCGACGCCGCCCCTCCTCCCCGTTCGGTCCGGCTCCGGCGACCCCCTTTCCTCCCTGTCCCCTCGATCCTCTTCATATAATTTTTTCATATAATTTTTTTTCATATGCATATGTTGATTATATGGATGGATGGATGATGTATATGTTCATTATATGGATGGATGGTTGATGTATGCTTTTTTTTCATATAATTTTTTTAGGCAGATTTTTAGAATTTTTTGTGTATGTATGTTATGTTTATATGTATGTATGTATGTATGTTCATATGTATGTATGTTTATATGCAAAGCATATGCAAAGAAAATGTATGAATGGTCATATGCAAAGAAAAATGTATGTATGGTCATATGCAAAGAAAATGTATGTTCATAGGCATATGCAAAGAAAATGTATGTTCATATATATGATGATATGTTCATGTATGAGTATATGTATGTATATATGTTCTCTGTGTATATATATGTTCATGTCTATATGCAAAAGATAGATTTTTAGAAAAGTTAGGATTTTTTTCTGTTCATAGATTTTTTTGGTGATATTAATTATTGTAGAATATGCAAATGTTTGTATATTCATATGAACAATGCATTAGGCAAAACCTTTACTGTTTTTCGAAATTTTCTATTTGAACATTTTTTTATGAATGAGAGGAAAAAGGAAAATAAGAAGAGGAAGAAAGGAGAAGAAGAGGAGAGGAAGAAGAGGAGAAATAAATAAGAAGAGGAAAAAAGAAGAAAAAGAAGAGGAGAAGAAGAAAGGAATAGAAGAGAAGAAGAAAAAATAGAAAAAATTCTATTTTTTCTTCTTCTCTCCTCTATTCCTTTCTTCTTCTCCTCTTTTTTTCTTCTTTTTTTCTTCGATCTTCTCCTCTATTCCTTTTCTTCTTCTCCTCTTTTTATTTCTTCTTCGTTTTCTTATGTTTTATCGGGTCTGTCGTCGTCGATATACCCCTCTCCCGATAACTTCAACACGAGGGGGGGTCGATATACCCCCTCCCCGATAATATTATTTTCCCATGTACGTATGTCGTCGTTGTCGATATAACCCCCTCCCGATAACTTCAACACGTGGGGGGGGGTCGATATACCCCCTCCCCGATAACATTATTTTCCCATGTATGTATGTCGTCGTTGTCGATATATATAACTCCCTCCCAGATAACTTCGACATGATGGACGGTCGATATTTATACCCCCTCTCGACCGTGATAACTTATACCACGGGAGCACCCCCCGGCCCTCTCGCTCGACCAAAACTCTCGAGGACACCCAAACCCTAGAAAAAAACGATGTCGGTCTCCTACCCCCTCCCGCCGCGCCCCTACCCTTGAAGCGTTGCCGAGGCCACCCCAAACCCGGAATAAGCTAGGTCTACGTTTGCACTAATATATCCACCTGCTGTCATGTTTGTGTAATAATTGCCATGTTGTAATATTTGCAGAAACAATGGAGCACGGACGAGACGAGCAAGCAGAAGAGGTGTTGGGGGACATAATCTTAGCCGGAGGTGATATCTTGTCGTATCTTAACGACAATGATGGTCTGGAAGAACAGGGTGAAGAAGCAGGCTACGGTGATCGAAGAGTGGAGGAGGAAAGACATGATTATGATGGCTCCGGTGACCCAATGCTGGTGCAAGAAGGAGCCCGTGGTGACGGCTCCGGTGACCGAACAGAGTCCGGCCAGGTAAATATATTAGTTAAGCCTGTGCTGACTAGCTAATTGATGCATTCATTGTTTTGGTATGTACACATATTAATTAACACTCGTCTTTCTTCTTTTTTCTAGCCCTCCGGATCGAGCACAACTGCGGTAAAGAGACGAGGCCCGAAGAGAAAGTTGCGCTCGGATGAAAGGTTTGAGATCACAGCAATCGCGCGCGACGGCCAACCGATTGAACCCATCCGGACAAAGGATGCATTTGCTGCTCAGTGCGGGGTTCTAGTTAGGGACAAGATCCCGATCAGCATCCACCAATGGTATAAGCCTAAGAAGGAAGACCCTGAGGTGTCTTATGTCAATGATATGCAGAAAGATGATCTTTGGACTGAGCTGAAGGCAAATTTCACCCTACCGCCAGAGGAGGATCCGGAGAAGCCAGTTAAAGAGCAATTAATCAAGTCTCATGCTCTTAAGAAGATGGCAGACCTATTCAGGAGGTGGAAGAATGAGCTGAAAACGTTTGTCGACAAAGAAGAGACACCAGAATTCATCGGCCGGTATGAGAAGATCAGAGATCACTGGCCCGCATTTGTGGCCCACAAGACATCGGAAAAGAGTAAGAAGATGTCAGCGACAAACAAGAAGAATGCTGCGAAGAAGAAGCTTCACCATCGCACGGGGTCAGGTGGCTACCTCAAAGCCCGACCTAAGTGGGCCAAGGCTGAGAATGATCTGCTTGAAAAAGGGATCGAACCACAGACAATGAACTGGACAGACCGTTGCCGGACTTGGTTCTTCGGGGCTGGCGGAACCTTGGACCCTGTATCAGGGAGGTGCGTTTGGACGAACGAGCTTTTGAGAATACCAGTCAAGAAGATTCAGCAATATATCGATGCAGCGCAGGAAGGGACGTTCGTTCCAGACAGAGAGAACGACGAGCTCACAATGGCCCTCGGGAATCCTGAGCACCCTGGACGGACACGAGGCACGCCAGGCTCCGTTCCGTGGAAGGCTGGTTTTCCGGACGCGGGCGGTTACAAAAGCCAGGAGAGGAGGAAAAAAGTGGAGCAGATCCAAATTCAGAAGCTGCACGAAAGGGTTCAAGCGCTAGAGGAACGAGACGGCAATCGACATGCCGAAACTGCCCCCGAAGCTACACCGCCATCTCAGCGGAGAAGCAGCGTGGCTTCCACCGAGCTGCTTCAGCTGGAGCATGCGGCTCCTGCTAGCTACCCCGTGGATGCTATCACGGAGTCTCAACATTGCCACCTTATGGCGGAATGGCAGAACTTCAAAGTCAAGGCGGCTGTTGGCTCTGTTTTACCTCCTGAACCCGGCGCAACCTACCACTGCCGGCCGATTCCAGAAGGATATGCTAGGGTGATGGTGGATGAAATAACGGAGGGATTTGAGGAGCTCCAGCTTGACCACCCTACCGGTGAAGGGGAGACTCGGCTGGGTTCTGCTCTGAAGACTCCATGCCTATGGCGGAAGGAGCTCATCAAGCTTCCGAACTGGACGGCTCCGGCGAGTAAGGGCACTCCGCCTCCTCCTCCGCCTCCTCCTCCGGCGAGTGATCAGGGCACTCAGCCTCCTTCTCCGGCGCGTGGCGGCACTCCGCCTCCTTCTCCGCCTGCGCCGGCGCGCCAGAGCAGCCAGCCTCCTCCTTCTCCGCCTCGTCAGCAAGGGCGGAAGAGACCCGCCGCCGCTGCGGCTGCTCCGGCGCGTCGTAGTCCTTCTCCTCCGCCTCGTAAGCAAGGAAAGAAGACAGCCGCAGCCGCTCCGTCTGCTCTGCCGGCGTCTAGCAGTACAGCTGCCAGAGGCGGGAGGCAATACAGATTCGGTCCTTCTCTGAAGACTCCAGAGAAGTTACCATACGAGAGGACCGAGGAGGAAACCAGGAAGATCGTGCGAGCCGAAGTGACAAACTTCTTTGAAGGGGTGAAAGCAAAGAAACATCCACCTCCGGAGGAGAAGGTAGATCCGGTGAAAGCAAAGCGCACTCTGGCTGCCCTGACAAAACCACCAAAGTCTCCGCCGAGAGGCAACTATGAGCGCATTCTTGCAAAGACATATGCCGAAGCGGAGCGGTCGGGAAGTACTGTCAGTGATCAAAGGTTAAAAGAACGACGAGCTGGGAAAAAAATTGCCCAGCTCGGCGAACAAGCGAACCAATCGTGCCCCCCGCTCAAGGTGTCAAAAGACATCGTCGCTAATGATCCGAGGATGGTGCCCGGTTATAGCAATCTTGGAGATTACCTGCCCGACGATGTACATTATGAAATCATGGAGGTGGACGAACACAAATACCATTACGGGAAGCCTCTCGTCAAAGATGAAAGATCTCTAACAACGATGATGCGAAGATTACATGATTGGTACATGAAAACCTGCAGAGAGTCTGATGGGACGAGTACTTTGACGCTGAGAGTTAAACCGGAGCATGACCTCGTTGGAATTGAACTGCTGAATGTTCCATTTGAGGATTTCTTCCAGTTTTACAATCAAAAGGCCCTCGATAAAACAACGATCACTTGCTACTGTCTGTAAGTAGTACTACTTCTGTCATTAAGTCTCTCTATATAGGTCAGCTCTTTCATTGCATGTATTTATAATTATCCTCACTATATTATGCAGATTGAAGATCGCCGAATTGAAGAAAAGACAAATCGGTGATATTGGGTTCATTAACACAAATCTCATAGATGCATATACGGTTGAAAAACATCCCAAAGAAGCCGAGGCCAACTTGCTACAATCGTTGGTATTAAATCAAAACAAAGATATAATACTCTTTCCTTACAACTTCAAGTGAGTGTTACTGTCTTGTGCATATTCGGTTTCCCTTATTAGTCCAGGTTATGGTAATGTAATTGATGACTTATGCATGCATGCGCAGCTTCCACTATATTCTCCTAGAGATTAAGCTTGAGCAGGGAGTAGTAACCGTCTTAGACTCGAGACGGAAAGATCCTCAGGACTATGCGAACATGACTCAAATGCTCAAGAAGTAAGTTAAATCGATCATTATCCACCATATCAGCAACTTTGTTCATTTCCTGATATCAAGTAATTGTTTTCTTTGTCTGGCAGGATTTGGAGAAAAATCACCACAAAAGCTCCGGGACTGCCGAAGAAGCTGCAATTTAAACACCTGAAAGTAAGTACTATAGTAGCATGTTCCGCGCATCTCCTAGTGATTCAAGCGCTAGTTTCATCAATACCATTTAGCATGCTAGCTTATCAGTTTGATTGACCTCTATTTCTTGTAAAGTGGTTGTGGCAGGAACCCGGGAATAATTACTGTGGATACTACGTTTGCGAGTCCATCCGCTACACGACCTGTGAGCGGGGCTACACTGAAGAACAATATGAAGTGCGTAAGCAATAATATTCACAATTTTATTTTATTACCATCATTTGTGTTGAATTTCATTTATTCATATATATATGTATTGACCCCCTTCTTCAAATTAGATGTTTCGGAAGCGGGATGAACTCCTAGCACCAGATCGTATGCGAGGAATTCAAGAGGAATTGGCGGCATTCTTCCTTGACCACGTGATCGCTGAAAACGGAGAATACTATGTGGACCCTGTGTTCCTACAATTTAATTAGGAGATTGTATTGTAAGAGATAATTATTGTATATATGTAGCCGGTAGTGTCGGATAGATATACGAGAACTTGTTGTTCGACTAATCTCTCGGAGAAGGTGAGGTGGTCGATATCACTTCTCTCTGTATGCATATGTTCATGACGATCTTCTGTTTCCTTCATTTGATTACTAGCTAGCGTGTCTAGTCCTCTCCATACGTATATAGTACGTAGCGTGGACCAAGCACGGAGATAAGAGAGGACACTTCTCTCTATTAATTAGCTAGCTAACACAATATATGAAACACCTAAATTAACCCCCCCAAAACCCCTAAACCACCCCCTTTCAAAAAAAACAAAAACCTCAGCTCCTGGCAGCTGCTGACGCGTGGATGCCTATTGGTCCCGGTTGGTGACACCAACCGGGACAAAAGGCCCTGCCTATTGGTCCCGGTTGGTGGCACCAACCGGGACCAAAGGCCCCCCCTGCCTGGGCTGGCAGCAGCGGCCACGTGGAGGACCTTCTGTCCCGGTTCGTGTAAGAACCGGGACTAAAGGGTTAGGGCTTTAGTAACGACCCTTTAGTCCCAGTTCAAAAACCGGGACAAAAGGCCCTTACAAACCGGGGTAGAAGCCCCTTTTCCTACTAGTGAATAATGATAGTGCAATTTATTTGTGGCACTACCGTTTAGGTCATATTGGTGTAAAGCGCATGAAGAAACTCCATGCTGATGGACTTTTGGAATCACTTGATTATGAATCACTTGATGCTTGCGAACCATGCCTCATGGGCAGGATGACTAAGACTCCGTTCTCCGGAACAATGGAGCGAGCAACTGACTTATTGGAAATAATACATACTGATGTATGCGGTCCGATGAGTGTTAAGGCTCACGGCAAGTATCGTTATTTTCTGACCTTCACAGATGATTTGAGCAGATATGGATATATCTACTTAATGAAACATAAGTCTGAAACATTTGAAAAGTTCAAAGAATTTCAGAGTGAAGTTGAAAATCATCGTAACAAGAAAAATAAAGTTTCTACGATCTGATCGTGGAGGAGAATATTTGAGTTACGATTTTGGTCCTCATTTGAAACAATGCGGAATAGTTTCGCAACTGACGCCACCTGGAACACCACACCGTAATGGTGTGTCCGAACATCTTAACCGTACTTTATTAGATATCGTGCAATCTATGATGTCTCTTACCGATTTACCACTATCGTTTTGGGATTATGCATTAGAGACAGCTGCATTCACGTTAAATAGGGCACCATCTAAATCCGTTGAGACGACACCTTATGAACTTTGGTTTGGCAAGAAACCAAAAGTTGTCGTTTCTTAAAATTTGGGGTTGTGATGCTTATGTGAAAAAGTTTCATCCAGATAAGCTCAAACCCAAATCGGAGAAATGTGTCTTCATAGGATACCCAAAGGAGACAGTTGGGTGCACCTTCTATCACATATCCAAAGGCAAGATATTCGTTGCTTATAAAGGATCCTTTCTAGAGAAGGAGTTTCTCTCGAAAGAAGTGAGTGGGAGGAAAGTAGAACTTGATGAGGTAACTGTACCTGCTCCCTTATTGGAAAGTAGTTCATCGCAGAAACCGATTTCTGTGACACCTACACCAATTAGTGAGGAAGTTAATGATGATGATCATGGAACTTCAGATCAAGTTGTTACTGAACCTCGTAGGTCAACCAGAGTAAGATCCGCACCAGAGTGGTACGGTAATCCTGTTCTGGAGGTTATGTTACTAGACCATGACGAACCTACAAACTATGAAGAAGCGATGGTGAGCCCAGATTCCGGAAAATGGCTTGAGGCCATGAAATCTGAGATGGGATCCATGTATGAGAACAACGTGTGGACTTTGGTTGACTTGCCCGATGATCGGCAAGCAATTGAGAATAAATGGATCTTCAAGAAGAAGACTGACGCTGACGGTAATGTTACTGTTTATAAAGCTCGACTTGTTGCAAAAGGTTTTCGACAAGTTCAAGGGATTGACTACGATGAGACATTCTCACCCGTAGCGATGCTTAAGCCTGTCCGAATCATGTTAGCAATTGCCGCATTTTATGATTATGAAATTTGGCAAATGGATGTCAAAACTGCATTCCTGAATGGATTTCTAGAAGAAGAGTTGTATATGATGCAACCGGAAGGTTTTGTCGATCAAAAGGGAGCTAACAAAATATGCAAGCTCCAGTGATCCATCTATGGACTGGTGCAAGTATCTCGGAGTTGGAATATACGCTTTGATGAGTTGATCAAAGCATATAGTTTTATACAGACTTGCGGTGAAGCCTGTATTTACAAGAAAGTGAGTGGGAGCACTACAACATTTCTGATAAAGTATATGTGAATGACATATTATTGATCGGAAATAATGTAGAATTTTCTGAAAAGCATAAAGGAGTTTTTTCAAAGAAAGACCTCGGTGAAGCTGCTTACATATTGAGCATCAAGATCTATAGAGATAGATCAAGACGCTTGATAAGTTTTTTCAATGAGTACATACCTTGACAAGATTTTGAAGTAGTTCAAAATGGAACAGTCAAAGAAAGAGTTCTTGCCTGTGTTACAAGGTGTGAAATTGAGTAAGACTCAAAGCCCGACCACAGCAGAAGATAGAAAGAGAATGAAAGTCATTCCCTATGCCTCAGTCATAGGTTCTATAAAGTATGCTATGCTATGTACCAGACCTATTGTGTACCTCACCAGGAGTTTGACAAGAGGGAACAATAGTGATCTAGGAGTAGATCACTGGACAGCGGTCAAAATTATCCTTAGTGGAATAAGGAAATATTTCTCGGTTATGGAAGTGATAAAGAGTTCGTCGTAAAGAGTTACATCGATGCAAGCTTTGACACCGATCTGGATGACTCTAAGTCTCGATCTAGATACATATTGAAAGTGGGAGCTATTAGCTAGAGTAGCTCCGTGCAGAGCATTGTAGACATAGAAATTTGCAAAATACTTACGGATCTGAATGTGACAGACCCGTTGACTAAAATTATCTCACAAGCAAAACATGATCACACCTTAGTACTCTTTGGGTGTTAATCACATAGCGATGTGAACTAGATTACTGACTCTAGTAAACCCTTTGGGTGTTGGTTACATGTCGATGTGAGCTATGGGTGTTAACCACATAAAGATGTGAACTATTGATGTTAAATCACATGGTGATGTGAACTAGATTATTAACTCTAGTGCAAGTGGGAGACTGAAGGAAATATGCCCTAGAGGCAATAATAAAGTTATTATTTATTTCCTTATATCATGATAAATGTTTATTATTCATGCTAGAATTGTATTAACCGGAAACATAATATATGTGTGAATACATAGACAAACAGAGTGTCACTAGTATGCCTCTACTTGACTAGCTCCTTAATCGAAGATGGTTGAGTTTCCTAGCCATGGACAAAGAGTTGTCATTTGATTAACGGGGTCACATCATTAGGAGAATGATGTGATTGACTTGACCCCTTCCGTTAGCTTAGCACTTGATCGTTTAGTATGTTGCTATTGCTTTCTTCATGACTTATACATGTTCCTATGACTATGAGATTATGCAACTCCCGTTTACCGGAGGAACACTTTGTGTGCTACCAAATGTCACAACGTAACTGGGTGATTATAAAGGTGCTCTACAGGTGTCTCCAAAGGTACTTGTTGGGTTGGCATATTTCGAGATTAGGATTTGTCACTCCGATTGTCGGAGAGGTATCTCTGGGCCCACTCGGTAATGCACATCACTATAAGCCTTGCAAGCATTGCAACTAGTGAGTTAGTTGTGGGATGATGTATTACGGAACGAGTAAAGAGACTTGCCGGTAATGAGATTGAACTAGGTATTGAGATACCGACGATCAAATCTCGGGCACGTAACATATCGATGACAAAGGGAACAACGTATGTTGTTATGCGGTTTGACCGATAAAGATCTTCGTAGAATATGTGGGAGCCAATATGAGCATCCAGGTTCCGCTATTGGTTATTAGCCGGAGACGTGTCTCGGTCATGTCTACATAGTTCTCGAACCCGTAGGGTCCGCACGCTTAAAGTTCGATGACGGTTATATTATGAGTTTATGTGTTTTGATGTACCGAAGGTAGTTCGGAGTCCCGGATGAGATCGGGGACATGACGAGGAGTCTCGAAATGGTCGAGACGTAACGATCGATATATTGGACGACTATATTCGGACATCGGAAAGGTTCCGAGTGATTCGGGTATTTTCGGAGTACCGGGGAGTTACGGGAATTCACCGGGAGAAGTATTGGGCCTTATTGGGCCATACGGGAATAGAGGAGAGAGGCCAAAAGGAAAGAGGCGCGCGCCCCCCCTCTGGTCCGAATTGGTCAAGGGGTGCAGCCCCCTTTTCCTTCTCCCTCTCCTCCTCTTTCCTTCTCTCCTACTCCGGAAAGGAAAGGGGAATCCCACTAGGACTTGGGAGTCCTAGTAGGACTCCCCACACTTGGCGCGCCCCCTCTAGGGCCGGCCTCTCCCTTGCTCCTTTATATACGGGGGCAGGGGGCACCCCAGAGACACAACAATTGATCTTTTGAGCTTTTAGCCGTGTGCGGTGCCCCCTCCACCATAGTCCACCTCAATAATACTGTAGCGGTGCTTAGGCGAAGCCCTGCGTCGGTAGAACATCATCATCGTCACCACGCCGTCGTGCTAACGAAACTCTCCCTCAACACTCGGCTGGATCGGAGTTCGAGGGACGTCATCGGGCTGAACGTGTGCTGAACTCGGAGGTGCCGTGCGTTTGGTACTTGATCGGTCGGATCATGAAGATGTACAACTACATCAACCGCGTTGTGCTAACGCTTCCGCTTTCGGTCTACGAGGGTACGTGGACAACACTCTCCCCTCTCGTTGCTATGCATCACCATGATCTTGCGTGTGCGTAGGAATTTTTTTAAAATTACTACGTTCCCCAACAATATTATGGTTACATAGAGGACATATGGGAACTTGACTATGGACGTGGTTTGAAGGTCCCTTTGTTTCGGTGCAAATGGGTCAATATGACACGAGGCGGGGTAACGAAAGACCGGCAGTACGGAATGACAATAGTGGATCTCAACAATCTTGCGTATGCAGACGAACCATTCATCCTAGCCAATGATGTGGCACAAGTTTTCTATGTGAAGGACATGTCTACCAAGCCTAGAAAAAGAAAAGATAAGGAAGCGAATGCATCATACGATGAGCCAAAGCGCCACATAGTTCTCTCTGGGAAAAGAAACATCGTGGGAGTGGATGACAAGACAAACATGTCAGAAGATTATGAAAAGTTTTATGAAATTGCTCCATTCACAATGAATATTGACCCGAGCATCCAGTTAAATGATGAAGATTGTCCATGGTTACGGCGCAAAGGGACACACGCGAAGAAAAAGGTTCACACCCAAAGATCTGGGATGTGATCGGCTTCACTATCATCACTTTCTTCTGTGTTTCACACCCAGGAGGGAATCTTTGTAATAGTTAGGGTACTTATGTGTTTTGGCATTTGAAACGCGAAGAAATTTTATGTGCAAACAAATTTTTCATGCATTTACTGATTTTTTCAGCTAAATGACCCTGAAATTGAAAAACACTTCAAATGAACTCCGAAAAGGTTGAAAGTTGGCATGGTATCATAATTTCACCCACATAGCATGTGCAAAAAAGTAAAGAGGGTTACGGCAAAAACTGGATGCACTTCGTGTACAAAATGGACAGTCTCTTTCGAAGTATCAGGGTTTCGGACGAAAACTCATCTGTTAGAAAGGCATTTCGTTTTTTAAATAACCTAAGCATTACCAAATTGAATATAATGATAAAACACACTAATATTAAACATAAGAAAAAAGAATCACTGAAAAATCTATTTTTAAAGTTAAGTTATTCACAAACTAGTGATTCACACAAATTTCAACTAATTCAAAATTTAAACTATTCAAATTTGAAAACTAACGGCACTAACAGAAAGTTTGTAATTTTTTGTACCCAAAGAAAAAATATTCACAAAGAAACTCTAAATACAGCAAAAAAACAACTCGGAAATAAATAAAACATAATAAATAAAGCAAAAAAGAAAGAAAAAAGCCCGCCTACTGGGCCACAGCGGCCTGCATACGACTAGAAACCCAACCTGTTGTTGGGCCAGGATGCAGGCCCGCAAGGCCCAGTAGGCCCACGGGCAGCACAACACAGGTAGGCCCAGAAGGCCTGCTTTGGAGAGGAGCTCGAAGGAGCAGCCGCGGCTGGGTTTATAAACCAGTGCGGCTGCCCTTCGCTAGGCGAGGTGGGACTAAACTTTGCGCCCCTCGCGTGGCAGCGCACCCCCTTTAGTACCGGGTCGTGGCTCCAACCAGTACTAAAGGGGGGGTCTTTAGTACCGGTTGGAGCCACCACCCGGTACTAAAGGCCTGCCCTTCCCGCCGCTTGGCCCGGCCAAAATAGGCCTTTAGTACCAGTTGGAGCCTCCAACCGGTACTAAAGGTGCCTCCTATATAAGAAACACTTCAAAAAATTCAATTTCTCATCTCCCACTTCTCTCTGCCGCCGCCCCGTCCCGCGCCGTCGCCGCCCCCGTCCCGCGCCGTCGCCGTCCCCTCGCCTCGTCGTCGCCGTCGCCTTGGATCGACCTCGCCTCGCTGTCGCCGTCGCCTGGACCTCGCCATCGCCGTCGCCTCGACCTCACCCGCGCGCGCTGTGAGCCCCTCCCCCGGCCTCTCCTCCCTCCAATCCACCGCGCCGCCGCCGCCGGCCGCGCGCGTGCACACACACTACACGCGCACACACACACTCAATCTACACGCGCACACACACACACACAATTTTTCTATTTTTAGTTTTTAGTTTTTTCTGTTTTTTCTGTTTTTCATACAAAGTTTTAGATGAATTAATTAATTAGATTAGATTAATGTTATATAGTATATATAAATGTTAGTTATACTATAATGTCAAAGGTTTTTTCTGTTTTTTTCTATTTTTTATACAAATGTTATAAACTTTAGTATATAGAAATGTTAGAAATTTTAGAAATGTTAGTTTTAGCTAGATGAATTAGACTAATTTTAAATTGTTAGACGATTATCGATGTTTTTTTAGTTTCTTATAATTTTACTTATAGAAATTTAGAATTTGTATATAAGATATCACAATCCAATAATTTAAAAAATGTTACATTTGCATATAGTATTCGTTTTCGACGATGCCCGGCCCACATCCTTGCCGTCGACCCGTTCGGGACGACGTCCTGCTTCAGAGGACCCATGTCCGGGACTGAGCTCCATCGGGCTGGCACTGGGAGGTGCTACCTTCAGGGGCGCGCCGCTTGGTGAGGAACCCGGCCCCGGGTCCCATCGTCGACCCTGATCTCCTTTGGTGGCGTTCGCGTGGGCCACATTCGGTGCGGAGGGAGTCGGCCCCGCCGGAGGTGGTGCGTCGCTATGTCAGGGAGGAGGACGAGCACGCCCGTCGCTACATGGCTGCTATGGACATCAGGTTCTCCAATACCTGGCAGGTTCTTTGGGCAGATGACCAGAGATATGATCCCGTGATGGTTCCTTCTCTTTGGGTGTCCACCGCCCGCGCCTCAGGAACCGCGAGTCACTACTGGAATCAGGCACTTTGCAGGCACGGACGGCTGATGGCAAAGGGCTTTGCCATCTGCCAGCAGATGGCAAAGGGCCGGCTGAATAAACTCTGATAAAGGCTTCTTTGTTGTCTACTGGCAGATGGCAAAGAGCCTGTAGCCTTTGCCATCAGCTGGCCGATGGCAAAGCCTGAGGAACGGGGTTAGCCACGTTAGGAGGCTAACGGCGTGCTTTGCCATCCGCCAGCAGATGGCAAAGGATGCAGGCTCTTTGCCATCTACCAGCTGATGGCAATGGGTGTAGGCTCTTTGCCATCCGCCAGCTGATGGCAAAGGCTGCAGGCTCTTTTCCATCCGCCAGCTGATGGCAAAGAATGCAGGCTCTTTGCCATCCGCTGGCGGATGGCAAAGAGAACAAATAGGCCTGACGAGCGCTTCACAGGTTGCTGCCATGTGGCCTCTTTGCCATCTGCCAGCCGATGGCAAAGCTCTTTGCCATCTGCCAGCAGATGGCAAAGTGCCTATATTGCCTCATTTAATTTTGTTTTTTCTTATATCAATTCATTTTCATAGAAAATCAAACATAGATATATATATATATATATATATATATATATATATATATATATATATATATATATATGACCAATATAGCATATTCAACACATATTACCAATAGTCATGAACGCAAAATATATCCAACACATGTTACCAATAGTAGCAAGTTTCATCCATACATATACATAGTTTCATCAATATTACACAGTTTCATCATAGGTAGCAAGTTTCACAAAGTCAAAACAAAAACTAAAGACAAGCACTCCATCAACCCAAGCTTCAGTGATCTGAAGCAAATCTACAAAATGGGAAAGAAGAAAGTTAGAAGAAGAAGACTAGAAGAAGAAGATTATTATGATGCAACTAAAATGTGAAGATTATTATGATGCAACTTATATCTGTAAAATAGGTCATTTTGGAGCTAAGTATGGTTATTATGTCATTTTTGAGCTAGCTAAGCATACTAAGTCATTTTGGTGTAAAAATGCTAAGTAAGGTCATTTTGGAACTAATAAGTTCATTATGTCATTTTGGAGCTAGCTAAGCATATGAAGTCATTTCGGAACTAAAATATGTCATTTCGTAAGCATATTATGTCATTCTAGAGCTTGTCGGGAGTTATGCTGCACCAAATGAAAGATCATTTGCAATGTCTCGTTAGCATGATGCAACTCAAATGTGAAGACTAATAAGTAATGTCCATTCAAATGAAACTCACCGTGTCCGCCGGAGCAATGACTGGCATCGGCGGAGGGGTCTGACCGTTCTTCTCGCACATGGACTGCACATTTGGTTTTGACGAGTCAGTCATATTAGTTACTAATGAAAGGAACATTGCGTGCATGATTTAGCTAATATGCAGAAGAAACTTACCGCGAAGAGCTCGTATATGGCCCGGTTAGCCAAGTCGTTCCGGTTCCTCTCCTCCTCCAAAAGCCTAGCCGTCCTCTCCTCAGTCTCCCTCTCCCTCTCCGCTACCTGCCTCCTTTCCTCCGCCAGAAGCTCCTGGGCCTTTGCTCTCTCTTCCTCAATAGCAGCCTGCAACACCACTCCTCTTTAGCATTGTAATCATCGACGGCCGCACACATAATGTAATGGAGGAAAGGTATCTGATTCTGTATAACTAACCTTGATTTCGAGATCCATTGGCCGTGGACGAGGCCTTATCTCAGGATCGGAGCTCGTCTGGCACCTCTTGATCTGCGGGAGAGTGCTAGTACAACGTATCAGTCCATCCCCAATGGCTAACAAGCCATGGTTCCTCCCGCCACCAGATATCATCACCAGCTCTGGATCAATAGGCTGGCTCGGGTTAAAGTCCGGCCCTTTCCTCGCCTTCCCCTCGTCTCTGTACCTCACGAGCTTGTTGTGGGAGGCGCGGTTGGTGAAGTTCTTTGGATCATCGAGATCAGACTCAGAGAATGCCTTGGCCTTCTTATACGGGGCACTATGGGCCATGGCATAGAGGTCGAACAGCTCTGGCACATCCGTCTTGTTGTGCCGCGCCTAAAAGGGAGGAACAAAGTATTAGTTAAGGGCTCAAGCTAGCATGAAGACTGAATTTGTATGAATCATGAAGCAAACCACATACCCAGTTATCCCCGTACTGATATAGGTTGACGCTGCCTTGATGGTGTGGCACACTGCTCATTTTTCCACGCCGATCCTTTGCATTGTTGTGGGTGGATAGCCATTGGGGAGAGCACCACTCATCCACCAACGCCTCCCAACAATCCAGCCTATCCGCACACCATCTCGGGGGCACCTAAGTTAAGTAAGAGAAATTTGAGCGCTATGCCTACGAATCAAATCAAGGAAACTAAATACAAGGCCTTAAGAATAGGTAATTACCTTCATGTACTTCTCCTTACTCAGATACTTTGTGCGGCACTTCGACTTGGACATCCTAATACCAATCGAGGCGAAGTAGTCTCGAGTAGCCTGCGTCCGAGCCCCGTTCCGCCAGTTTTGAAGTAGACGCTTGCACCCGGCTTCGATAACCCGAGCCGCGGCCTCCTCCTGTCCCTCAGCACACCTGTAAAAGGTCTGCAATCAAACAAGAAAACACGGATTAGTACAATCACAAGGGTTGCCAATCAAACAAGAAAACACAACGTAGACGAGAGAGGAAAAATTACCCAAAACGTCTGGATCACAACGTCGGCCACCGTGTGGCACTCGACACCGCCGATCCTCTCCCCCGACGGGGCCGGGGCAGCCAAGTAGTGCTCCCAGGTCATTCCTAGCTCTGGAACCTGGCCCTCACCGGGCAACGTGACCCATCCCGGGAAGCTCTGGCGACAAATCACACCAAAGACTGTGTTGGGCCTGCGGACACCACGACCGTGTTTCCAAGACCTGTAGTATGACAAGGCTAACGCATTAGATTCGAAGAAACGTGAAGGCAAAAGGTTAAAAAAGAGTAAATGCACTTACTTCTCCCCATCAGGCGTAATCAACCACCTCTGGTCAGGGGTCGCCGGGGTGGGCGGGAGCTTTGTACCACCACGCTGGTAGACATTGCCCCCCTCAACCAGCTCACTCTCACTATAGCTATCAGAACTATAGCCACCCTCGTCACCATCAGCATGGCCACTCGACTCCGGCCAGTCCCCCAATCGGTTCAGCTGCGACGTAGCCTGATCCAGAGTCTCGTGGGACGGAGCCTCTGGGACCGGAGTCTCGTGGGGCGAAGGCTCGTCGGCCCGAGGCTCGTGGACCGGGGTCCGAGACGGGTCCACCTCAGGCGGCTCCATCTCAGACGGAGCAGTCCTGTGGTCAGGTGAATCAGCTGAGGGTGGCGGCGAGGAAGGCGTAGTGGCAGGCTTCCTACCTCTCCCGCTGCCACGTCCACCTCTACTAGCCTTCTCCTTCTTCTTCCCCCGCCGACCTCTCCCGGCCAAAGAAGAAGCGACCGTCGGTGGTGTCTGCATACTGAGATCTAGCGCTCTCCGGAGGGTCTGGGGTGGAATGGAACTACCCCTCCCACCACGCGCCGAGGAAGGAGCCTCGGAGCGCTCTCGACCCGCGCCCACCATCTGTCAACACCTGCAATGACAAAGAGTAAACGAAAGTAGTACAACATAAAAAAAGAATACCTGACATGAATAATAATATGTATATAATTTAAGTGTATCATCATCATGAACATAAAAAATGGAATACCTAACATGAACTATAATATTAATCTTCATCGTCTATATATGCTTCGGGGTCAATAAATGCATCATCATCATCACTATCAGCAATGACGTGCTCATCATCATCATCAATAAATGCATCAACATGTGGAAGGCCTCCTTTACGTAATCGGTCAAGCATTGACAGGTCATCCGCAGCAGTAACCTCTTCTTGTTCCGGCTCTTCTTGTTCCGGCTCTTCTTGTTCCAGCTCTTCTTGTTCTGGCTCATGCTCGGATTCACTGTCGCTGTCTACTTCAATGTTCTGGGGTGAAGTAGAGCGGTTCTTGAAACATTTTTTGGAAAGACATGTTTCTTGGAAGAACTCTCCTTCATATGTGTCTGGGTTAATGTGAGGTTCATAATCCTCTTCATTGGGGGGAGGTGGTCTAACATGTGGCGGCACTTCATAAACGACATCCCAACCATTGAGATTTGGATCACTTTGGCAGGCCCATGGTAGATAGAAAACTTGGGTTGCCTGTTGAGCCGTAATATAGACATCGGGAACATCCAAATGGGTGCTTTGTTTGATTTCGACTAGCCCTATATGTTCATGAGTCCTTCTAGTCTCCTTTGGCTGGAACCAATAACATTCGAAGACTACGACGTTCGGTGGGTTTGCACCATAGAATAGAAGTTCATAAATTGCTACAACTCTTCCATAATACTCGGTATCTCCTTCGCCGATAGCAGAGACACAACAATTTGTAGACTTTCGGTCGGCCATAGATAGCTCTTTACCATAGGTACGAAAGCGATACCCGTTGATGTCGTATTTGTCAAATGAACGGACCTTATAGTTAAAACCATTAGCGACTTGTCTCAATTCGGCGTCCATAGACTCTGAACTAGCCTACAAGTTTAATACAAAATGATTGTTGCATTAGCCGGAAAATAGACGAAGAAATGAAATGGTCTAATGGAAATTACCGTTTGTTTGAACCAAGAGATGAAACCGGGATAGCCGCGTCCATGCATTGCCAGAAGCTCATATTCTTCGACGGAATCCTTTTGGATCACCGCTCCATACGAGAATTTGGCGACGTATCGACTGTATCAAATATCCGGGAATAAGAGCAGTTCAAAGGAATTAGAGGTTGCGAAACAATGTATCGAGAACTTACTCGATGTACGGCCGCACTTCTGTTAGATTGTTCAAGATATACAACGTAATGGTTCGCCATTCGTCGACATCCAACAATAAGGGAGTATAAGCACCGGCTGGTGCGAGCTTCCCTTTGAATAGGCAGAGGTTGGATCCACCCTTTTTAGGGTCGCCAGCATTGTACCGAGGCTTCGGATTATGCAAATGATGATTTTTGGCTTTGTAGTGTGCTTTCACGAAGTTTGCCGCCTCCTCAGTAATGAATGCTCGGCCATCGATGCTTCAATTCGACGTTTATTTTTACATTTTGCTCGAAGTGTCTTCTGCATCCTCTCAGTTGCGTAGCACCAACGATTCTGCACGGCCCCCCAATCGTGCCTCGGTCGGGAGATGCAAAATTAAATGCTGCATTGGATTAAAGAAGCCCGGTGGAAAGTGTAGGGGAACGCGACAGAAAACAAAAATTTTCCGACCTACGCACCAGCCCAGGACCACTATGGAGACTGCATACATGGTTTGATCTTTTTCGTTACCGACTCGTAGCGCAGCGGGAAGTAGAGTCGATGACGATCGGCGGTGCAGATCCCCGCAGCTAGGATTTACAACCTCCCAACCGCGAGGATGTATACCCTCATCTGCTCCTCAGACAGCCCTCCGGGAGGCGGTCGAACAGCCCCCCGGACGGTGTCGCGGACAGCCCTTCGGGAGGACCTTCGAAACTCGAACGGTCACTCGGACAGCCCTTCGGGAGGACCTTCGAAACTCGGACGGTCACACGGACAGCCCTTCGGGAGGCACTCACGAACTAAGACCGAAACTACGATCTCTCTACAGAGTTGCACACATACGGTGTCATCTATCCGGCAGGGCTTCGCCGTCCAGAACTAGTTCCTGCCGGAACCCAGACAGCCTTACGGCTCTACGAAACTCTTTTCGTGGGAGGGAGAGAAGAAGCCAGATAATGCATGGCATGTGTATGAGAGCAAGGGATGAGTGTGGAGGGCTGCCCCTCCACCTCTATTTATAGGAAATCCCAAGGGGGTAGGGTAGTTTCACAAAAAACCCAAAATGCACATGAATGAAGTCCTTCCACAAGGACCTAGGAGTGAAACCAAGGAACAAGAGGGTCCCCAAGGGGGGATACCCCATGTGGCCGGCCACACCCCCATGAGGGGCCCAAAAAATGGCTCCTATCCATCCATGTCATCCCCAAGATCTTTTGGAGCAAAGCCCCAAAAGGTGGCTTTCCATAAAGTAACCATAAAGCTGATTTTCACTATTCACGACGACATTTTTCAGCGTCTGATCGAACTGAAAATATTTATGTGGGCTAAGAACATTTCCAGTACCCACTAAAATGATTTTCAACGCGTTCCGAAACAATTCCGGTTTTAGTGATTTTCATCTGCGAAACGCATCTGAAGTGGCTCCGGCAGCTCCGGAACATTTCCGGTTTTTATCTCAGAAAATTCCAAAAAGCTTCCAGAATGATTCTGGCATCCTCCAAGAATTATCAGGCATGTGCCGAAACCAATTTGACTTAATGGTGTATCCCGAAACAACTTTTCGGTATCATCGAAACTTATCCGATGACCTCTCTCTGCGGTACGATTCCGCTGTCCGAAACTTTTCGGTGTCCGAAACTTTTTCGGTGATTTTCTCTCAGACTCCCTGTCTAGTATTCAGCAGATAGATGACCCTTAAGCGTGTGACCCTATAGGTTCGGTGAAGTATAGACATGACCCGGAACCCCTTCCGATCAATGATCAACATCGGAGCCGTGGACACCCATATTGACCCCTATACCCACACGAATAAATATTCGAGTGAACCTCCAGTTGCCGTGTGCTATTCCTGTTGCTTCGCGATATGTTACAAATACCCGAGGTGAGACATGTTGGCATTCCCGTGGATCAACAACTTGTCCACTATGCTAGTTACCTCGTTACCGGTATTGTTCTCTTTTCTCGTTATCGTATTCCGGCATCCCCGTGATCAAATCACAAAGTGTCTGGCCAGACGATGATGGATACCGTAACACCGAGAGGGCCCAGAGATATCTCTCCATCGTCGGAGGAGCAAATCCCAATCTTGAGCTATCAAGTTACTTGACACACTTTTCCATGAACCCGTAAGCCGCCGTAATAGCCACCCATTTACGGATGACGTTTAACAAACCCCAAAGTTCATGAAGCAAGCATGAAGAAACTCGATACTCTCATGGTCTAAGGAATCATGCAAACGTTAACCATCTCTGTGTTATGTACCAATAAACTTGTGACGAATGTATCTCATAGCATAACATCAATTCGGGTCGATTCAACACAAATGTCCTTCCTGACATTGTGCCCTCAAAGTTGCTTGGCATAGACATGCCCATGATTGGGAAAACATAATCATCATGCAACACTTGAGCTAGTCTTAGAGGCACGACTAGGAATACATTTTACCGTTTATTATTCCACACGTGCATATGGGTTCTCCCCAGAGCCTTTATGGATATACGGGCTCGGGAACCACAGCAGTTATAGCATGGAACATAAACATAATTATGAACAGGGAGATAATCAATAACATTTATTATTGCCTCTAGGGCATATCTCCTACAGACTCCCACTTGCACTAGAGACAATAATCTAGCTTATGCTAATGCACTTCACACCTGTGGCACACCGGTGTAAATATGCTTCGCTTGTGGTATAGCCTGATGTCCAACGGATCTGACGACTTCAGTTCCGTGTGTATCTTTGCATGTCCTCGCGTTTTCACAAAATTCATATTTTGTGTGGACTTGGCTTTGTATGTATGTGAATCACAGGTCGAACCTGGATTCCTCAGACTGAGTTATGGAGCAACTACCTGCAGTAGTGTCCCATTGTCAAAAGCCATCTTGGAACTATACTAAGTTCATGAATGAACTATATGATTCAACATCTTCTTTGTCGCTTCTAAAGCGTCAACATACTTAGCCCTTGTTATAGAATTCGCCACAGTAACTAGTTTGAACAAATTCCAACTAACTGTGCCACCACATTGTGTGTTACACAAAACCCTTAATTTAAATCGAAAATCGCATGGAGAAAAGATGAAGACTGTATCGATGTAACATTTTACAACGAACTCTTCATGATCTCTGCTTGCGAGAAAACCATGTCATCAGTACTTACTCTAGTACTCTGTGACATCTTTCACTGTTGTCCCATGATCAGTAATTTGATCACTTTGGTATCCATACTCGCAACACCTTGGGAGTATCGGACATATCTGGTTGTTTTACATACCATGGAATACATGATTAATCCAAACACAAAAGTGTGTGGAATCTGCATCATGTATTTTACTCATCAGTGTTTTGGGACACCGAGTCTTGCAAAAACTCTTTCCATGTGACTTTGGCAAGAATCACTCCTTGGCGTTTTAAATGCTAAAAGGTTTTAGCATCTTGTCAATATGTATTCATTGCTTAGCCCCATTAGGTAAATCTATCTCCATAGATCATCATGCCTAATATTGAGGCTATTTAGCCTAAGCACTTCATCGAAAAACTATTTTCAAATGAAGTCCTAATTTGTGTCAAGAAATTTATTTCCAATTACCAATGTGCCAAGCACATAAGGTTTTTAGAAATATTATTACGCTCCCACTTACTTTCTTGAATTACAAGCATCTTCGTTACCCATTGATGAAGTCAAAACCCCTTTGACCATTTCATCAAAACACGAAGATTCCAACTCCATTTTGCTCTCTTCTGTCCATTGCTGGAACTCTGAAGTTTGCATACCTACTAGCATCCTCTGGATCGACAAATTACTTTGGACTGTATCATATACAAGTCCTAGCTTTCATTTCCATCAGATGGAAATCCTTTTATCATCCATGTTTCATATCTCATGATTGAAATATGTATTAATTGCTAGTTCAACCCGAACCGACTTTAAGCATCGCTACGATGAAAACAACCTCATCGTAGTCAACTCTTGAACTTGTTATTTCAACAAGTCGAGCTTTATGGATAAAACATTTTTATCCGTATCAGTTTTAAGTTCCATAAATATTCGTTAGACTCTAAGTCTTCCGAAAGGTGTATCAAGGTTTTAATCTTGAATCACTTATATGGAAACTAACTCGGATTGTATTGGCATTTAGCCAATTCTGGAGTCAGGGCCCATCAACGCTTCCTTGTGTATCGTAGGTATAATGTTGTCTAACAACAATATCTCGTTTGCGCACCTGAGAGGTTTGCACGAGCCTTGCCTACGTGGTTCAGCTGCAAGTTCGACCGAAGTTCATACATTTTATTGTAGAGACTTCCGTATCAGTCGCAGTAGGAAACTCTGGAATTACTTCCAAGGTCTCTTTCCTTTGATCTGATGAAGATACTGTTTATCTCGTCGAGTTGCACTATTCTCCCACTCACCTTTTAGAAAGAACCATTCTCTTTAAAAGCATACCGTTCTTTGTGGCAAACCTATTTGCCTCGGTATAGTGAGGGAGGAATACCCAATGACTTGGGATAACCTACAAAGTAGCACTTGTCTGATTTGGAATAGGTTTGTAACCTTTTACACAAGCCCCATATTCCAAATGTTAAGAAAAGATACAACATGGTTGGGCGTACCATACCATGGCTTCATTTCAACAGACCCGATGTAGCTCTTTTCAGTGTAAAAGCCGCAGTCTCTAAAGCATCACTTTAAAAAGGATAATGGCAAATTTATTTATGTCATCTTTGACCTTACCATGTCATAAATGGTTAGATTACATCTCCACGGACTTTTCACTTGCAGTGGTGTTCCGGGAGGTGCAAGTTATGAAACCCCTTTCACAACTCATCAGACATTCGCTAAACATGTAACTCAAATATTCCTTTGTGCAATCAAATTGCAGAAACATAATTTTCTTGTTACAATAACTTCTACTTCATTTTTGAAAACCTTTCGAATGATTTCAAAAGATCCAGACTTACGTCTCATCAAGTAAATATCCATATATCTACTTGAGTCATTTCTGAAGATAAATAAATCCACCACTAACAACACTTATCGGACTACACACATCAAATGTATGATCACTAATAAGTTTGTTGTTCGTTCCTTATGGCCTGTGAACGGTATTTTAGTCACTTCACTTTTCGGAGGAAAGTTGCAAGTGTCAGATGATTCAAAATCAAAAAGACTTCAAAATCCATCATAATGGAATTTTCCATGCGGGTTTCTCCAATGTGACCAAATGTAGTGCCACACTTGTGTGGTATTCTTTTAGTCTTGCGACATTTAGCGTCAGTGTTATGGATGTATCATATTACCCTCAATATTCATAACATACGTCCCATCTTGGATGGAAGCATGGCCCTTCATGTTATTCATAATACTTAACAACAATTGTTGTTTTTATGAACAACTCTTTTGCAACAAACATTGTGCAATGGGCTAGAGTGTATGAAACTCTAAAATGAATTATGAAAGTAAACCCAGAGGTATTGTATTATTATCAATATTCATAACATACATCTCATTCATAATGAAAGTATGGCCCTTGTGTTATTCATAACATCGAACATAAAAGGTTCTCTTATGAACAACCTTCTTGCAAGATACCTTATGCAATGGGCTAGAGTTTGTAAAACTCTAAATGAATTATGAAAATAAATACAGACGGCAATACACCGATGGAAGGTATAGTAACATTTACTATGTTCCCTGTGTATACCTTAACCTCATTTCTGGCTAGTCTTTTTAGGCCACAGTAGCTCTTACAGTGATTCGCAATTGAATGCAATCGAGCGGGTATCTTTGTGATTAACTCACAATACCCAAGAATTAGTGATTAACATGTTTAACCATAATTCCCAAGAACTATATCTTTGAACAGCCTACTATACATCAAAAACTTGTATGACATTCATACATGAGCTGGATATTCCAGTCATCTTTCTTTCTGCCTTTATACTTCTAACAGTTTAACTTTTAGTATTTCTCCTACTCGCAAAAGAAGCACCCAACTTAAGAGTGGCGTTAGCCCCGGACTTCCTAGGCGTGTAAGTCATACTAACACCCTTTGGACACTTCCTTTCTCTTTAAGTTGTTGTTTTATTCACCTTTCATTATATGACAGGCGTTCTTCTGGATCCCTTTCCCAACAGTCAAATGCATAGTAAACACTTTTACTAATACTTGCAAACAAACATTGCTTTGTTTGTATCTGAAAATAATTTTCAGTTCCATGAATATCATATAACTATCCCAACTTTCGAAGTTTGGGTTTCATGGAAGCAAACATATTGCACTTGACTGAAACGGAATTATAGCTTTTGGATCAAAGGACAAGAGTCACATGATCCATAGCATTAGCGGGAGGATACGGAAAGCATGCGATAGGACAAAGTCCTTCTCGGCACTTTTGAGGACAATCCTCATATTACGGTACCAATCGTAAAGTTTTAACCAAATATTTAACAGCTATTCAATTTTAACAGGGAAGGTGGAAACGCGAGCCATTATTCTACAACTATTTTGCATATAACACTTAGACAATGTTCATAATTAATTGCACTAAGAATTAAACATGTTAATTCAACAGTGCGCTCCCACTCAAATCAATATCTCTCAAAATTGATTGTGAGTGATACAAGACCCACATTTCAATTGTTCGCCATTGGTGTAACACCACTGATGACGAAAAATCTCAACCGGTAGGCCAACTTGCCAATCACATCTCTATGTGACTCTTGTTCATCTTTCGATGCGTGTGTTCCGAGCTCATGACGGTCATGCCTGAACGTCAAGACAACCAAGTGATCTCGCTGCGAGGTCTCAACTCACCCGCCTCACACTTCTCTAATCGTTCGTACCCGTGTGACACGGCGCACCCCGAAAAGATAGGTGCCGTGACGGTGCTACACTTGGGAGAACACTAACTACTTGGTATTTTAAGTGAGAGATCACCCTAATAAAAGCGACTACCGCGCAATCAAGAAGGGTGCATCATAAGGGATAAACATCTCAGGCAATTCATAATAGCATGATATGGTATAGCCCTTTCTGACGGAGAAGTCTTTCATTTCTTCGTCTTCGGCATTCGCGTCGGTGTTCACCTTCGCGAAGATTGCCACCACCTTGTCGATGCACCAGATAATATTGCTATCTCTATAGCTAACAAAATAATGCATTACAACAAGGTTGACACGCAGGTCATTAAAGTGCAATCATATGGCTCCAACCATCATGCCGAATCATGACACGCAGGTCATGTTAATCAAATTACATCATATAGTCATCTCATACATAATCGAATTAGTATGAGCACTGCTATACCACATCATATGCACATCCTGCAAAACCAAGTTAGACGCCTCTAATCGGTTTATGCAAAATTTATTTTACGTGGCTTCTAAGGTTTTGACTTAAACCGCAGCGACCAACGTTTTATCATCAAGTATGATTATTCAAGTTGCTAGATTAACATCTCGGGGTGTATGAAACACGGGATAATTAAATCTCGAGCCCCATACTAAACTTCGTCATACGCATGACCCCCGTGCAGATCATATCTGCAATGCCCTTTCATCTGCGAATTTCATCTTTCTTTTGACTACGGCAGAACCCAAAGAACTGATAGCACTTCCATGATCAATCAGGATCACGGATTGCCAGAACTTTGTCAAATTCCACCATGCTGTCTCGAGATTGAGCAAACGCAAATTCTAGGGAAGCAACAAGAACCTCGGGTAACAGATTTCATCTGTCACCCGCATAAATAATTTTCAGCAATAGATCTCATCTACTACCTAATTATATTATGCAATACCCATACATCTCCATGTATTCTAGATCGAAACCTGCATCTACGCATAGCACGGCTCTTGATGCCACTGTAGGGGAACGCGACAGAAAACAAAAATTTCCGACCTACGCACCAGCCCAGGACCACTATGGAGACTGCATACATGGTTTGATCTTTTTCGTTACCGACTCGTAGCGCAGCGGGAAGTAGAGTCGATGACGATCGGCGGTGCAGATCCCCGCAGCTAGGATTTACAACCTCCCAACCGCGAGGATGTATACCCTCATCTGCTCCTCAGACAGCCCTCCGGGAGGCGGTCGAACAGCCCCCCCGGACGGTGTCGCGGACAGCCCTTCGGGAGGACCTTCGAAACTCGAACGGTCACTCGGACAGCCCTTCGGGAGGACCTTCGAAACTCGGACGGTCACACGGACAGCCCTTCGGGAGGCACTCACGAACTAAGACCGAAACTACGATCTCTCTACAGAGTTGCACACATACGGTGTCATCTATCCGGCAGGGCTTCGCCGTCCAGAACTAGTTCCTGCCGGAACCCAGACAGCCTTACGGCTCTACGAAACTCTTTTCGTGGGAGGGAGAGAAGAAGCCAGATAATGCATGGCATGTGTATGAGAGCAAGGGATGAGTGTGGAGGGCTGCCCCTCCACCTCTATTTATAGGAAATCCCAAGGGGGTAGGGTAGTTTCACAAAAAACCCAAAATGCACATGAATGAAGTCCTTCCACAAGGACCTAGGAGTGAAACCAAGGAACAAGAGGGTCCCCAAGGGGGGATACCCCATGTGGCCGGCCACACCCCCATGAGGGGCCCAAAAAATGGCTCCTATCCATCCATGTCATCCCCAAGATCTTTTGGAGCAAAGCCCCAAAAGGTGGCTTTCCATAAAGTAACCATAAAGCTGATTTTCACTATTCACGACGACATTTTTCAGCGTCTGATCGAACTGAAAATATTTATGTGGGCTAAGAACATTTCCAGTACCCACTAAAATGATTTTCAACGCGTTCCGAAACAATTCCGGTTTTAGTGATTTTCATCTGCGAAACGCATCTGAAGTGGCTCCGGCAGCTCCGGAACATTTCCGGTTTTTATCTCAGAAAATTCCAAAAAGCTTCCAGAATGATTCTGGCATCCTCCAAGAATTATCAGGCATGTGCCGAAACCAATTTGACTTAATGGTGTATCCCGAAACAACTTTTCGGTATCATCGAAACTTATCCGATGACCTCTCTCTGCGGTACGATTCCGCTGTCCGAAACTTTTCGGTGTCCGAAACTTTTTCGGTGATTTTCTCTCAGACTCCCTGTCTAGTATTCAGCAGATAGATGACCCTTAAGCGTGTGACCCTATAGGTTCGGTGAAGTATAGACATGACCCGGAACCCCTTCCGATCAATGATCAACATCGGAGCCGTGGACACCCATATTGACCCCTATACCCACACGAATAAATATTCGAGTGAACCTCCAGTTGCCGTGTGCTATTCCTGTTGCTTCGCGATATGTTACAAATACCCGAGGTGAGACATGTTGGCATTCCCGTGGATCAACAACTTGTCCACTATGCTAGTTACCTCGTTACCGGTATTGTTCTCTTTTCTCGTTATCGTATTCCGGCATCCCCGTGATCAAATCACAAAGTGTCTGGCCAGACGATGATGGATACCGTAACACCGAGAGGGCCCAGAGATATCTCTCCATCGTCGGAGGAGCAAATCCCAATCTTGAGCTATCAAGTTACTTGACACACTTTTCCATGAACCCGTAAGCCGCCGTAATAGCCACCCATTTACGGATGACGTTTAACAAACCCCAAAGTTCATGAAGCAAGCATGAAGAAACTCGATACTCTCATGGTCTAAGGAATCATGCAAACGTTAACCATCTCTGTGTTATGTACCAATAAACTTGTGACGAATGTATCCCATAGCATAACATCAATTCGGGTCGATTCAACACAAATGTCCTTCCTGACATTGTGCCCTCAAAGTTGCTTGGCATAGACATGCCCATGATTGGGAAAACATAATCATCATGCAACACTTGAGCTAGTCTTAGAGGCATAACTAGGAATACATTTTATCGTTTATTATTCCACACGTGCATATGGGTTCTCCCCAGAGCCTTTATGGATATACGGGCTCGGGAACCACAGCAGTTATAGCATGGAACATAAACATAATTATGAACAGGGAGATAATCAATAACATTTATTATTGCCTCTAGGGCATATCTCCTACAGAAAGATCTTCTCTAACTTGCAGATCAACTCCGGCGCCAACTCTTCCAGTTCTTCTAGCAAGCCAGGCGATAGTTCTTTCGCACAAAGAACACGGAAGAAATAGCTCAGCTCTGCCAGTACTAGCCATTCATCCTCAGGGATAAAGCCACGCAACATCACCGGCATTACCCGCTCAAGCCATATGTGCCAATCATGACTCTTGAGACCAAATATTTTCAATTTTTCAAGGCTCGCTCCCCTCTTTAGATTCGCTGCATACCCATCGGGGAACATCAACTCCTTTTTCACCCACAGGATAATTTCCCTCATATCTGGCCTTCCAAGATTGAATCATGCCTTTGGCTTCGCCCAGTTCTTCTTTCCTTTCGGTTGTCGCATGTTTTGTAGCGGTCTATCACATAGAGCCTCCTGATCGACTCTAGCCTTAGGATTATCCTTTGTTTTCCCCTCTATGCCAAACAATGTACCAAAGAGGGCCTCGCCGACATTCTTTTCAGTGTGCATCACGTCGATGTTGTGTGGGCAAAGGAGGTCTTTGAAGTAAGGCAGATCCCACAAGCATGTCTTGTGAGTCCAGGCGTGTTCCGAATTATACCCCTTGAAATACCCTGGACGCTCTGGATCTGGCTCGAGAGCGTTTAACTGATCTAGGGTCTGTTGGCCTGTCAACGCAGGTGGTGCAGAGTTTTTGACAACTCTACCTTTGATGAAATTCTTCTTGTCTTTTCTGAACTTATGACGAGGATCCAGGAACTGTCTATGCATGTCGAAGCAAGAAAACTTGCCACCCGCCTGCAACCGACGAAACTCAAGAGCTGCCTTGCATGTGGGACACGGGAACCTACCATGCACACACCAGCCAACGAATAGCGCATACGCCGGCAAGTCATGCATCGAGTACATGTACCACACACGCATTAGGAAGTTTTTTTTGTAGCGGCGTCGTATGTCTTGATCCCATTATCCCAAGCTTCTTGCAATTCATCCTTAAGCGGCTTCATGTACACATTCATACTCTTCCCCGGATAGTTGGGCCCCGGAATTATCAACGTTAGGAAAATGTTCTTTCTTTGCATAATCTGTCCGGGAGGGAGATTGAGTGGAATGACAAATACAGGCCAACAGCTGTATTGGGCTGCCATCATACCAAACACGTTGAACCCATCCGTGCTTACGGCGATTCGAGGATGCCTTGGATCGGCCGCTTTAGCATGATGTATTGCATCGAAGCGCTTCCACGCAAAACCGTCTGATGTGTGTACCAACATCGGCTCCCCATCTGCATCCAGTTCGGTTCTTTTGCCCAATTTGTGCCATGTCATCTGTCTGGCCGTCTCTTCGACCATGAAAAGACGTTGAAGTCTTGGTATGATTGACATATACCGAAGAACATTAACTGGGATTTTTGTCTGACTCTTCTCACCCATACCGTTGTCTACCACAACATACCTGGAAGACTGGCAAACGGGACAATACTTCAAGTCCGCATACTCAATCCTAAATAAGGCACATCCTTTCTCACAGGCATCTATCTTCTCATAGGGCATCTTAAGTACACGGAGGATTTTGTCCGACTGGTACAGGTTTGCAGGCATTACATGGCCTTTGGGTAGAAAGCGTCCAAATAGTGTCATCATCGCGTCGTAGCATTCTCTGCCCAAGTTGAATTGAGCCTTTAGAGCCATTACTTGTGCGATGGCATCCAGCTGACAAAGCTCAGTGTGCTCGTGAAGAGGACGTTTTGAAGACTCCAACATATCATTGAAGGCCTTTGCAGATTCCTCCATCTCATCATCCAAATCCCGAGCATCATCAAAGTCTTCCACCATGTCTTCCATCCCGGTACCATGCTCGTCGGTGCGACGACGGCCCTCCTCAGCTCTGGCACGTTGGGCAGACTCACCATGAAATGTCCAGACCGTATAATTAGGTGTAAAACCCCACTTCTGCAGGTGTTTGATCATTTCAAACTCTGACCTCTTATGATAGTTGTCGCACTCGACACAGGGGCACCACGTTTATCTCTGTCCATTTGCAAATGCGACTCTCACAAACCCCTTGGTTTTTGTTATCCATTCATGGGTCATGTCTTTCTGACTAGTGTGACCGGTGTACATCCACGCGCAATCACTCATCTTGCCTAGCTACTGGACACACACGAAATATATACATAATTCAGCAAACCATATTCATCAGTTAATAGAGTTTGTCAGTTTTATTACGTCCATGCAACCTAGACGCTAATAGGTAAAGATAGGTCCTAATCCCACCCGAGTATGTGTAGATTGGGTTCGTTTTCCCATGCTCTACTCCGGATCCGACGCAAAATTTCGGCAGCACCTCCCCACTGTTCTCCTAATACACGTCTCCGCAATAAGCAAAGAGGATGTGTACCCGGAGAGCAACAGGGAGGCGCTGACGAAATTCTGCATCGGATCCGAAGCAGAGCATATGGGAAAACGAACCCAATCTACACATACTCGGGCTGTCCATGGATAACGTTGGACAATTCAAAAGAATCACGGTTATAAATATGCAAATGCATGCATATTTATAGATGTAACCCTTTCGAACGGGAGACGCATAGTGGTCACGCATACTGATGATTCAATCTACCTACAGCTAGCATGTTTCATCGGCACGAAGACCGGAACATAACAAATGATTGGGGGAGGAGGAGATGTCATTTGTGCTCACCCACGAACGCCGGGGCGGAGCTCGTTGAACGCACGGGGAGGTCGTCGAACACCAGACCCTCGCAGCGACGAAACAACTGCACATTTAAATCCACCCGATCAACACAAATACATATGATGTTTTTCATAACAAAATCGGAAAATATATGACCTAACCCATAATTCATAAATATATGACCCCGTCGGCCTCTGGAAGGCCGAAAAGCACCTTTTCAGTCAAAGGAAGCCGAAGAGGTGTCGGGGGTCGGGGGTGTCGTGTCTGGGTGTTATGCTGCAAACGTGTGTGCATGCCTACTTAAGTAAGACATGCAAACGTGTGCGCATGCCCGCTTAATTAAGACATGCTATGTTGATTAGTGTTATGCACATGCCCGCTTAATTAAGACATGCTATGTTGATTAGTGTTATGCTCTCGCCCCTCCCATGCCATGGAGGCCAAGGACCAGAGGGGAAACCCTTCTCCCATCTAGGAAGGAAGTCAAGGAAGAAGAAGAAGAAGAAGGGGCCCCCTCTCCCCCTCTCTTTCGGTGGCGCCGGAACGCTGCCGTGGCCACCACCATCATCACCGCGATCTTCACCAACACCTCCGCCATCTTCACCAACATCTCCGTCACCTTCCCCCCTCTATCTACAGCGGTCCACTCTCCCGCAACCCGTTGTACCCTCTACTTGAACATGGTGCTTTATGCTTCATATTATTATCCAATGATGTGTTGCCATCCTATGATGTCTGAGTAGATTTTTGTTGTCCTATCGGTGGTTGATGAATTGCTATGATTGATTTAATTTTCTTGTGGTTATGTTGCTGTCCGTTGGTGCCCATCATATGAGCGCGCACGTGGATCACACCATAGGGTTAGTTGTATGTTGATAGGACTATGTATTGGAGTGCAAGAGTGACAGAAGCTTCAACCTAGCATAGAAATTGATGATACGGGATTGAAGGGGGACCAATATATCTTAATGCTATGGTTGGGTTTTACCTTAATGAACGTTAGTAGTTGCGGATGCTTGCTAATAGTTCCAATCATAAGTGCATAGAATTCCAAGTCAGGGATGACATGCTAGCAGTGGCCTCTCCCACATAAAACTTACTATCGGTCTAGTAAAGTAGTCAATTGCTTAGGGTCAATTTCGCAACTCCTACCACCACTTTTCCGCACTCGCTATATTTACTTTATTGTGTCTTTATCTAAACATCCCCTAGTTTTTATTTACGTGCTCTTTATTATCTTGCAAACCTATCCAACAACACCTACAAAGTACTTCTAGTTTCATACTTGTTTTAGGTAAAGCAAACGCTAAGCATGCGTAGAGTTGTATCGGTGGTCGATAGAACTTGAGGGAATATTTGTTCTACCTTTAGCTCCTCATTGGGTTCGACACTCTTACTTATCGAAAGAGGCTATAATTGATCCCCTATACTTGTGGGTTATCATCGAGGTAGTTGTGGTCGATGGTGTGGTCGTCATGGATGATGAAGCTGCACAAAGCCAGAGGCGCAAAAAATGCGCTATGACGGAGCTGCAGACATGGACGGTGCACCATGCGGATGTCAGAGGGTGCCGTCGGCGATGAGTCCACCGGTTTTGCCAAGACCGGAGGAAGGCCATCGAGCACACATCGGTTTTTCTAGAACCGTGTGGCCGTGTAGGGTTGTCACTATAGTGACGCTGTGTCGATGCAGTCGTGTCGTTGTTGATGACGCGGACGATGCCGTCGTCGTGACGCGGTCATTGCCGTTGTCGAGGTCGCGTCTTGCAGTAAAGTCTGTTAGAGGACGCTAGTTGTCCATCTTGTGAACGAGGCGGCGGCAGTGTGTCGACAATGATATTGGTGAAGACCACGTTGGTGAAGACCTTGGCGATGGAGTGTCGGCGTTGCAGCGGCGTGCCGACGATGATGCGTCGCTTGGAGGCGTCCCTCCGTGGCGACGAAGTGTCGATGTCGTGCCATGCTCAAAAAGTATGTTGGCTCGTAGCCCGGCGTAGTCGTACAGCTCGATGAATTGGCACAGGGGCGATGTAGAGGTGTCGATCGGTGGTGTAGATGTCGATACAGATGCAGCAGGCCGGCTTGGTATAAATGTGTTCAGCTGGCTGCTCCATGTTGGAGTAGATGTGCCGCAGAACTACTGTTGCTTGATGGTGCGTTCGTGGGATGCCGATGCTGGAGATCGCGCGGGTCGATGTAGTTGGAGACGCGGAGTTGGGTCCCGATGAAGCTCGATGCCGATGCTATCTGGTTGGAGCCCGGAGCAGATGATGTGCACGGGTCGCCGACGTGGTCACCCTGCCTAGATGGAGCTCTGATACCATGTGGAAAATGTAGGATGATTGTTGTATTGTTGTATTGATCCGACCCAACTGTGGGGTATATATAGAGTACAATATGAGGGAGAGAGACTTGGAGTAGAGGGCAAGTCGTACATGGTTAAAGCTATTCTATCTCTATCTCCTTATCTCTATCTTAAACATATTTATATTCTAACAGAGCCGGATGATTGAGATCTAGTAATTGACCCCATCGAGACTGACGGAGCCACCAACGCAGGCGAGCGAAAGGGTTGGGTCTTGGGTCGAGGGACTCGTCGACCTCGATGAAGCTTTTTTTTTCTTATCGTGGGACGTGGGAGGTGTCCCTGTTCCGGGTCGTGGCTGCTTTTTTTTCTTATCGTGGCTTTTTCTTGTTTCCTTTTATCCTGGGGGAGAGAGGGATCGTAGGAGGGTGAGGTGGAGGGGAGCGAGGGGATCGTGGATTGTAGGTGGTCGAACTATCACGACGACGGCAGATCCCCTTTAATAGTAGAGATTTATTTTAATTTGAAACAGATGAAGTGGCTGAGAAATGGAAATAATACGTATGTTCCTGTCTACGACATCGCCTTTGCCGCGGGCAGCACCACAGCACGCCACCCCGTCTGACGGAGGTGGGGTATGTGTGATGGTAACGAAAATAAAGTCCATTACTATATCTGTTTCTGTTTTATCATCAGTTGATTTGCCAGAGAAAGAGGTGGGGTCTCGCGGCCCCCAAATTCCCGGCCGGCGCGTACGATAAGTTTTCTGCGCGCTCGCTTAGTTTAGCGCCACCGTATATTTTAAAGCAGAGCGGGTACATTTTGGATGTTCGGCAGCGAACCACTCCAGTGAAATCACTCACTCCGCTCCGCTCAGCGCTGGGAGCGCTCCAGCGAGCGAGGCGAGCGGTCGTGGCGCGTTCGGCTGGCTCCGCTCCAGGAAAGCGTGGGCTGCCAGCCCATTCGAAGCAAATACAGCCCGTTCAAGTGCGAAAGAGACAGACGAGATAAATGGGAGCGTACCGGTTCAGGTCTCTCACTTGGCGGTGGCATTTTCTGTAATTTCAAGCTGATCCAGATTCTGCTGAAACGTGGAGCGACAGAAGTGCCGCTCCGTCAAAATGAACCGTGCGCCGCTCCACTCCGCGACTTCAGCTCCGCGGATTTGGAGAGTTCGGGTCCGCTCCGCCTGCTCCCGCAGCGGAGTTGGGAGCCGAACAGGCCCTTAGATTTGGTCAAACGTAGATAAATCTGAATCCTTTTTATAAAATAAATAAATCTAATTTAACACGCAACTAAAACTCTATTTATTTTAAGGGAGTACCTAGAACTCATCTAGATGAGATATAATTTGGTCTCATTTATTTTGAAAACAAGAACAAATACAACCTATGTCAGCACCCACGCATCTCAGAGCAATTTCAAAGGGCCGATCCATTTCGTCTGCCTGCGTCCGTTTGGGTTGGCGCGGACAAAAGTGGCGGCCCAACGCGCCGACCCAAACCCAAATCACGTCCGCATCGCGTCCGCGCAGACGCATTTCCGGCTCAAATTTGCGCCCCAAATGCGTCGGCGCGGACGCCGAACGGACGCTACGCGCGCCTTCTCGTTGTCCGCCGCGTTCCCACATGACGGCCGTCCAACTATCCGCTGCCCACGCGGACAGCTTAATTTATGACCACGGGCAAACGCGTCAGCGACGGCGCTCGTCCTTTTTTAAGCCGACCGTGCGGCGGGGCCGTCCTCATCCAAACTCGCCGTCCACATCTAGCAAGCTTTGCTCCCCCGTCGCTGGCAAACCCTAGCCTCCACAACCACGGCGAGATGGGACTCTTCTCCGGCGCCAGCAACAGCAAGGCCAAGGGCAAGGCCCCCGCCACCCCTTTCCCCTCAGAGTTCCTCCCGCCTCCGCCGGCGCCGGCGCCTCGCCGACAGAGGCAGCGCGTGAACGTGCCAGTGCACTAGGCGGAGTGGCACTAGCAGCACCGCCAGCCTCTGCCGTACCCCAACGTGACCCTGCCGCACGACTGGCATTTGTATCCAGATAGGATCCCAGTGCCGGCGGCGCCGCGGACGGCTAGGGCTCACACGGAGGAGGTGCGGCGCCAGCGGGCGCTGCTGACGCCGGAGCAGCGCCGCGAGGCCGCCTACGCATCCGACTCACCCAACTGGGCGAGGTGGTTCAGCTTCAAGCACGAGGAGGCGAGGCGATGGGGCGTGCGCGAGGTCGACCGGAGCGTGCCGCCGCCGCCGCTCGTCGTCCGCGAGGAGGACCAACGCGGCGGAGGACGCCTACCAGGTGGCCCTTGCGGCCGTCTACTGGGAGAGCGAGGAGGACGAGCGGCGCAGGGCGGAGGCGGCGGAGGAAGAGGAGGCTCGGTATGAGGCGGCAATGGCGCAGGCACTTGCCCCCGCCGTCCCCTCCCCGATGCCGCGTCAAGCCGGACCCGCAGCCGGAGCCCGAGCCCGAGCCCGAGCCGTCCCCCATCGCGAGTACCTCGAGACGCTCAAGCGCGACCTCGAGGAGGAGCAGCGCGAGGCCGAGGAGGAGGCGCGCCAGGGCGCGGCTGCACAGGCGGCCGCACAGCCCCCCGCGCCGGTACAGCCTGCGCTCGACATGAACGCGCTCTGGAACACGGCGTTCCCCTGGGCCGGGCCGGCGCCGACGCTCATCGACCTCACAGACCACGAGGACGACGACGATGACGCCTAGGGCAGCGCGCCGCCTCGTAGTTTAGGTTGTTTTTATTATTTTTTAAATGCAAATGTGGACACGTGGACTCTCGCCGGCCTTCGTGGCCGGCTTTACTGTTTAATTAATGTTGTTTTTCTTTTTTAATATGCATGCGTTATTTTTTTTCTACCGCCGTCAAACTGGGTCGGGCAGCGTTGGCCGCATGCGCTGACCCAAACACCGGAGCAGCGCCGCGAGGCCGCCTACGCATCCGACTCGCCCAACTGGGCGAGGTGGTTCACCTTCAAGCACGAGGAGGCGAGGCGATGGGGCGTGCGCGAGGTCGACCGGAGCGTGCCGCCGCCGCCGCTCGTCGTCCGCGAGGAGGACCAACGCGGCGGAGGACGCCTACCAGGTGGCCCTTGCGGCCGTCTACTGGGAGAGCGAGGAGGACGAGCGGTGCAGGGCGGAGGCGGCGGAGGAAGAGGAGGCTCGGTACGAGGCGGCAATGGCGCCGGCACTTGCCCCCGTCGTCCCCTCCCCGATGCCGCGTCAAGCCGGACCCGCAGCCGGAGCCGGAGCCCGAGCCGTCCCCCATCGCGAGTACCTCGAGACCCAGTTTAGGTTGTTTTTATTATTTTTTAAATGCAAATGTGGACGCGTGGACTCTCGCCGGCCGTCGTGGCCGGCTTTATTGTTTAATTAATGTTGTTTTTCTTTTTTAATATGCATGCGTTATTTTTTCTACCGCCGTCAAACTGGGCCGGGCCAGCGTTGGGCGCATGCGCCGACCCAAACATGGAAGCGGACATCCGTGTCCGCCTGGCCGACCCAAACGGACAAAAGCGGACAAAAGCGCCGTCCATTGGGTCGGCCCGTTGGAATTGCTCTTATAGCATCATATCGAATGGCTATAAAAGATGAATGAGACCAAATTATATCTCGATGAGTTTAGCAAAACTGTTATTTTAATTTGAAACAGACGAGTGGCTGAGAAATCGAAAAAATACGTATCTTCCTCGCTACGGCATCGCCTTTGCCGCGGGCAGCACCACAGCACGCCACGCCGTCTGACATGCGGGCCCACCACACGGCTGCAACGGCCCCCACACCGCGCGTGTGCCGCGTGCCGCCCCGCCCCGCTGACACTGCTAGTGGGCCATCCAGCCTCCCTCCCCCACTCTCTGCTCCGTCCTCGCCGCCCCGCCTGGCGCCACCTCTCCCTCCAGAAGCCCCGACCAAAAACCCCCGACCAACCGCCCACCGCCGACCAAAACCCTACCCCCCACCCCCACCGCCACCGCGGCCGCGCGATGGTCGTCTCCTTCAAGCTCTCCCGCCGCGGCCGCCGCTTCTACCCGCCGCCTCCCGCCTCCGCCCCCGCCCCCGCCGCCGACGCCTCGCCGAAGCCGCCGCCGACGCTGACGCTGTGGGAGGTGAGCACCCTCGCCGCGTCTCCCCGTACATCTCCGTTCACGATAAGGATCGCCTCTGTCTATATCCTCCGTATCGCAAGATTTCGCCGTGAACACGAGCGTACGGACACTCAGCATCTGGAACGACCGTGCAGGCGGGGCCGGGGCTCGGTGGCGGCAGCGGCGTCGCCGCACGATCGTCGGCGCACGGCGGGGACGGAGCCGATCCTGCCGATTTCGGTGAGGCCCCGAGCTACCCGCCCAATTTCGTGGCGATACGTTTCGTTGCTCTGTTATTCCGTACCCAAATGTCGCTCAACAAACAGTTTGTGACGCTGAAAACTCTGCCGCTGCAGGCCTCGAGCCGTCCTTTGCGCTGAACCTGTTTCCGGATGGGTACTCGGTCGGTGGGCTCGACAAGGTCTGTGTGCGAATCGCTGCTACATGTTTCTTTGTTTGTTTGTTATACTTGAATGATGATGCTCAGTTGCTCATGACCGAATCTGTTGGTTTCGGTGCAGGGAATGCTTGTGTTTCTGATAGGTGATGATCCAGAGAGGAAGCCCTACACCAGGGCGTCCAGAGCTCTGATGTCTGTACGTATGGTGCTCATTTCGTTTTTCTCTGCATTGTCAAGGGGAGAAGGGGGGTGGCCTGGGGGTAATTAATCACGAGTTGGTTTTCAAGTTACAGAAACAAGGTAAAAAATGGAGTGAGTAATTGCGCTGTGGAGTGGGTGCTAGACTTCACAGTCCATTCCTGAGCAACAAATTTATATAATGGGCGCGCCGGGGGCGAACACACGAGACGACAGACCGTGGCAGGGCATTTCGACTGCCGCAGTTTGTTGCACACATAATTCTCTTTTGCTGATGAGATCAGAGTAAAGTGTTACTGTGCACGCATTTCATAGAGCCACTGCACATTTTATTTCTTTTATGGTATGGTCTTTCTGGGGGAACCACCAGATAGCTTTGGTTGAATATTAGAGCATCCTCAACAAGTTATGTCGTCCTAATGGCTTGCTTATTTCTGTGCTCGTTTCTTGTAGTGCATCATCTGTGGATTTTATACTTTTATAAATGTGTTCTTACAGGATATTGAGTATGGCTGCTTGCCTAAAGATATGTTGCACGGTATCCCTTGCAAATTCCAAAATGGAATTGTTGTTTGTGAGGTTAGCTAAAGTCGTACTATCTTGCAACTTCAATGTCTGTATTATCTCTGCTTATGTGGGCTTTCTTTACATTGTATAATGTACGTAGGTGCGGGACTACAGGTCCTTCCTGTCGAATGGGAATGATTCTTCAGAAGACGACTTCCCCATAATGAACAGAATTGCTCTTAGATTGGGCACTGAATGCGTCGTCAATGATCTATCTTTGATTGCGGATGCTTCGTGGACTTATCCCGAGCAATTGGTCAGCACTTCTGTAAACCTGGAATGGCAATGTTTAACTGTCATCTACTATTTCCAAAATCCCACCTGATTTAATTTTCTTATGCATATTTCAGATTGCTGAGTCGACCATCATTAATTCCTTGCAACCCAGGCTTAATTTGGACCCTAAGCCATGCCTTGAAAAGCTTTGCAGCTCTGTTAAGAAGGTACCCCTGTTTTCAGTTCCTGGATCCTTACTCTATTCTTTTGCTAACTTTAGAAAGTACTGCAATTTAACTTGTGCTTTTGTGCCAAATTGTATGCAAATAGATCGATTTAGGTCTGCATATGGGAAGACAACGAATGAAAGAGACGTCTCCTCTCAATACTTCTCCTGCCCCTCCTGACAAATGCAAGCCCAAGGAATGCGACTCCTGTGAAGGTGCAGCAGTATGCATTGAGAATTCAGCTCTAGAAGTCTTGCCAAGCGGAATACTGAGCTGCTCGCCAGTGAACTGTCCATCACCTCCCCAAGTTAACAGTGCCAAATCAACTGCAGTGTCTGATCCCGAAGATACTACGCAATGCTCTTCTTCCATTATCAACAGTTCTGCCTTCTGTGACAGAGAACAAAGTGCATCAAGTACTCCTGCTTCTGATAATTTTCTTCAGAATCATGATCGGCATCAGGTGGACTTAGATATCATGAAGGTTGATCATAAAAAGGGACCGTTGCTAACAGAGACAGTTCTACCACAAAAGAGAAAGGAGTGCTCAAATCTTCTACATCAAAGGTTGTTTTCAGTGAAAAGTGCAAGGTTGAGTTCCCAAAGTTCCGATGGCCAGTTTCAAAAGTCAGCGGGGGCTTCAAATAAACAAGGTCTTATGCTAGGATCTCCAAAAGAACCATCGGTTGAGGACAAGGTAGATCAGGCAATTGGCAACAAGGACATGGAAGTACATCAACAGAAGTCCTTCTCAACTCCTTCCTTGAACACAAAGGATCCATGTTCAGAAAAATTCGCCGAAAAGGTTAAGCAGGGATCTCGGAAAGAACTGCCAGTTGAGGTTATGGCTGATCAGACCATGGGCAAAAAGGACATGAGATTACAGGACCAGAAGCCCTTCTCAGTTGTCCCAACAAATCACCCACTTCCTTCCTTCAACAGAAATGATCCATGTTTAGAACAGTTCCCTGAAAAGGTTAAACTGGGATCTCCAAAAGAGCTGCCGGTTGAGGTCAAGTTAGAACAGGCAATTGGCAGAGGAAAGGAAAATGAGCCCCTGTCAATACTCCCGACCACTCTTCCACACTCTTCCTTGAACAGAAATAGTCTGCATGTAGAAAAAATCCCTGAAAAGGTTCACTCTTCCGATACAAGGATGAGAGAAAGTCATCTGGTCTCATGTGTAGATGTGGAGAATCACGGAGGAGAGCTCAAAGACAGTTCAGTGACCCCTGTAACTTCCTGCAATGCAAGTTCAAGAAATGCAGATGGCAAACCTCAGGAGGATACAGCTTCTATGGAGCCCCAACCTACTACTTCAAACATAAAAGTATCAGGAACTTCTACCAGTTCTCTGAACGAGCAAATCAATTTCGAAGGAAACGGGCAGAAACAAGCTGATATTCTGGTCAGGCGTTCGTGCGAGGACAGAAGCTCAAAAGAGCCAGGTGTTACTGATGGTGCTAGCAGTCAATTTGGTATTTCTCCAGATATTAAAGTGTGCATTGGACACCCTTTATATAACATTGAACCTAACATAGAAAGGATTCTATCAGAGGTCATCCTGACCACCCAGAGGTGTTGTACAACTTCACTCTGTACTTCTCATTTTAAGTTGGATTTTTTCGGTACGACTGGTGCCAGAATTTACATTGTTCATTATTCTTTATGTAGGCATGCACCAGACGGGAATGCTGCTAAAATTGATGGTGTTGAAACATTGGCGCCAGTGAATTCCTGCTCACCATCTTGTTTCATTCGGTATGAGGGTGCTGAGGGAAGTCCATACACGCGGGAAGAGACCATTTCATGCTGTCTGACTAGGAGAACGAAACATACTCGAAATATCAGAAGCCTGGTTTTTCACCATGTACAGTATTTCTGTAGAGGTGGGTTTATTTCTGCTTGTGCACGCATAGTCTTATTTTGCGCTTAGTTCCACTCTTGTTCTAAAGCATCACACATGGCAGGTATAGTTGATCAATCTCATTACATACTTTGCCTTCTTGAGTCTGAATCACCGGAGGACCATCAAATAGCTGTTGAAATGATATCAGGAGATGAGCGTTTTCACATCGCTATTCTTCCCACTTCTGTGAGTACCATCTTATTTCAGTTTTACAATGCAAGAATAATACTATTAGACCTCCTCATATCTGTCTCCTCCATGGTATGCTTTTGCAGGATCAAGCAAAGAAGTTTGTGGATCAATCCATTCTTCTGGTAAGTAAGCATTGCCTTCCAAGGCATTCATTGTTTTGACAATGAAGAAATTGAACCTTTCTCTCTTCGTCCGGTTAAAAAAATACATTCTGTCTCTGGCCACTTGCCGCCAGTATTATTTATATATATATATATATATATATATATATATATATATATATATATAAATATCAGTATTTTTTATTGTTTACCCGTTGTGCATATTAAACTAGTTGCTGCACTGGATGATTTATTTTTTTAGGAACTGTCTTCTTCGTATACTGAAATAACATTTCACGTCTATTTCTGAGTTTTGGGTTGTATATGCAGATGAAACGGGATGGCTACACACTATGCAACTCTACGATCTGTAATGGATTCCCTGAACTCACACAGGTAAGATGAGGATTCCTTTTAATACTTGCATTTTCAGTAAGCACTCTCTTCTCGCACATTAAGATTTCCCAGATATTTTCCCATATCGACACGCCGCCTTTTGCATCACTTACTCGAATGCGCCATCATTTTTCAGCAATCCGCAGACGTATCTCAGCCCGGCTATCTGACTGGAGAACATCCACAGTACCAGGGGCTCTCGCCTTCTGTTGCGAAAAGCGTTGTGATTAATGAATGTAAGGATACAGGTTTTGCCTCAGAGAAGAGGCCCCCAGATGTACATGCCAATGCTCGGCAGCAAGGGAGCCAGCAGTGGGGACTGCCAGATGTACATGCCAATGTTCTGTATCAAGGGAGTCGGCAGTGGGGCCTGACAGACGGGCATGCAAATGCCCAGCACGAAGGGAGTCAGCAGTGGGGGATGCCAGATGCACACAGAAATGCCATGCAGCAAGGGAGTACTCGGCAGTGGGGGCTGTCATATGCGCACACAAATGTTCCACAACAAGGTGGTAACCAGCAATGGGGGCAACCATATGCACACACAAATGTTCCGCAGCACAGGAGTAACCAGCAGTGGGGGCAACCATATGCACATGCAAGTGTTCCGCAGCAAGGGAGTTACCAGCAGTTGGGGCAGCCATACGCACACACAAATGTTCAGCAGCAAAGGGGTAATCAGCAGTGGGGGCAAACACATGCACACGCAAATGTTCGGCGCCAAGGGAGCCAGAAGCAATGGGGGCAAACATATGCACACACAAATGTTCGACGCCAAGGGAGCCAGCAGCAATGGGGGATGCCAGATGCTCATGTGAATCTTTGGCATCAAGGGAAACAGCAATGGTCGCTCCCAGATGATCATAGTTCAAAGAGCCAGCAGCAATGGGTACAGCCAGAGCAGCAACACCCAACGTCGGCAAACGTCGACGCATCCCACTTCTCGAACCCCGGTTACCCAGTTGAGCAGCAGTACAGCAGCAGAGTCTTCCAGGACCAGAAGCGGGCACCATTATCGGGCGGGGCGTGCTCGACGGATCAGCACCAGCACCACTACTACCCCCAAAGCAGACAGGATACACCAGGAGTGTCCGGCGAGAGATGCACTATGACCACAAGCATGGGCGCAGGCAGCTATGGCCAGTGGCACCAGGCTCCGACTCCTCCCCCGCAGCAGCACGACGGTAGGACGTACCGGTGGGGTTTCCAGGATTTCGGCAGGCAGGTGCAGATCAACAACCTGCCTCCAATGCAGGCCGGGAGGAGCGCGCTGCTGTCAGGGCTGCACCCCGCTGGAAGCCCGCAGGCGAGCTCTCCGACCACCGGCTCCGATGGCAGCGTCACAAGCACGTTCCTGGTGCCTCCCAGCGGCTACCACCAGTACCCGCCGCCGCCGCCGCTGGCGCATGGGATATGCTGAAGGGCGACGTTATCAAGTATGGTTTCATTGGTGCGGCGCGCTTTTGGTGCAGGTTAAAAGTACAGGAAGTACTTGCATGCAGCATATAGGTTACGGATACTTTTGGTCGAGATGGATGAAGTTCCTTCTTTTGTTTCGCGCTTCGCTGGTGGATATATAGCAGTGCACGGTGGTTTGTCTATGCTCTGGTAGCCTTTAGCCTGATGGCTACATTTTTGCGAAGTACCAAGGGGTAGGCATGCTTAGGATGGGTCACTGATGTTTTTGCTTGCAGCATTCTGTCATTGGCATCTTGGTGGTTGCTTGAGGCTCCTCCTGGGCGGCTAGTATAGATTATGTAAACTTTTTCCCAGCGGCTACATTTTGTTCCTTTTGTTCATACTTTGTTCAGCGACCTGAACTCAATTATAGATTACGGATAGATTATGGAAACTGCTATTTTTTCTTTTTTTGCGGAGCGCAAGGGATAGCGGGATACACAAACTTGATGAGAGGGATATACTGATGTCTCTGCTTGCATCTTGCTGCCACAGCCAGGTTGCTTCAAGCTCCTGGGCTACCATCTCGTACGGTGTGTGCGAAAGTATCACTCAAACTTGGTGCGACCAAACCAATGATGGCTTGTTGGTCCGTCAGATTGACGAAAACTCTCTGTTTATCTGGGCAGAAACCTACAGCGTATCTTTTTGAACTTGAGTAGTACATAAAAGCACTGTACTATTTGAAATCTCAGTAAAACTTCAGTTTTGCAAATTTAGCTTCTACATGTACATAAGCAAAGACAACAACTTTCTACTCCCTCTGTTCGGAACTGCTTGTCTCGGAAATGGATGTATCTAGAACTAAAATACGTCTAAATACATCCATTTCTGCGACAAGTAATTCTGAACGGAGGGAGTATATGACAATTAGGGTACAGATGAAACGCCCAAAAAAGTTGTAAAATCAGCTGATGTTCTTGCGACGACACAAATAAACAAACAAATCCATTTACGTGGAGGTCTTTATAACACTTTGCAAATGGCCTGGAACTTTACATGGACATCAGATCATTTATCTGTATAAAATCTGGAGCAACTCCCAAGCTTTCTAGTTAGGACCGTCCTTTTCAAACACTGGCAGCACAGCATTCAGTTCTTAAGATGGGGCAGAAGACAAGATCTGCCAAACACACGCACGTAGAAAAGGCAAAGACAGGATCAAATCCGACTCGGAATACCAATAGTACTAGCATAGTTAAGCTGAAATTCCCCAGATCAGGCATTCAAAAGCATCTTGCTACATTACATACTTGGTTAGACTAAGGCACGTACTCCCTCCGTCCGGAATTACTTGTCGCAGAAATGAATGAAAATGGATGTATATATAGCTAAAATACGTCTAGATACATCCAATTTTATGACAAGTATTTCCGGACAGAGGGAGTATAAGTTTTTGCAGATAACATACAAAGGCCGCCGACCATGCACTACCGGACTCGGGCACTATGCCTACAGCCCAGGGCCGTCGGCATAGGTCCTTTGCCGTCGGCATAGATCTATGCCTATGGCTGCCGTCGGCATATCCCTGTCGGCGTAGATCACGTCAGCGTTGTCTTGTCAGACCGTCGGCGTAGTATTGCCGTCGGCATAGGGGCCTGTGCCGACGGCCGGGCGTCAGCCGTCGGCATAGTTTAGCCATCGGCCGTGTTTTTCGCCTGACGGCAACGGACGGCGCCGTCAAAAGCGCTAACGATTCACGGAATGCCATGTGGCAGAGGTATGCCGACGGCTTTGCCTCTGCCACGTGGCACTCCCTGGTGCCTCCTGGTGGCAGGGCTATGCCTACGGCAAAGCCGTAGGCATAGATTTTTTTTTGAATTTTTTTCATTTTCAAATTTCTGAATTTTTTTAACCCCTAATCTCTAATCACCACCCCTCATCACTGCTCAATTTATCATCTAATATCTAATCACCCCTCATCATTCCAAATCATCTAACTTCCCGAACGGTCACCCATCCTCCCACTCCCCCAGCCTGAGCACGCTTAACTTCCGGGTTCTATTCTCCCTCATTTCCAAGTCTGCACTTGTTGTTTTCCTGACAATAGTAAGACGTCACTCCTATTAACCCTCAGGAATTTACCTTGAGCATGAAGTGACACATTTCACTGTTTGAGTTTGAAACTATTGTTTTAAAAAGCAATAATTATTTAGTAACACTAATATTTCTTGAATAATTAGTTTGACCACAGTTTGACCACAGTTGACCAAAATTCAAAAAAACTGAAATAATTATTTAGTAACACTAATATTCTAGAATAATTAGTTTGACCATCGTTTGACCACAGTTTGACCAGACTGCACCACATTTTTTCCAAATATAAAGGGCAATCCGGGTAGAGGGAATTGTTTGGATACTTCTCCATCACCAAAAATTATGAAAAATTACCATCGTTCCTATAGCACATGTTCCCACGTCTTGTAAAAAACTCATGATTTTATCGCGATCCGAATATTTAATAATATTCACGCCGCACCGTTACCGCAGAACGTCTACTACTGTGTCATCGCCGTCCGTGAGGGGGGCCACACCGCGGAGACGCGTGCCGCCTCGTCGGACATGCCACAACACCACCCCACAGCTACATCCCCTCCGTGTAGACCCGACGCGTCCGTTTCCTCGCTTCAAGTGCCGGCGACGGCGCCGTCCGTGAGCTGGGAGGCCACGCCCCGGAGACGCGTGCCGGGCGTTTGCAACCGCCACAACACCTTCAGACTTGTGAGAAGCCGCGTACGCAAGATTGGCGGCATGCTAGCCCACGGAGGCCGCAGGCCACAGTCGTAGACATGCGAAGGGCAATCCGGGTAGAGGGAATTGTTCGGATACTTCTCCATCACCAAAAATTATGAAAAATTACCATCGTTCCTATAGCACATGTTCCCACATCTTGTAAAAAACTCATGATTTTATCGCGATCCGAATATTTAATAATATTCACGCCGCACCGTTACCACAGAACGTCTACTACTGTGTCATCGCCGTCCGTGAGGGGGGCCACACCGCGGAGACGCGTGCCGCCTCGTCGGACATGCCACAACACCACCCCCCATGTATGAGGGGCCGGTGCGACGCTCTGGTGGCATTGCTACCCCCCCTAGGGCCCCCGTCCCGCCTAACCCTGGAGCGGTTGACCACGAGATCTAGCCCTTTGACTTACCACGGGCGGGCTTTGACCAGTGGACCTCTCCACCCGGTTGTGTCAGGTCAGCACAGAGGGACACCTGGGAGCAACATCCGGGCCAAACCCACAGCTACATCCCCTCCGTGTAGACCCGACGCGGCTGTTTCCCCCCACCAGGTGCCGGCGACGGCGTCGTCCGTGAGGGGGGCCACCCCCCGGAGACGTGTGCCGCCTCTTCGGACATGCCACAACACCACCCCGCATGTAGGAGGGGCCGGTGCGATGCTCCGGTGGCATTGCTTCCCCACAGGGCCCCCGTCCCGCCTAACCCTGGAGCGGTTGACCACGAGATCTAGCCCTTTGACTTCCCACGGGCAGGCATTGACCAGTGGACCTCTCGACCCGGTTGTGTCAGGTCAGCAGAGAGGGACACCTGGGAGCAACATTCGGGCCAAACCCACAGCTACATCCCCTCCGTGTAGACCCGATGCGTCCGTTTCCCCCCTCCAGGTGCCGGCGGCGGTGCCGTCCGTTAGGGGGGCCACGCCCCGAAGATGCGTGCCGCCTCTTCGGACATGCCACAACACCACCCGGTTGTGGTAGGTCATCCCATAGAAACACTTGGGAGCAACGTCCCCTCCGTATAGACCCGATGCGGCTGTTTCCGCCCTCCAGATGCCGACGGCGGCGCCTTCCGTGAGGGGGGCACACCGCGGACGTGAGGGGGTCACACTCTGGAGACGGGTGCCGGGCGTTTGCAACCGCCACAAAATTTCTGTCGGCATAGCTGTTTTTTATTTTAATAAAATATAAGGACCTATATTCAAAAGAACATGACGGCACATTATTAATGTGCTCAAAAAAAATACAAACTATATATATATATATATATATATATATATATATATATATATTCATAATCTATGGAAAAAAATTACAAACTACATATATATTCATATAATACATAAAAAAAGCATAAAAAGATATGTAAAAAAAGCAGAAAAACAATGTAAAAAAAACACATATAAAAAAATAACTATGCCGACGGCATTGCCGTCGACATAGAGACGGCAGGGTTTTGGGTGGGCGCCGTGCCGCGGATCGGTGACGTGGCGCCTATGCCGACGGCTGCCGTCGGCATATCTACGCCGCGGATCGGTGACGTGGTATGCGGAGATATGCCGACGGCCGCCCGTTCCGACCGTCGGCATAGGTTTGACGGCGTTAGCCGCTGGTCACGGGCGGCGTCGCCGGGCCCACAGGTATGCCGACGGCTGCTGTCGGCGTGTCTGCATCTAGGTCGACGGCCGTTCTGTGCCGACGGCTGCCGTCGGCGTAGATCGGGGTAGCCGACGGCCAGGATAAGCCGACGGCCAGGACTAGGCTGTCGGCATAGCTCCAAGTAGGCCGACGGCTACCGTAGGCATAGTTTTGGTCGTCGGGGTAGGACCGTTTTCCGGTAGTGATGTGACAAACTCAGCGCCAACTAAGAAGTGCATCATCCCTTCTTCAGCTGGAGAAAACAAAAGCGTTAATACGTTAGTAAACCTCACGCAGACACTGAAAAAAAATGCTAATAGTAGCACCTAGGAGCATGTAATAGTATATGAACAAGGCGAACCTAACAGGAGTATGTAACAGCGTACGTACAAGCTAGGGGTGCGAACAAACTCATGATCAGCGATCAGCTAACATAAAAGTAGAGCTACTATGTCATATCTCCTTGAAAAAGTAGACTCAGATCATACTACTAGCTACATATGACAACAAAATAAATCCTTCAGCCTTCTCACACAATTTTTTTAAGGTGATGGAGGCAAGACCAGAGAGTCACTGATATAATGCTCTCAACTAAATTGACTAACTAAATTGACTATGTGTGAGCGGTCTGGACTATAGGCAACACGGGGATCAGTGGTGATGACGGGCATCCCTAGGCGTTGCTCATCGTCGTCGGCATGTGTTGCGCAGGAATTGTCTAGTTGCATGGCTAGGTCCACATCAGGACTATGCGTGTCTGTGACTGTGCGATGATGAACCAGTAGGTAGTGGCATCATAGGGCACTCCGGCTACGTGGGTGCTCTTTGAGTGTAGGGTCATGAGTTCCAAGGGTGAAAACTCCATGTACGAGCTCATTGATTGAGCCGCACAATGTCGCTGTTCATGTTGTGTTCTTTGTTCAAGGCATTTCATAGAGTTTGTTCACTTCTATTTGGGGTGAGAAATTTATCATCTACCTTTAGTGTAGGGTCCACTGACGGTGATGCTCACAGGCCGTTCCTTCCTGGAAACATTGTTGTTGGAGCACATAACCTTTTACTCTGGGTTGCCATCACATATTATTATGTTTCCCCAAAAGGCTAACATCCATATGTACTCCCTCCGTTCCTAAATACAAGTCTTTCTTTGTAGAGATTCCACTGTAGATCACATACGAAGCAAAATGAGTAGATCCACACTTTAAAATCTATCTATATACATCCGTATGTGGGTTCATGGTGTAATCTCTACCAAAACTTATATTTAAAAACGGAGGGAGTATTAAGTAGCACAGATGCTTACAAAACACCCTTACAAAAAAATAAATGAAAAATGATGTTATTGTTCGTTGAAGTTATCCTTGCGATCCATATTCAGTAGCTTTTAACATCGTGTTGATGCAGAGCCGATGTGATTATAATAAACTAATTTCCCGTTTGATATTAGCATATTCTTGTTTATGGAAAGATGCCTTTCTGTTTTAAACATTTTTCGAGAGCAACGAACGAACGAGTACAATTTATATATATATATATATATATTGCAGTTTCCCGGTCAATTTCATGCACAGATAAGTAACCATATAAAAGCAGGGAACAAATTTTTGTACACGCTCAGCTCCCGTAGCTCAGTTGGTTAGAGCGTTGGTCTTATGAGCCGAAGGTCGCGGGTTCGAGCCCCGCCGGGAGCAAAATTATGACTAATCTCTGTTTCCATACACCTAGTGGTTTTTTGAAGTAATTTACGGATATTGTTATCTTAGAAACAACAATGTCCCATTAGAAAAGAAAGCTTTGTGTATACCACCTACATATTTGCATGGTGTATTTTTTTTACGGCACATGACTTCATGGATCTAGTCTTTTGCTTGATTAGGGATTTGTTCTAGACATATTAACTTCAAAATATGAATTATTAATTTTTGATTAATAGAGCAAGCAGTGAAAATGCGGATTCAAGTAAAATAACGTGCAACCAGAAACCGAAGAGCTTTACTTTTATGGTAATTTGGATAGCTATACTTTTGCTGGCGGCATGAGGAGTTTGGTTCTACACATGGCTTGGTTCCATGACTTTTCTTGTGGTCACAACTTTATTTTGTTCTACGAAGCTGAATACTGATATATTATATATATATATTTTTTTCATATGATATATTATATATCAGTTCATACATTTGTATGATTACTATGTATATATTTTTTCACTTCATTATTAATTGGATTGTGGTTCAGAAATTTTAGTCTATTTTATATGTTGCATATTCAAACACCCGATTCCGATTTCAAGATTAGCCTTTACAAAAGTTTGCCCAGGCTTCACACAAGTTTAGCCTCAAGTTTGCCCAGGCTTCACAAAAGTTCCGATTGCACCACAGGTGCCTAGCAAAGCAAGAATGAGCATATTCTGGCACCGTGGAAGGGTGTCACGCTACCAAGATAAGCACACAAAAAAAATTCCTACACCTATGGTGAACCTATATAAGTTTTCCAAATCCTTACAAATGAAAATCAAATCACTGTTGGAATCGCTGTCTACAGCGTAAGGTGTCTCCCGAGTTTCTAGGAAATCGAACTCTGTAGTGCCATGAAACTCGGCAGATATCGTTGTGTGCCAAATGCCCGTAAAAGGGACTCGGCGACAAGGAGAAACTCGATGATGTCGCACATTAGCCGTGTTCGCCCATCAGAAACTGGGTAGTGCCCCGACATATGGGCCCCACCAACAAATAGGCAATGGAGACGTGACAGCGGTTTATGTTTACTGAGTTTACACTAATAAAAAATGAAAATATTTTTCCTTTTAATTTTGTACTACATAATTTCATGGTCACGTCGATGCCGAGCTCCCATGAATAAAAACTCGGCAAACACCTGGCATGTGAGCCCACGAGAGGCGTAGCAACGATTATTGGGCTTCCTATGCCGATTTTCGAACTCGGCAAAGCAATGATCCTTCGTTTACCCCGCGCATATAAACGCAGGCACGCATCTCCCTCCTCCGCCTCACGTCAAAGGAAAAAGTTATACTACAAAAATTTCTTTGCTTGCCAAGCTACATGTCTGAATTTGAATGCATTCCAACATTTGTCTGAATTTTTCTTACTGCATTATAAGGTCTGTCTGAATTTGACCGAGTTATAAATGGTGCTGAGCAAATGTACATTTACATGTTCTGGCCTACTACACAACACAACCGCACAAAGTGCTGATCATCCTCTATTCTGAATAAGCTATATCAGTAAGTACATTGGCATACAAAATTTTGGATAATCTACTGTAAATAATTGACAGAGCATGTTATTTTACTTACATCTTCTGTTATTCTTCCAGGTGTTCAATGCATCTTTCTATCGTGACGCTTCTGTAAATACTGCATGTTATTATCAGATGAGCTACCATTCTATTTTGATAGCCTTCTCCGCAACAAAGAATTGAAGGTTGGACCTGATCTGACCAGGGGCGAGGAAAAGTTCTTTGTATATCGTTATGTTCTGATATTGATATGTGCAGGAGAGGGGCTTTACTTGCACACAGTTTGTCGCAAACATGTGTCAGCTCCATGAATGGCATGGTAGCTTATTCAATGCTAGGAGGGCGTGTCCCAATGTACTCAAAACCGATGACGAGGAATGCTAGGCCTTGAATGAAGAGGTAGATGTAGTATCCTTTCTTTGCGTAAAGCACATCGTAGCATCCACATATAATTATGCAGGTTCCAACAAAAATCTCTGAGCAGTTGTACCTGATAAAAAGAACACACATATCAGGCATTATTTGACAAAACTAGAAAATGTTCAAATCGGTAGTCAACATACAGTAAACCAAAGTAGTATATATCATAATGTATTAGCTTCGAGACAACAGACTTTGCTTACTTGTCCCATAATCGTGTTCGCCTCTTCTCGAGCTTTGGTACTAGGGGCGTCGATAGCTCGACATCAATCACTTGCACATCATCTAATCCTTCCATGGCTGGCTCTGTCTTGTTGGCATCTCCCAATTTCTCAGTGACAACCCACTCATTGACTCGTCTAGTGTCGAGAAGACCAGTTATTGTGGCCTTTATCCGGTGCAATGACATCACATTATCAAAGAGGACCCAAAGGATCACCAGATGAAATGAACTGAAAGAATGGTTTACTGGTGTTAACTGAATGTAATAAACAGTACAACTCTCATTTGATCTTGGGGCGCGTGTTACCTTGGTGATCCAAGAGCCTTGCAGAGGGTGATAACAGTTGGAACGTAGACCACACCCCAGAGAGGTATCTGAATCTCAGGGAAGAAAACGGACACCGGGATCGCAAAGCAATAGTAGATGAATGTCACCATATGAGCAGCGATCTTCCCAACGAAGAAAAAGTCATACAACAGGTGGAGTTTGCTCCAAAATGACACTTTCTGCAAAGAGGATATTCAATTTCAGGCAACAAGCAGATGGTGTGTGTGATGATGCATCCTCCCACATATCAAATAAATATTGACCTTTTTCCTTAGAATATCTAACAACATTTTCTTGAACAGGTTTGCTGGTCCACATGACCACCTGTGCTGCTGAAATCGGTATGCCTTGAATGTGCTTGGCAGCTCACTCCCGACCTAACCATGCACCAGTCCGAGCATCGTTAGGTTTGTTTCTCGATGGGTTTGGTTATTTCTGATGGAGAAGCAACTAAATAAAAGAGCATTATTTTTGGCTTACTTTGACGGCGCCTACATACACGAACTTCCAGCCCAGCAGCGCTGTACGAACAGCCAGGTCCATGTCCTCCACCGTCGTCCGGTCCTCCCACCCCCCGGCATCATTGATCGCCGAGATCCTCCAAACACCAGCTGTTCCTGGAAGATGCAAAAATCCCTAACAAATCACTCACTCAACATGCTCATTTGGATACTTGAGCTAATGATGCAAAGGCCTGGGGTTTAACCCTTTTTTCTTTTCTTGAAAGGGGTCTATGATGAAACTGAGTGTACGTACCATTGAAGCCAAAAAACGAGTACACTATGGACCCAGCCTCCTGCTCAAACTTGAAATGGTAGTCCAGTGACATCTCCTGGAACCTTGTCAACAAACACTTATCCGAATTAACTGCACAACAAATAGTAAAAAATAAGCCTTAGATCCTGCTTATAAAGTCATAAACAGTAGTATTAGAACATATTACATGAGGGCTGACTGACCGAATTTCCAGCGAGTCTGGACGAGGGCAATGTCGGGATTGTGCACAAGGAAGGGGACGGTCCGCAGGAGGAAGTCGGACTCAGGCTGGAAGTCGGCGTCGAACATGGCAATGAACTTGCACTCCCGCACATAGTCACGCATCAGCCCTTGCTTGAGCGCACCGGCCTTGTACCCCTTGCGATTTCCTCTGACCTCGTACCTGATGTTCACACCTTTGCCCTTCCATCTCTGGCACTCGGTCTTCACTAACTCCTGATAAAAATGGAAAAGAAAGTACGCTCGGTTTTTATCTGGCAAAATTGTGCTGTTGGGTAATCTATTGTCCAAAACTCTGCAGCAGAAACACCTAGCATGCCTTTCGAAACTGCATCTACCACTGACAATTTGTCTCAAATAATAGCATTTTCTTTGTAAAAAAACCAAGGGTGTAACTAGGTCCCAGAATTAACCAAGTCTGATTTAACTCCTACACTATTTCTTGATGATGAAACTAACCATGCCAGCATCAAGAGTGCAGCGCTCGTGATTGATTTATTCAGGAACGAGTCCTCCAAGCCTCCAACATAGTAATACCCTCTTCGTTTCAAAATAATTTAAGCTATAGATTTGTTCTGAGTCAAACATGCTAAACTTTTACCAAATCTATAGAAAAATGTGATTTTAGAACGGAGGTAGTACTATTCGACAATGTTGGAATGCGGCACCCCGAATGCAACAATGAGTGTGTGCCGCGCACTACTGAAGGAGTAGTACCAAACCCCACGTGCTGCTCGTGGTGTGGATCCAGCACAATCGATGCATGTCAAACCATACGTAGTGTGTAATGTTTGGTTTTTCCTTTCTTTTTTTGCTTTTCTGCGAGGCTCGAATAGATAAGTGAAGCGTTGACTAGGGAGATCCAGCCACCTAACCCACTGCCACGCCTCCTCACGTTCTTTGTTGGTCACATGACCGCCAGGTATACTCTCTGGTTAGTCATGCCAAAGAATTTCCGAACATGCTCTGGCAACGCCAGGTATTATCATGGATCCCAGATTGATTGTGTGCAGTGATTGCACATGCATGTTATTGGCCACCGCTTGCCTACGATCGACGTCTATGTCTATGTGCAGGACTTCCATCTCCACTTGTCACGGCCGGCAAGAAACTACTAGTCCAGTAAAAATTGCAAGCAAAAACCGACCCATAATACAAGAATAACCCACACTGCGCCTGGTTAACTGATTACCTTTACAACGGGGTCGGTGGAGTCGTCAAGCACCTGGATCACCATTCGGTCCGATGGCCACTCCAGCGCGCATGCCGCTCCGATTGACACCTTGTACACCTTCATTCATTCCATTCCATCCGTCGATCCAATCCAACGAAACAAGACAACAAATTCATCAGCAAACAAAACCACTCGTTCAACATTTTCCTAATGAGCAAGCACTAGGATCGGAGGAGCTCACCTCGCGCTCGTTGTACATGGGGATCTGCACCAGCACCACGGGGAACGCCCCGCTGCCGCTGCCGCTGCCCACGACGACAATGCCGTCCTCCTCGTCATCGCCGCCGGTTTTACAGGCTGATGCGGCGATCGGCCCCCACTTGTACCGGCTCTCGGGCCTGTGCCCGAAGGCCTTGGCGGCGTAGCACACAGCGGCGACGAAGAGCTTCTCGAGCAGGATCATCACGGTCATGGCCAGCGATAGGAGCACCAGCAGCCGCACGGCCGGCACCACCAGGAACGACCGCGTTTGCTCCCCCGCCCACGCGCATTGCGCGGCCACGGTCGCCCAGTCCAGCCGCACCGGCACCTCCTCCCGCAGCCCCACTGTCGCCGCCATGACCGCCTCGCCGGCGCCTGATCTAGCTAGGAGGACTGGGTGCAGATGCTAGCACGACTGGCTATGCTAGGTAGGTATAATAGTGCAGGCTTATATATATAGATAGTGTGGATGGATGGAGGATGCATGCACATGGAATATGTACGTGATGAGTTTTTTTGGTCATCTGGTGGTTGGCGACATGCATGGGAATGTTGCCACGAGGCCATGTAGTCGGGTGACCTGTCACCTGTGAGTGTGGAAGTAGTAGGAGCACCACTCCCCAATCCGCATACAGGCTAAGTAGTGGTCATCTATTATATATGGGAAAATTATATTTTGTGTCCCTCAATTATTTCAAAAGTATAGAAATGGCCCCTAAACTTCAAAACCAGCAAACCTTAGTCCTTCAATTTCTCAAACCAGATAATTTTAGCCCCTCAATTTCTCAAACCAGATAATTTTAGTCCCTCGTTCCTTATCATTAGAACTTGGCTAGGCATTTCATCAAGCAGTTGGTGCGCGTCCAGCAGCAGGAGAAGGGTCTGGGCATGGAGGCCTCTGGCGAGGTGGCTCTAGTCCTTGGAGGCCTCCGTTGCACGAGGAACTAAACTTATCCGGTTTAAAAAATTAAGGGACTAAGTTTTGCTGGTTTTGAAGTTGAGGGACCATTTGTATACTTTTAAAATAACCGAGGGACGAAAAATATACTTTTCCCATTATATATTGGTGTAGAACTGTGATAGATAGATCATATAGATAAAGTAAAATGGGTGAGTGACATGCATGGTAACGTACCCCTCCTCGACGTGCTGTGCGGCGACGATCCCCTCAAAGACAGATCGGCTGGCCGTGTGATGTGGGGGGTGAGTAAGATGGAGAGATGTCGGGTGCAGGGCGGGCTGTAGGAGATGCAGGGTGGCCTCGCCCGAAGAGGGCGGGACGGCCAAGTGGTGGCATACCCAGTCGACACGATGCTGCCGAGGAAGAGAATCTTACCGCTAGCCACCCGTCTCACTGCATTTGGCCTCTCAAGGTACTCACATCCTCCAGCGGTCCAGTTCCTCCTGATTTTATTTGGCCTCTTAAGGTACTCATATACTCCAGCGGTCCAGTCCCTCCTGATTTTATTTGGCCTCTCAAGGTACTCACATCCTCCAGCGGTCCAGTCCCTCCTGATTTATTTGGCCTCTCAAGGTACGCACATCCTCCAACGGTCCAGTCCCTCCTGATTTTATTTGGCCTCTCATCCTCTCTTCTTCGATTGATCCAAGAAAATCCATGGTTTCGTGTGCCTTTGCCGAAAAAGGCTTTCGTCCCACTTTATGTATAAAGCAACACATCCAAACAAACAAACGGATGCAGGTGATGAGACGAACCTCTTACGTAGCAGACCAATGGATTTTTTTTATGAAAACAGGAGAATCCACAATAGGGAACCACGCAAAAGATAAGGGACAAGTGCAACCGTCCCCGCCGGAGTGGATGAAGCCGTCATTGTCATGGATGTCGGTATATGTATTACTACTGAAGTGGCATTTCCTTTTGGTCGTGTTTGAGTGTTAGTTGTGTGCATTGTGTTGTACAGTAACATGCATTCGCTCCTTATGGCTGTATCGCCTCTATATATCCACGGAATGAAAATGTCCTTTGTCGAGAGAGAAAATCCGCTATCGAGCTGAGTAGTCCGTGTTGTTTCTTTTGAGTTGTTGATATTTTTTGAGATAGCTACCCGCTTATTCCAAGCGGGTGACTGGTCCGTGTTTATGAAGGTATGATCCGAATGCGACCGGATCCAGTTTTGCCGCCGATGGACTCCGATCCTTGGATGATTTATTAGATTAACTAGTGGAGTGCATAGGTAGGAGTGATCATCGAGTTAAAACTCAATATTACTAGTGTACTGATCCGTCGGGGGCTAAGGCTGGCCATAGTGGTGGTATCATAGCCGGTATCATGCAGTCGGGAATAGCAAACACGCTCATATGACACATAATTAAGAGAGAGAGAGAGGGGGGGGAGAGAGAGAGGGAGAGAGAGAGAAAGAGAGTAACATAGATAGATACCATATCATGTTAAATACTAAATACTATACTACTTTGTGTCATGCATAGCAATAAACATAATCATCTATGACACTACCCTATACTATGCACTATGAAGGTAGTATTATACACTAGTATCATATGCATCATACTAGTATATAATACTCCCCGGTATGAGTAACCTAAGGCAAGCATGCACGCCACCGGCATCTACGTATATATGCGTGTGCGGGTACAGGCCACGTACGAGATGCTTGCATGCCCCGACGCTTGCACATGGATTCCTGATTCGCTGCACATTTTGGGAGCAACGCAAATGGTGAAACCCTACGCGCCTCCATACATGCATATACCATGCGCGTGCAGGAGTGATCGATCGTGTTCAAATTCAAACATCGCGGGATTCTAAAAACAAAAACAAAATATCAATGCTTGGGAGTACAGTAGACGGCATTGAGATGCACCATTGCTGACGGGGCTATAAATACGAGACGGGCGTCTGGTTTTATTTCAGGTTTCCGGTGATGTTTGTTTAGTGGGAGAAGACGTTTTCATCGACTGCGAGGCACCTATGATGACTACAACATAAACTCTTAAGATGTTATACTGGCTCAGTCTCTCGAAGGTGATTATAGAGGTAGGATGTACGTGCATACGTCCGTACTATCAAACTGACTGGCATCGAGATGGAATCGCACTGGAGGGATGATGCGACCCGATCCGCTTTTGCCGGCGATGGATCCGATCCTTGGATGATTTCTTATAGGTTAACTAGTGCATAGGTACGAGTGACCATCGAGTTAAAACTCAGTAGTAGTGTACTAATCCGTCGGTGAGGGTGCCACGATCTTGGGGAATGAAATCTCAAGTGTCACATTCATTTGCCGTACTATGTAGCTCATGATGGGCCAAGGACAGCTCCAATTTTGTTGCCGATTTTTCATCGCAGAAGATACTCCTGTCTAGCCGAATATTATCTTTGGAGGCCGAGCTCCATGGAGCTCCGTTTTGAAAAATTTGAATTTTATAAAATTTTCTATTTTTTATGTTTTAAAAAATTCTAAAAAAAACACAGATATACATGATGGTATAACGGGCGTGTACTAATCTGTCGGTGGTTGAGGCAAGCATGCACGCCACCCTCACCTATGTGTGCCCGCAGGTGCAGGCCACGTACGTGATTCTTGCATGCCCCGACGAGAGTGCACGCGGATTCTGATTCGCTGCACGTTTTTGAGAGTGCAGGAGCTAGTAAATATGTCCAAATTCAACGCCCTGCGGGGTTCTAAAAAGAAAATAAAAAAAATGATAAACGCTTGGGAGTAGTAGATGATGATATGTTGATATGTATAGTCTATAGCTGACGGGCTATAAATACGGGAGCGGCGCCCGTAAGTTTCATTCACCCAAGAGGAACCTAGCTGACTGACCTGCCTGCCTGCGGCCATGAAGACATACATTGCTGCCATCCTGCTGGTGCTTTCCCTCGCCGGGCGCCTCTCCGCCGCAGCCGCCGACGCCGACGACAAGGTGGACGCCGTTATCCGTCTCCCGAGCCACGGTACGTAACTGTTACACTATTCGATTGACCAGATAGTTCATCCCTGCACATTTCCATTAGTATGCCGTGCAAATATCTGGATAACGGATGCGTGCAGGTCCAGGGGTCGCTGGCTCGGGTGGAGCGACGGCGGCCGTGAAGGATTTTGGGCGGCCGAGCTGCTGCGACCGGGAGCGGTGCGGCGGGACCCTGCGGGTCTGTCACTGCGATGATATGTTCGACCGCAAGTGCCCCGCCACCTGCGCGGAGTGCGTGTCCTTGGGCCCATCCCACCACTACTGCGGCGACAGTTACCTTGCTGGCCCCGTGCCCAGGTGCACCAAGGTTGACCGCAACGGCGACATCTCCGGCGGTACGCCCGGCCGCAGCATTGCACCAGGTGATGGTGAGTCCAATAAATTGAGCCGGCCGTTGGACAAGTGGACAGAGTGAGTCGCTGTGCCAGCGTTTGTTCACCTGTTGTGGTCGCTCTTCCCCCCCTTTCTTTCTTTGTTTCTTTCTTTCTTTCTTTCTTCCGGGATGTTGCTGTAACGCTAGTTTAATTGCACCGATGAATAAGATGAGCTGTGTTGATCAGATTGTCGTGCCAGTTTTGGTTCCGTTCAAGACCTCGAGTTCGAGGTGCTCAATGAGGTGCAGCTACAATTTGTGCTTGGTTCCAGCTTCACCCCCCTGCATGGTTGACTGCGATCTTTTTTGGTTTGCGTCTTAACTTTTTTTGGTTTCATGTACGTACCATGTAGGCGGCACTTTGGTGATGCCCCAGCCTTCCACATAGTTAAATTTGAATGAAGTTGTTTTCTTTTACCCGAATTTGAATGAAGTTGTTGGTGTGCGCCACAATCACCCACCGAAAGCTAGGACGTGTTTGGTTACCTGCATATAGCCCAACCAGGCCCGTGCGAAAAGAAAAATGTCTGTTTGGTAGCATACAGGGAGGCCTGGCTAGCACGGCACGAACCTTAAAGCAGCTCAGAGCCCGGCTCGCTGGGATCGCTCAAATCTGCCATTTACAGCGAGCTAGGTTGAGCCGGACACAAAGTGGGGCACGGCGTACGCCACAGTGTAGGGGGGGGGGGGGGGGTCGGGTGGAGATGGCGGGAGAAGGAAATCGGCGGAGGCGGGATGGCGCAAAATCTAGCCTCACTCCACTGCATGGTTGCATGGTTGACTGTGATCTTTTTGAGTTTGCGTCTTAGTTTTTTTGGTTTTTCCATCGGGGCATGTAGGTACCATGTAGGCAGCATTTGGTGCTCCCCGAGCCATCCACATACATAAATTTGAATGATGTTGTTTGTGTGCACCACAATCATCCAATTAAACCTTTTCTCTGTGATGTTATCATCTTACTTTTTCTCTCTCGCCTACTTTCCAACAGATGCAACCTCCACTAGATTTGAACAATACGAACAACTATTTTAATCAACGATATCAACCAGCATACATATCGAAAGTTATCAAAAAATTGATTTTCAAACAAAAAGCAGCAATCTTGATAACCAAATAATATCAACAAGTGTCTTGTCCATGACACTAAAAAATCCCACTGTAACAGAGTAATCCATAAAACAGCGCAAAAAAAAACCCAGAGTAATCCATAAATGAAGATTTGTAAACACTCATATCAGATTTTCTCGAAGTTCAAAATTAATTTGTTTGTGAATCCTTTGATCCTTCACATAAAAAAAACATGTCTCACATCTTCTAAAAAAGAAAAAGAAAAAAGACACAGGTTATAGTGTAGTAACAAGCATGTACAAGCTATGTGTGGCTAGAGCATTTAAAGAAAAACATGAATCAAACTAGAGTGAATAAATTGGCTTAACAATTTGTTTATCTTCACAAACATTCCTGACAACATAATAAGAAGAACATGTCGTATTTTCTTAATAAATTGATCCATCTAATTTATGTCATCTATATATGGATTATGAGTGAATTAACCCGATAGTACCAACCCACGGGTCTGATAAAAAAGAAAAAAAAACTTGCGTAGGCACGCACACAAATAGTCAAACTCAAATCATGCACCCAGCCAACCCAATAGTCAAACACAAATCATGCACACAATTCATCCTCCAAAATTCCTACATTGATTCCTACGAACAAACATGCAGGAAAGGAAATATTCATTTGTGTTTTAGTATTCCTGCTCTTTTCCTTTGGTTTTCATGTAAACCAAAGGCAACCGAACAAGTTGAACTGCATACCTTCTCGTCACGGAAAAGTTGATCCCCCAATGTTGTGACAACCGTCATATGCATCTCCTTTGCCCATGGCTCCATTCTTGTAGTGTCACCATTCAACATTTTTGTGAACTTGTCAAACTGTTTGGTTCTTTCCTCTGCTAACTTAACCAATGTCCTCTCCTTTGATGCCTCGTATGCAAATCGACTAGCCTCTACTTTCTGAGCAGATAGTTTACTCTGCAGTTCCATCGTCTCATTAGTTTGCACCTTAGTGTCAGCTTGTGCTTGTAGACTTCACGAATCGAAACTCATCGGAATTCAATTGTTACATATTTCAAGTTGAGCTACAATTTAAATATCAAGTAATAAATATTATGATGACAACTACACATGGAGCTACAACTTAGATGCAAGAATAATATTCATGTGCGAATAGCATAATCAGGTCGAATGCAACACTGAAAAATGGTTACAAAAAGAAGTACCACCATAGGGAACGATTATGCATCAGGGCAAAAATATGAAAAGAAAATAGTTGACAATGGTAATATTTTTAAAATATGAAAATTGTCCTTTGTACTGGCAAAAATAACCAATTGGTTTTATTAACAATCAGTACAACAGTATATTATAATCTATTCAAGCTCAATTTACTTAAGTTCGGTTGTTAGTACCCACCCAAGGGGTCAAGCATAGAAAGAACTATGGAACCTGTATCTTATGGATTGTAAGAGGAATAGAGAGGAGATTGGTCGAATTAATGATGTATGCTTGAGCCTCGTGGGCTTATATATAAAGTACATGACTTTCTTGAAGTACAAGACAGGCTAGAACATATCCTAGTATATCCTTTTGAATCATAGATGGGCTTTAGGCCCATATGAACAATGATTCCTGGTTAATCTTGAGGCCCATGTAGGATATAGTAGGTGCTGGTAAATTTAGTACCACCTTGCTAGTTGAGGACAGTTGGGACCCCTTTATAAGGGTTGCTCTACCACTTGTCATTGGGAGCTTGTGAAGAGGAGTGGTACACGCGCGCTCCTCCTCCGCCGCCGCTCGCCTCGCCACGGGAACGAGACAAAGCTTATTTTTGCCAGTCAGGAATGAATTAATTAATCTGGGATTAATTAACAAGTCGCTAATAGGTGTGCCATTGTCCGAGACGTTGGACGTGGGCTGGTTGCGTTCCGGGGATTCGTCGACTCCGTTCGCGGGTGTGCGACCCTTCTCAGGGAACGACGACTCCCTTCCTTGGAGTGCGTCGACTCGGTCGTGGGCCTCCGCCCAGGCCCACGACTTTCTACCCGGCGCCATATATAAGAAGGCTTTGGCCAGTGGAGTGACCTAGTTCAGTTCACTCACTCCGTCTCACATAGCCCTACCCATCATCTACTATTCCTCACTCTGAGCTGCCTCCGGCGATTCCATCCCGACAACTGCGTGCACGGTTGGTCGCAAGAGCAGGTGCCTCCGGAACCCTGCCGTTCGAGATCCTGCTCGAGAGAACGGCAATAAGGTTTTTAGGGAGCGTCTCGACGCGACTGCTTCCGATCTGTCCCCCCTGCGTCCGCCTCTGCTTCCACTACTTCCCCTGCATCGACACCATGGTCGACGCCGCCGCCGACAAGAAGAACGCCACGGGCGACGCCGAGGCTGTTGCTGCCACCGCCGCGTTGGCCTGGCCAACCGGAGGGTATGATCTATGCATCCCTCATTTACTCGTACTTGTGCTAGCCGTATATGTGCTGCTCATAGATGGTTCACTTCTATGTTCTGTATGTGCTAGTATGCTTAGGTATCGCTATGAGATGCATACTGTATATGCCATACTTACTATTTACTCGTGGATTAGTTTAATCAGAAAAGTGCTAATATTTCCAACATATCCTATACTTCCTAAATAAACACCATACCCGTCTACCCTCTACAGTCACAACGGTAGGGATGCAGACGGTGAGATTGGAGAAGAATCTATAGGTAACCGATGAACAGCCCCCTTTCCAGTCGTAACGGTTGATGCATCGCAGAAGTCGTGGCTGCAGTAGAAACCGACGAGGTTGCTCAAGCAAGGCGGTAGTCCTTTGTGCCGCTGTCGAGGTAGCTGAGAGCGTAGGGTGGTCTATCCATGGTCGAGGTAGCCATGCGAGCGACGCCGTTGTCGATGTCGAGTCGTGGTGACCGGTGTCGAGGTAGTCATCGTGGAGCCGCAGGCGCAAGGAGACGTCGAGTTAGTCATGGTCAAGTGATGCGTGGCGAGGAAGACGGTCCAGAACCACCACAGCACCAGCTTTGCCGCCGGTCAAAACAAAATCGATCAACATTTTCGTACTGAGAACTAGGGCGGAGCTCACCTCGCGCTCGTCGTCCATGGGGATCTGCACCAGCACCACGGGGAACGCCACGCTGTCGCTGCCGCTGCCAACGACGACAATGACGTCCTCCTCGTCATCGCCGCCAGTCTTGTAGGCTTATGAGGCGATCGGCCCCCACTTGTACCGGCGCTCGGGCTTGTGGCCCAAGGCCTTGGCGGCATAGCAGACTAAGGCGAGGAAGAGCTTCTCGAGCAGGATCATCACGGTCATGACCAGCGATAGGAGCACCAGCAGCCGCACGGCCGGTACCAACAGGAACGCCCGCGCTTGCTCCCTGGCCCACGCGCATTGCGCAGCCACGGCCGCCCAGTGCACGCGCACTGGCACCTCCACCCACAGCCACGCTGTCGCCGCCATGACCTCCTCGCTGTCGCCGGATAGTCTAGCTAGGAGGACTGGGTGCAGATGCTAGCACGACTGGCTAGGCTAGGTAGGTAGATGGAATAGTGCAGGATTATATAGATAGTGTGGATGGTGTTGGAAAACTTAGCATGCAATTTCAAAAAAATTCCTACGCTCACCCAAGATCTATCTAGGAGATGCATAGCAACAAGAGGGGGAGACTGTGTCCACGTACCCTTGTAGACCGAAAGCGGAAGCGTTTGACAACACGGTTGATGTAGTCGAACTTCTTCTCATTCCGACCAATCAAGAACTGAACGTACGTCACCTCCGAGTTCTGCACATGTTTAGCTCAATGACGTCCCTCGAACTCTTGATCCAGCAAAGTGTCAAGGGAGAGTTCCGTCAGCACGACGGCGTGGTGACGGTGATGATGAAGTGATCCGCGCAGGGCTTCGACTATGCACTACGAAGATATGACCGGAGGCATAAACTATGAAAGGGGCGCCGCACACGGCTAGGAATCAATATTGTGTGTTCTAGCGGTGCCGCCCCCTCATATATATAGGTTGGAGGGGAGGAGAGGCAGCCAAGGGGGCGCCCCAAATAGGAGGAATCCTACTTGGGCGCCTCCCAATTCGGCCTCCCCCCTTTCCATATTCATCCGGAGGGGGAAGGAAGGAGGAGGTAGGAGAGAAGGAAGGGGGAGGCCGAATCCCTCCCCTTCCTTTCTCTCTTCCCCTCTTTCCTTCCTCCTTATTTTGGCCTACATGGGGCACACCAGCCCCCTAGGGGCTGGTCTGTCCCCTTCTTGGCCCAGTAAGGCCCATATCTTTGCCGGGGGTGCCCGGAACCCCTTTGTGGTGACCCGATACATACCCGGTACCCCCGGAACACTTTCGGTGTCTGAATACAATCGTACTATATATGAATCTTTACCTCTCGACCATTTCGAGACTCATCATCATGTCCATGATCTCATCCGGGACTCCGAACACATTCGGTCACCAAATCACATAACTCATACAATATAGAATCGTCATCAAACGTTAAGCGTGCAGACCCTACGGGTTCGAGAACTATGTAGACATGACCGAGACACCTCTCCGGTCAATAACCAACATCGGAACCTTGATGCTCATATTGTTTCCCACATATTCTATGAAGATCTTTATAGGTCGTACCGTAATGACAACATGCGTTATTCCCTTTGTCATCGGTATGTTACTTGCCAGAGATTCGATCGTCGGTATCTTCATACCTAGTTCAATCTCGTTACCGGCAAGTATCTTTACTCGTTCCATAATACATCATCCTGCAACTAAGTCATTAGTCACATTGCTTGCAAGGCTTATTATGATGTGCATTACTGAGAGGGCCCAGAGATACCTCTCCAATACTCGGAGTGACAAATCCTAGTCTCGATCTATGCCAACCGAGTAAACACCTTCGGAGATACCTATAGAGCATCTTTAGAATCACCCAGTTACGTTGTGACGTCTGATAGCACACAAGGCATTCCTCCGGTATCCGGGAGTTGTATAATCTCATAGTAGAAGGAATATGTATTTGACATGAAGAAAGCAATAGCCATAAAACTGAACGATCAATATGCTATGCTAACGGATGGGTTGATGTGATCCTGTTCATCAAATGACAACACATGTCTATGGTTAGGAAACTTAACCATCTTTGATCAATGAGCTAGTCTAGTAGAGGATTACTAGGGACACAATGTTTTGTCTATGTATCGACACATGTATCAAGTTTCCGGTTAATAAAAATCTAGCATGAATAATAAACATTTATCATGATATAAGGAAATATAAAATAAAAACTTTATTATTGCCTCTAGGGCATATTTCCTCCTGTCTCCCACTTGCACTAGAGTCAATAATCTAGTTCACATGGCCATGTGATTTAACACCAATAGTTCACATCACCATGTGATTAACACCCACAGTTCACATGGCCATGTGACCAACACCCAAAGGGTTTACTAGAGTCAGTAATCTAGTTCACATAGCCATGTGATTAACACCCAAATAGTACTAAGGTGTGATCATGTTTTGCTTGTGAGAGAGGTTTAGTCTACGGGTCTACCACATTCAGATCCGTATGTATTTTGAAAATTTCTATGTCTACAATGCTCTGCACGGAGCTACTCTAGCTAATTGCTCCCACTTTCAATATGTATCCAGATTGAGACTCAGAGTCATCCAGATCGGTGTCAAAACTTGCATCGACGTAACTCTTTATGACGAACTCTTTATCACCTCCATAACCGAGAAATATTTCCTTAGTCCTTAAGGATAATTTTGGCCGCTGTCCAGTGATCTACTCCTGGATCACTATTGTACCCCCTTGCCAAACTCATGGCAAGGTACACAATAGGTCTGGTACACAGCATGGCATACTTTATAGAACCTATGGCTGAGGCATAGGGAATGACTTTCATTCTTTCTCTATCTTCTGCCGTGGTCGGGTTTTGAGTCTTACTCAACTTCATACCTTACAACTCAGGCAAGAACTCCTTCTTTGACTGATCCATTTTGAAATCCTTTCAAAATCTTATCAAGGTATGTACTCGTTGAAAGTCTTATCAAGCGTCTTGATCTATCTCTTTAGATCTTGATGCCCAATATGTAAGAAGCTTCACCGAGGTCTTTCTTTGAAAAACTCCTTTCAAATACTCGTTTATGCTTTCCAGAAAATTCTACATCATTTCTGATCAACAATATGTCATTCATATATACTTATCAGAAAGGCTGTAGTGCTCCCACTCACTTTCTTGTAAATACAGGCTTCACCGCAAGTCTGTATAAAACTATATGCTTTGATCAACTTATCAAAGCGTATATTCCAACTCCCAGATGCTTGCACCAGTCCATAGATGGATCGTTGGAGTTTGCACGTTTTGTTAGCACCTTTAGGATCGACAAAATCTTTTGGTTGCATCAGATACAACTCTTCTTTAAAAAATCCATTAAGCAATGCAGTTTTGACATCCATTTGCCAGATTTCATAAAATGCGGCAATTGCTAACATGATTTGGACAGACTTAAGCATCGCTACGAGTGAGAAAATCTCATCGTAGTCAACACTTTGAACTTGTCGAAAATATTTTCGACAAGTCGAGCTTTGTAGATAGTAACACTACCATCAGCGTCTGTCTTCCTCTTGAAGATCCATTTATTCTCAATGGCTTGCCGATCACCGGGCAAGTCAACCAAAGTCCATACTTTGTTCTCATACATGGATCCTATCTCAGATTTCATGGCCTCAAGCCATTTTGTGAAATCTGGGCTCATCATCGCTTCCTCATAGTTCGTAGGTTCGTCATGGTCTAGTAACATGACTTCCAGAACAGGATTACCGTACCACTCTGGTGCGGAACGTGCTCTGGTTGACCTACGAGGTTCGGTAGTAACTTGATCTGAAGTTTCATGATCATTATCATTAGCTTCCTCTCTAGTTGGTGTAGGCATCACGGGAACAATTTTCTGTGATGAGCTACTTCCCAATTCGAGAGAAGGTACAATTACCTCATCAAGTTCCACTTTCCTCCCACTCACTTCTTTCGAGAGAAACTCCTTCTCTATAAAGGATCCATTCTTAGCAACAAAGATTTTGCCTTCGGATCTGTGATAGAAGGTGTACCCAACAGTTTCTTTTGGGTATCCTATGAAGACACACTTCTCCGATTTGGGTTCGAGCTTATCAGGCTGAAGCCTTTTGACATAAGTGTCGCAACCCCAAACTTTAAGAAACGACAGCTTAGGTTTCTTCCCAAACCAAAGTTCATATGGTGTAATCTCAACGGAATTAGAAGGTGCCCTATTTAACGTGAATGCAGCTGTCTCTAATGCATAACCCAAAAAAATGATAGTGGTAAATCAGTAAGAGACATCATAGAAAGCACTATATCCAATAAAGTGCAGCTACGGCGTTCAGACACACCTTTACGCTGTGGTGTTCCAGGTGGCGTGAGTTGTGAAACAATTCCACATTGTTTTGAATGAAGGCCAAACTCGTAACTCAAATATTCGCCTCCGCGATCAGATCATAGAAACTTTATTTTCTTGTTACGATGATTTTCCACTTCACTCTGAAATTCTTTGAACTTTTTCAAATGTTTCTGACTTATGTTCCATTAAGTAGATATACACATATCTGCTTAAATCATCTGTGAAGGTGAGAAAATAACGATACCCGCCGCGTACCTCAACACTCATCGGACCATATACATCGGTATGTATTATTTCCAATAAGTCATTGGCTCGCTCCATTGTTCCAGAGAACAGAGTTTTAGTCATCTTGCCCATGAGGCATGGTTCGCAAGTATCAAATGATTCATAATCAAGTGATTCCAAAAGTCCATCTGCATGGAGTTTCTTCATGCGCTTTACACCAATATGACTAAACGGCAGTGCCACAAATATGTTGCACTATCATTATCAACTTTGCATCTTTTGGCATCAATATTATGAATATGTGTATTACTACGATCAAGATTCAATAAACCATTTACATTGGGTGTATGACCATAGAAGGTTTTATTCATGTAAATAAAATAACAATTATTCTCTAATTGAAATGAATAACCGTATTGCAATAAACATGACCCAATCATATTCATGCTTAACGCAAACACCAAATAACATTTAGGTCCAACACTAATCCCTAAGGTAGAGGGAGTGTGCCATGGTGATGTTATCAACACCTTGGAATCACTTCCAACACACATCATCACCTCGCTCTTAACTAGTCTCTGTTCATTTTGCAACACCTGTTTCGAATTACTAATCTTAGCAACTGAACCAATATCAAATACCCAGGGGTTACTCTGAACACTAGTAAAGTACACATCAATAACATGTATATCAAATATACCTTTGTTCATTTTGCCATCCTTCTTATCCGCCAATTATTTGGGGCAGTCCCGCTTTTAGTGACCATTCCCTTTGCAGTAGAAGCACTCAGTTTCAGGCTTAGGTCTATCTTTGGGCTTCTTGCTACCACTTGAGCACTGCGTTGGTTTTGCCTTGAAGAGGAAAGGGTGATGCAGCAAAGCAGCATAAGTATTTCCCTCAGTTTTTGAGAACCAAGGTATCAATCCAGTAGGAGGCCACGCACGAGTCCCTCGCACCTACACAAACAAATAAATCCTCGCAACCAATGCGATAAGGGGTTGTCAATCCCTACACGGTCACTTACGAGAGTGAGATCTGATAGATATGATAAGATAATATTTTTGGTATTTTTATGATAAAGATGCAAAGTAAAATCGAAGAAAAATAAAAGGCAACGGAAATAACTTGTTGATGGAAGATTAATATTATGGAAAATAGACCTGGGGGCCATAGGTTTCACTGGTGGCTTCTCTCGAGAGCATAAGTATTTACGGTGGGTGAACAAATTACTGTTGAGCAATTGACAGAATTGAGCATAGTTATGAGAATATCTAGGTATGATCATGTATATAGGCATCACGTCCGAGACAAGTAGACCGACTCCTGCCTGCATCTACTACTATTACTCCACAAATCGACCGCCATCCAGCATGCATCTAGAGTATTAAGTTCATAAGAACAGAGTAACGCTTTAAGCAAGATGACATGATGTAGAGGGATAAATTCATGCAATATGATATAAACCCCATCTTGTTATCCTCGATGGCAACAATACAATACGTACCTTGCTGCCCCTACTGTCACTGGGAAAGGACACCGCAAGATTGAACCCAAAGCTAAGCACTTCTCCCATTGCAAGAAAGATCAATCTGGTAGGCCAAACCAAACTGATAATTCGAAGAGACTTGCAAAGATAACCAATCATACATAAAAGAATTCAGAAGATTCAAATATTGTTCATAGATAAACTTGATCATAAACCCACAATTCATCGGTCTCAACAAACACACCACAAAAGAAGATTACATCGAATAGATCTCCACGAGTGAGGGGGAGAACATTGTATTGAGATCCAAAAAGAGAGAAGAAGCCATCTAGCTAATAACTATGGACCCGAAGGTCTGAGGTAAACTACTCACACATCATCGGAGAGGCTATGGTGTTGATGTAGAAGCCCTCTGTGATCGATGCCCCTTCCGGCGGAGCTCCGGAACAGGCCTCAAGATGGGATATCACGGGTACAGAAGGTTGCGGCGGTGGAATTAGGTTTTTGGCCCCGTATCTGGTAGTTTGGGGGTACGTAGGTATATATAGGAGGAAGAAGTACGTCGGTGGAGCAACAGGGGGCCCACGAGGGTGGAGGGCGTGCCTGGGAGGGGTAGGCGCGCCCCCTACCTCGTGGCCTCCTGGTTGATGTCTTGACGTAGGGTCCAAGTCCTCTGGATCACGTTCGTTACGAAAATCAGCTTCCCGAAGGTTTCATTCCGTTTGGACTCCGATTGATATTCTTTTTCTGCGAAACTCTGAAATAGGCAAAAAACAACAATTTTGGGTTGGGCCTCCGGTTAATAGGTTAGTCCCAAAAATAATATAAAAGTGTATAATAAAGCCCAATAATGTCCAAAACAGAATATAATATAGCATGGAACAATAAAAAAATTATAGATACGTTGGAGACGTATCAAGCATCCCCAAGCTTAATTCCTGCTCGTCCTCGAGTAGGTAAATGATAAAAACAGAATTTTTGATGTGGAATGCTACTTGGCATAATTTCAATGTAATTCTTCTTAATTGTGGTATGAATATTCGGACCCGAAAGATTCAAGATAAAAGTTCAATATTGACATAAAAATAATAATACTTCAAGCATACTAACTAAGCAATTGTGTCCTCTCAAAAAAACATGGCTAAAGAAAGTTCATCCCTACAAAATCATATAGTTTAGTCATGCTCCATTTTTGTCACACAAGAATACTCTCATCATGCACAACCCCGATGAGAAGCCAAGCAATTGTTTCATACTTTAGTAATCTCAAACTTTTTCAACCTTCATGCAATACATGAGCGTGAGCCATGGATATAGCACTATGGGTGGAATAGAATGTAATGATGGGGGTTATGTGGAGAAGACAAGAAAGGAGAAAGTGTCACATTCACGAGGCTAATCAATGAGCTATGGAGATGCCCATCGATTGATGTTAATGCAAGGAGTAGGGATTGCCATGCAACGGGTGGGTGTGCATCCAACTTGCTTGCTCACGAAGACCTAGGGCACTTGAGGAGGCCCATTGTTGGAATATACAAGCCAAGTTCTATAATGAAAAATTCCCACTAGTATATGAAAGTGACAAAACAAGAGACTCTCTATCATGAAGATTATGGTGCTACTTTGAAGCACAAGTGTGGTAAAAGGATAGTAACATTGTCCCTTCTCTCTTTTTCTCTCATTTTTTTGGGCCTTCTCCTTTTTTTATGGCCTTTCTCTTTTTTTTTTATATTCCTCACTCGGGACAATGCTCTAGAAAAATGATGATCATCACACTTTTATTTATTTCCAACTCAATGATTACAACTCGATACTAGAACAAAGTATGGCTCTATATGAATGCCTCCGGCGGTGTACCGGGATATGCAATGAACCAAGAGTGACATGTATGAAGAATTATGAACGGTGGCTTTGCCACAAATACTATGTCAACTACATGATCATGCAAAGCAAAATGACAATGATGAACGTGTCATGATAAACGGGATGGTGAAAAGTTGCATGGCAATATATCTCGGAATGGCTATGGAAATGCCATAATAGGTAGGTATGGTGGCTGTTTTGAGGAAGATATAAGGAGGTTTATGTGTGAAAGAGCGTATCATATCACGGGGTTTGGATGCACCGGCGAAGTTTGCACCGACTCTCAATGTGAGAAAGGGCAATGCACGGTACCGAAGAGGCTAGCAATGATGGAAAGGTGAGAGTGCGTGTAATCCATGGACTCAACATTAGTCATAAAGAACTCATATACTTATTGCAAAAATCTACAAGTCATCAAAAACCAAGCACCTACGCGCATGCTCCTAGGGGGATAGATTGGTAGGAAAAGACCATCGCTCGTCCCCGACCGCCACTCATAAGGAGGACAACCAAAGAACACCTCATGTTTCACATTTCTTACATAACGTTTACCATACGTGCATGCTACGGGACTTGCAAACTTCAACACAAGTATTTCTCAAATTCACAACTACTCAACTAGCACAACTTTAATATCACTACCTCCATGTCTCAAAACAATCATCAAGCATCAAACTTCTCTTAGTATTCAACACACTCATAGGAAAGTTTTTACTATTCTTGAATACCTAGTATATTAGGATTATTTAAGCAAATTACCATGCTATTTAAGACTCTCAAAATAATCTAAGTGAAGCATGAGAGATCAATAGTTTCTATAAAACAAATCCACCACCGTGCTCTAAAAGATATAAGTGAAGTACTAGAGCAAAAACTATATAACTCAAAAGATATAAGTGAAGCACATAGAGTATTCTAATAATTTCCGAATCATGTGTCTCTCTCAAAAGATGTGTACAGCAAGGATGATTGTGGTAAACTAAACACAAAGACTCAAATCATACAAGACAATCCAAGCAAAAACACATATCATGTGGTGAATAAAAATATAGCTCCAAGTAAAGTTACCGATGGAAGTAGACGAAAGAGGGGATGCCTTCCGGGGCATCCCCAAGCTTTGGCTTTTCGGTGTCCTTAGATTATCTTGGGGGTGCCATGGGCATCCCCAAGCTTAGGCTCTTGCCACTCCTTGTTCCATAATCCATCAAATCTTTTACCCAAAACTTAAAAACTTCACAACACAAAACTTAGCAGAAAATCTCGTGAGCTCCGTTAGCGAAAGAAAACAAAAGACCACTTCAAGGTACTGTAATGAACTCATTCTTTATTTATATTGGTGTTAAACCTACTGTATTCCAACTTCTCTATGGCTTATAAACTATTTTACTAGCCATAGATTCATCAAAATAAGCAAACAATACACGAAAAACAGAATCTGTCAAAAACAGAACAGTCTGTAGTAATCTGTAACTAACGCAAACTTCTGGAACTCCAAAAAATCAGCCTAAAGAGGACGACCTAAAAAATTTGTTTATTTATCAGCATCAATTGGAATCAATATTTTATCACGTTCTAGTGATTTTTAACAATTATTTTCGTGAACAGAAAGTTTCCGGAATTTTCTGCAAGATCAAATAACTATCAACCAAGAAGATCCTATAGGTTTAACTTGGCACAAACACTAATTAGAACATAAAAACACATCTAACCAGAGGCTAGATCAAATATTTATTCCTAAACAGAAACAAAAAGCAAAAAAAAAAAACTAAAAATAAAATTGGGTTGCCTCCCAACAAGCGCTATAGTTTAACGCCCCTAGCTAGGCATAAAAGCAAGGATAGATCTAGGTAGTGCCATAGTAATAGGATAGATCATTAAATCTCATTTTTTATTCTCTACGTTCAGCAGCAAGTTTCCTTTGAGGCAAGCAAAAGTAATCAAAAGGGCTAAATTTAATGGGACAAAAGTCCCCAAGATCAATATTAGGAGGTATAGGTTCCTCCTTCGGCCCTTCATATTGCACAACCAATTCATCATTATAAGCATTCTTTTGACAGAACTTTGTGAGCCTATACTCGAGAGAATATCCTAGCTCATTATTTCGAATAGCCAAATCATCATTAAGTTCAGAAATTCTATCAACTAGAACATTGGTAGGGACCTTTTTTTCTAAGGTTTTCATTGAAAGCAACATGGTCTAGAGATTGAAAACGCATTATTTCTTCTTGATCAAAGAGGATAGCTTCTATGGGAGGACGGCCAGCATCCACCCTATAATGCGCAAAGATTTCCTTGGCCTCTTTTATTATAAATCTGAACTCATGAGCCAAAAAGATAGTAGCGGCACACTTAACAGAAGAATGCTCTATATTTGAAAATTCTAGGAAAATCCTTTGTATGCAAGGGTGCAAGTTCATAAATTGCCTTTCAAGTTCAACTATAAGCATGGCAATAGCGTCCGCAAGACTACTAGTTCTATGAAGAATGGAAGTGCCCATAGAAGGCAAAGCACCGGCACAAGTAAAGAAATCTTGAATAACACCTTTTCCAATAATATTACCACTACCAATTCGAAATTTTTTTGTATGCAAGGTAGGGTGTTCTTTAGCAGGAGCATCAGAATTTTCAATGATATTATTATTGTCCATATCGACAATAATTTCCCCAATTTCAGACATAACGACAGAAAGAGCGAGGGGCAAAAAGGAAAGAAAAAGGCGAACGGAAGAGAGATGGCGAATAAAATGGCAAGGGTGAAGTGGGGGAGGGGAAAACGAGAGGCAAATGGCAAATAATGTAATGCGGGAGATAAGGGTTTGTGATGGGTACTTGGTATGTTGACTTTTGCGTAGACCTCCCCGGCAACGGCGCCAGAAATCCTTCTTACTACCTCTTGAGCATTGCGTTGGTTTTCCCTTGAAGAGGAAAGGGTGATGCAGCAAAGTAGCATAAGTATTTCCCTCAGTTTTTGAGAACCAAGGTATCAATCCAGTAGGAGGTTATGCGCGAGTCCCTCACACCTACACAAACAAATAAATCCTCGCAACCAACGCGATAAGGGGTTGTCAATACCTACACGGTCACTTACGAGAGTGAGATCTGATAGATATGATAAGATAATATTTTTGGTATTTTTATGATAAAGGTGCAAAGTAAAATAAAAGAAAAATAAAAAGCAACGGAAATAACTAAGTGCACTAGTAGAAAATGGGGCAAAGGTCACAGGGCAGTTTTCACATTAGCCCCGGTTCAGTCACGAACCGGGACCCATGGGGGCATTCGTCCCGGTTCGTGAGCCCAGGGGGCCGGCCGGGGCCTCGTGGGCATTGGTCCCGGTTCGTACGGAACCATTTGTCCCGGTTCGAGCCACGAACCGGGACTAATGGTCCTCGCTCCTGGCCCACAACCATTTGTCCCGGTTCTTGGCATGAACCGGGACAGAAGGCCCGGATTTAGTACCGGTTCATGCCACGAACCGGGACCAATGAGGTGCCTATATATACCCCTCGCCCGCAAGCAGAGCACTCCAGTGCTCTGTTTTTCTCTGGCCGGCGAGGGGAGGGCTTTGTGGTGCTCTAGCTCACCTCCTATGCACATGAGGTGTTCGATGAAATGCCCGAGCCACACTAGTTAAGCTTTGTCCTCTCGAAGCTCGACCTCAAAGCTCCATTTTCCTCGAGATTTGTCTAGGTTTAGCGGCCCGTCACGTCCCATTCCCGTCTTCACCGCCGTCGACCGCCCGCGCCGATCTCGTCGCCGGCACCACCGTGGTGAGCCTCTTGTTCTTATCTTCTTTTTGAAAGAAAAAAATTCTTACTTTAGATAGATACTTGTCTAATTTTCTTACTATTTTATTCCTTCTTATTACATAGTGCGATGGTTTTGGTATCCGCCCCCGTCGGCCCTCGTCCTGTCTATGATTCGGATGTGGTATATATTATCTTTTTATAACTATTTGATTCATTTATTGTTTATGACAAATATACCGACCAGCGTGACATAGATTTTATTTATCTAGGAGGTGGTTGAACCGGAAATTCTAACCGACCCTATTGTCGAGAGGTTAAATTTAGTTGAAGAAGAAAACAATTACTTGAAGGAAAAAATAAAAAAAATTGAGGAGAAGAAGATGATATTGGAGTTGCATGTTGCGGATGTCGTCGATGATCACAAGATCAAGATGGATGCAATGCCCTTGAAGATTAGAAAGATTAGAAAATATGCCATTCATACCGAGGCTTGGTATCATTATGCCGTTGGATCAATTGTTACCTTGGTTGCGATTATGATCGCATTTGTTTTCGCATTGAAATGTTTTACATAGTTTCAATGTATGGTTTAATTAATTAGATGCTCTGGAGAGCTATATATATGTTGTTAGATGAGAACTATGTATGTACTTTGGTTCTAATGTGATGTTGAACTTTTATTAATTTGGTCACTTAATTATCTATTCATGATGTTCTGTAATGGTTTTTGACACACTTAATTATATATAATGCACGCAGATGAACCGGCAATGGATGTACGGTGACAGACACACCTCCGAGTACATTAAGGGCGTGCATGATTTTCTCGAAGTGGCTGAGGCAAACAAGCAGAATGGTTTTATGTGTTGTCCATGCCCTATATGTGGGAATACGAAGTCTTACTCTGACCGGAAAATCCTTCACGCCCACCTGCTTTACAAGGGTTTCATGCCACACTATAATGTTTGGACAAGGCACGGAGAAATGCGGGTTATGATGGAAGACGGCAAAGAAGAAGAGGACGATGACAACTATGTGCCCCCTGAATACGGGGATGCTGCAACGGGGGAAGCTGCTGAAGATCAAGAGGAACCAGACGATGTGCCCAATGATGCTGCAAGGGGGGAAGCTGCTGAAGATCAAGAGGAACCAGTGCCCGATGATGATGATCTCCGCCGGGTCATAGTCGATGCAAGGACGCAATGCGAAAGTCAAAAGGAGAAGCTGAAGTTCGATCGCATGTTAGAGGATCACAAAAAAGGGTTGTACCCCAATTGCAAAGATGGCAACACAAAGCTCGGTACCGTACTGGAATTGCTGCAGTGGAAGGTAGAGAATGCTGTGCCTGACAAAGGATTTGAGAAGCTATTGAAAATATTGAAGAAGAAGCTTCCAAAGGATAACGAATTGCCCGACAGTACATACGCAGCAAAGAAGGTCGTATGCCCTCTAGGATTGGAGGTGCAGAAGATACATGCATGCCCTAATGACTGCATCCTCTACCGCGGTGCGTACAAGGATCTGAACGCATGCCCGGTATGCGGTGCATTGCGGTATAAGATCAGACGAGATGACCCTGGTGATGTTGACGGCGAGCCCCCCAGGAAGAGGGTTCCTGCGAAGGTGATGTGGTATGCTCCTATAATACCACGGTTGAAACGTCTGTTCAGAAACGAAGAGCATGCCAAGTTGATGCGATGGCACAGTGAGGACCGTAAGAAAGACGGGAAGTTGAGAGCACCCGCTGACGGGTCGCAGTGGAGAAAAATCGAGAGAAAGTACTGGGCTGAGTTTGCAGCTGACCCAAGGAACGTATGGTTTGGTTTAAGCGCGGATGGCATTAATCCTTTCGGGGAGCAGAGCAGCAATCACAGCACCTGGCCCGTGACTCTATGTATGTATAACCTTCCTCCTTGGATGTGCATGAAGCGGAAGTTCATTATGATGCCAGTTCTCATCCAAGGCCCTAAGCAACCCGGCAACGACATTGATGTGTACCTAAGGCCATTAGTTGAAGAACTTTTACAGCTGTGGAATGGAAACGGTGTACGTACGTGGGATGAGCACAAACAGGAGGAATTTAACCTGCACGCGTTGCTGTTTGTAACCATCAACGATTGGCCCGCTCTCAGTAACCTTTCAGGACAGACAAACAAGGGATACCACGCATGCACGCACTGTTTAGATGACACTGAAAGTATATACCTGGACAAAAGCAGGAAGAATGTGTACCTGGGCCATCGTCGATTTCTTCCGACCAACCATCAATGTCGAAAGAAAGGCAAGCATTTCAAAGGCGAGGCAGATCACCGGAAGAAGCCCGCCATGCGTACCGGTGATCACGTACTTGCTATGGTCAATGATTTACACGTAATCTTTGGAAAGGGTCCCGGCGGACTAGCTGTTCCGAATGACGTTGAGGGACACGCACCCATGTGGAAGAAGAAATCTATATTTTGGGACCTACCCTACTGGAAAGAGCTAGAGGTCCGCTCTTCAATCGACGTGATGCACGTGACGAAGAACCTTTGCGTGAACCTGCTAGGCTTCTTGGGCGTGTATGGGAAGACAAAAGATACACCTGAGGCACGGGAGGACCTGCAACGTTTGCACGAAAAAGACGGCATGCCTCCGAAGCAGTATGAAGGTCCTGCCAGCTACGCTCTTACGAAAGAAGAGAAAGAAATCTTCTTTGAATGCCTGCTCAGTATGAAGGTCCCGACTGGCTTCTCGTCGAATATAAAGGGAATAATAAATATGCCAGAGAAAAAGTTCCAGAACCTAAAGTCTCATGACTGCCACGTGATTATGACGCAACTGCTTCCGGTTGCATTGAGGGGGCTTCTACCGGAAAACGTCCGATTAGCCATTGTGAAGCTATGTGCATTCCTCAATGCAATCTCTCAGAAGGTGATCGATCCAGAAATCATACCAAGGCTAAGGAGTGATGTGGCGCAATGTCTTGTCAGTTTCGAGCTGGTGTTCTCACCATCCTTCTTCAATATCATGACGCACGTCCTAGTTCATCTAGTCGACGAGATTGTCATTCTGGGGCCCGTATTTCTACACAATATGTTCCCCTTTGAGAGGTTCATGGGAGTCCTAAAGAAATATGTCCGTAACCGCGCTAGGCCAGAAGGAAGCATCTCCATGGGCCATCAAACAGAGGATGTCATTGGGTTTTGTGTTGACTTCATTCCTGGCCTTAAGAAGATAGGTCTCCCTAAATCGCGGTATGAGGGGAGACTGACTGGAAAAGGCACGCTTGGAGGGGGGACTCAATAATATGTAGGGACGGATATTCTTGGTCTGAAGCACACTACACAGTTCTACAGAACTCTACCTTGGTGACCCCGTATGTCGATGAACACAAGAACAGTCTGCGCTCCAAACACCCGGAGCAGTGTGACGACTGGATTACATGTGAACACATCAGGACTTTCAGCAGTTGGTTGGAAACACGTCTCAGAGGTGACACCACTGTTTGTGATGAGTTGTACTCGTTGTCCAGGGGACCATCTTCGACCGTATTGACTTACAAAGGATACGAGATAAATGGGAATACATTTTACACGATCGCCCAAGATCAAAAGAGCACCAACCAGAACAGCGGTGTCCGCTTTGATGCAGCAACCGAGAGGGGAAAGGACACATATTATGGTTACATAATGGACATATGGGAACTTGACTACGGACATGATTTTAAGGTCCCTTTGTTTAAGTGCAAATGGGTCAATCTGTCAGGAGGCGGGGTACAGGTAGACCCACAGTACGGAATGACAACAGTGGATCTGAACAATCTTGGATACACTGACGAACCGTTCGTCCTAACCAATGATGTGGCACAGGTTATCTATGTGAAGGACATGTCTACCAGACCGAGGAAAAGAAAAGATAAGGAAGCGAATACATCATACGATGAGCCAAAGCGGCACATAGTTCTTTCAGGAAAAAGGGACATTGTGGGAGTGGAGGGCAAGACAGACATGTCTGAAGATTATGAAAAGTTTCATGAAATTCCTCCCTTCAAAGTCAAGGCTAACCCAAGCATCCTGATAAACGATGAAGATTATCCATGGTTACGGCGCAATAAGCAAATGACACAAGCGAAGAAAAAGTGAAGACTTTCTCCCGCAACTATTATGATGATAGCATGCCAACTTTGTAATAGACGAGTATGATACCATTGTCCGTTTTGTGCAAGAAGTGCATCTAGTTTTTGCCGTAACCCTCTCAACTTTCTTGCACATGCCAACTTTCTTGCACATGCTATGTGGTGCCACCAACCGGGACCAAAGGCCTCTTTTCAGTAGCCCAAAGGGCGGGAAGCGGCGGCCTTTGGTCCCGGTTGGTGGCACCAACCGGGACTAAAGGGGGGGCATTGGTCCCGGTTGGTGGCACCAACCGGGACCAAAGGCCTTGCGCTGCCCGCGGCCAAAAGTTTAGTCCCACCTCGCTAGCTGAGAGGCACTAGGAGCGGTTTATAAGCCCTGAGTGCAGAGACGATGAAGAAGAGGCGCAATGCTCACGTTGCTTAGCTTCAAGCCTTGAGGAATAAGGTAGACTGCATCGAGCTATGTGCAGTGCAGTCTACACTATTCCGAAAGGCTTGAAGCAAATCAACGCGCATTGCGCCTCTTTTTTATTTTTAATCATTAAAAGCAAAAAGAATTTTCATAAAGAACTTTTTTTGATAGAAACTTTAATAGCAGAAAGAATTATCATAAAGTAAAATAAATAAGTAATTAGAAACAAAATAAAATAAAATAAATAAGTTTTTTGTTGTAAGTAGAAATAAAAAAAAAATATAGCAAAAAAGAAAATAAAAAAACTAAATACAGCAAAAAGAATTTTCATAAAGAACTAATGGCACTAATAGAAAGTTTATATGTTTTCTAAAACTAATGGCACTAACAGACAGTTTATAATTTTGCTGACCTAAAAGCAAAAAGAATTAAAAAATAAAGCAAAAAGAAAAAGAAAATAAATAATGCAAAAAATTTAAAAAACTGCCACCTATTGGGCCACCACGGCCTGAATACGACTAGAAACCCAACCTGGGCCAGGATTCAGGCCCGCAGAAGGCCCAATAGGCCAACAGACAGCACAGTGTGACATTAGGCCCGTAAGCCAGCATTTGAGAGGAGCTCGAGAGGGCAGCCGCAGTGGAGCTTATAAACCACTCCGAGCCCCTCTCAACTAGCGAGGTGGGACTAAACTTTTGGCCGCGGGCAGCGCAAGGCCTTTGGTCCCGGTTGGTGCCACCAACCGGGACCAATGCCCCCCCTTTAGTCCCGGTTGGTGCCACCAACCGGGACCAAAGGCCGCCGCTTCCCGCCCTTTGGGCTGCTGAAAAGAGGCCTTTGGTCCCGGTTGGTGGCACCAACCGGGACTAATGCCTACCTTTAGTCCCGGTTGGTGCGACGAACCGGGACTAAAGGCTTTGCTATATAAGCAAACACTTAGCAAATTTTCGACATACCTCGCCAGTTGCCACCGACGCCGCCAGGCTGCCCGTGCTCGCCGTCGCCGCCCGCTCCTCATCGCCGTCGCCCTGCGCCCTTGCCTCGACGGGTCGCCGCCCGGTGCCCGTCACCGTCGCCCTGCCCCCACGCGCCGCCCCGCCTCGTGCTCCCCTGCTCGCGCGCGCTGCCTCGGCGCCCCGAGCCCCCCTGCCCGGCCCGCGCGTGCTCGCCGGCGCCCTCGCCGCCCCCGCCCCGTCCCGGCCCCGTGCGCCGGCGCCCTCGCCCCCGCCGTCGCCATCGTCCTAGCCGCCCCCGCTGTGAGAGCCGCCGCCCCGGCTCTGTTTTTTTATTTTTATTAGTTTAATTTTTTTGTTCATATGTGATGTATATGTGTATGTGGCTATAATGTATATGTGAACAAAAAAAAATTTGTATGTATGTAGATGTTCAAAATGTATGAATATATATGTCAAAAATGTTTTTTTGTTCATAGAAAGTTTTTTGTTCATATATAGAAAGTTTTTATATATGACAATGGATATATATTCGATATATATGAGAATGATGATCCACATGGAAAAGTTTTATATATGAAAAGTTACAATTTTAGAAAAGTTTTATATATCTAGCTAGGAAGGGAAGAAGAAGAAAAAGAAGGATAGGAAAGAAGAAAATAAGAAGAGGAAAGAAAGAAGAAGAGGAGATATAAATAAGAAGAGGAAAAAAGAAGAAAAACTATTTTTTCTTCTTCTCCTCTTTTTTTTCTTCTTTTTTTTTCTTCAATCCTCTCCTCTATTCCTTTCTTCTTCTCTCCTCTTTTTATTTCTTCTTCGTTTTCTTATGTTTTATAGGGTCTGTCGTCGTCGATATATACCCCCTCCTGATAACTTCAACACGTGGGGGGGGGTCGATATACCCCCTCCCCGATAACATTATTTTCCCGTGTATGTATGTTGTCGTTGTCGATACTACCCCCTCCCGATAACTTCAACACGAGGGGGGATATAACTTCAACACGAGGGGGGGGGGGTCGATATACCCCCTCCTCGATAACATTATTTTCCCGTGTATGTATGTCGTCGTTGTCGATATAAAACCCCCTCCCGATAACTTCAACACGTGTGGGGGGGGGGGTCGATATATACCCCCTCCCCGATAACATTATTTTCCCGTGTATGTATGTCGTCGTTGTCGATATATATAACTCCCTCCCAGATAACTTCGACATGATGGACGGTCGATATGTATACCCCCTCTCGACCGTGATAACTTATACCACGGGGCACCCCCCGGCCCTCTCGCTCGACCAAAACTCTCGAGGACACCCAAACCCTAGAAAAAAACGATGTCGGTCTCCTACCCCCTCCCGCCGCGCCCCTACCCTTGAAGCATTGCCTAGGCCACCCCAAACCCGGAATAAACTAGGTCTACGTTTGCACTAATATATCCACCTGCTGTCATGTTTGTGTAATAATTGCCATGTTGTAATATTTGCAGAAACAATGGAGCACGGACGAGATGAGCAAGCAGAAGAGGTGTTCGGGGACATAATCTTAGCCGGAGGTGATATCTTGTCGTATCTTAACGACAATGATGGTCTGGAAGAACAGGGTGAAGAAGCTGGCTGCGGTGATCGAAGAGTGGAGGAGGAAAGACATGATTATGATGGCTCCGGTGACCCAATGCTGGTGCAAGAAGGAGCCCGTGGTGACGGCTCCGGTGACCGAACAGAGTCCGGCCAGGTAAATATATTAGTTAAGCCTGTGCTGACTAGCTAATTGATGCATTCATTGTTTTGGTATGTACACATATTAATTAACACTCGTCTTTCTTCTTTTTTCTAGCCCTCCAGATCGAGCACAACTGCGGTAAAGAGACGAGGCCCGAAGAGAAAGTTGCGCTCGGATGAAAGGTTTGAGATCACAGCAATCGCGCGCGACGGCCAACCGATTGAACCCCTCCGGACAAAGGATGCTTTTGCTGCTCAGTGCGGGGTTCTAGTTAGGGACAAGATCCCGATCAGCATCCACCAATGGTATAAGCCTAAGAAGGAAGACCCTGAGGTGTCTTATGTCAATGATATGCAGAAAGATGATCTTTGGACTGAGCTGAAGGCAAATTTCACCCTACCGCCAGAGGAGGATCCGGAGAAGCCAGTTATAGAGCAATTAATCAAGTCTCATGCTCTTAAGAAGATGGCAGACCTATTCAGGAGGTGGAAGAATGAGCTGAAAACGTTTGTCGACAAAGAAGAGACACCTGAATTCATCGGCCGGTATGAGAAGATCAGAGATCACTGGCCCGCATTTGTGGCCCACAAGACATCGGAAAAGAGTAAGAAGATGTCAGCGACAAACAAGATGAATGCTGCGAAGAAGAAGCTTCACCATCGCACGGGGTCAGGTGGCTACCTCAAAGCCCGGCCTAAGTGGGCCAAGTCTGAGAGGGATCTGCTTGATAAAGGGATTGAACCACAGACAATGAACTCGACAGACCGTTGCCGGACTTGGTTCTTCGGGGCTGGCGGAACCTTGGACCCTGTATCAGGGAGGTGTCGTTGGACGGACGAGCAACTTGCAATACCCGTCAAGAAGATTCAGCACTATATCGATGCAGCACAGCAAGGGACGTTCGTTCCAGATAGAGAGAACGACGAGCTCACAATGGCCCTCGGGAATCCTGAGCACCCTGGACGGACACGAGGCACGCCAGGCTCCGTTTCGTGGAAGGCTGGTTTTACGGACGCGGGCGGTTACAAAACCCAGGAGCGGAGGAAAAAAGTGGAGCAGATCCAAATTCAGCGTCTGCACGAAAGGGTTCAAGTGCTAGAGGAACGAGACGGCAATAGAGATGCCGAAACTGCCCCCGAAGCTACACCGCCATCTCAGCGTAGAAGCAGCGTGGCTTCCACCGAGCTGCCTTAGCTGGAGCATGCGGCTACTCCTAGCTACCCCGTGGATGCTATCACGGAGTCTCAACATTGCCACCTTATGGCGGAATGGCAGAACTTGAAAGTCAAGGCGGCTGTTGGCTGTGTTTTACCTACTGAACCCGGCGCAACCTACCACTGCCGGCAGATTCCAGAAGGATATGCTAGGGTGATGGTGGATGAAATAACGGAGGGATTTGAGGACCTCCAGCTTGACCACCCTACCGGTGAAGGGGAGACTCGACTGGGTTTAGCTCTAAAGACTCCATGCCTATGGCGGAAGGAGCTCATCAAGCTTCCGAACTGGACGGCTCCGGCGAGTAAGGGCACTCCGCCTCCTCCTCCGCCTCCTCCTCCTGCGAGTGATCAGGGCACTCAGCCTCCTTCTCCGGCGCGTGGCGGCACTCCGCCTCCTCCTCCGCCTCCTCCTCCGGCGAGTGATCAGGGCACTCATCAGCCTCCTTCTCCGGCGTGTGGCGGCACTCCGCCTCCTTCTCCGCCTGCGCCGGCGTGCCAGAGCAGCCAACCTCCTCCTTCTCCGCCTCGTCAGCAAGGGCAGAAGAGACCCGCCGCCGCTGCGGCTGCTCCGGCGCGTCGTAGTCCTTCTCCTCCGCCTCGTAAGCAAGGAAAGAAGACAGCCGCAGCCGCTCCGTCTGCTCTGCCGGCGTCTAGCAGTACAGCTGCCAGAGGCGGGAGGCAATACAGATTCGGTCCTTCTCTGAAGACTCCAGAGAAGTTACCATATGAGAGGACCGAGGAGGAGAACTCGAAGATCGTGCGAGCCGAAGTGAAGAACTTCTTTGAAGGGGACAAAGCAAAGAAACATCCACCTCCGGAGGAGAAGGTAGATCCGGTGAAAGCAAAGCGCACTCTGGCTGCCCTGACAAAACCACCAAAGTCTCCGCCAAAAGGCAACTATGAGCGCGTTCTTGCAAAGGCATATGCCGAAGCGGAGCGGTCGGGAAGTACTGTCAGTGATAAAAGGATGAAAGAACGACGAGCTGGGGAAAAAATTGCCCAGCTCGGCGAACAAGAGAACCAATCGTGCCCCCCGCTCAAGGTGTCAAAAGACATCGTCGCTAATGATCCGGGTATGGTGCCTGGTTATACCGATCTTGGAGATTACCTGCCCGACGATGTACATTATGAAATCATGGAGGTGGATGAACACAAATACCATTACGGGAAGCCTCTCGTCAAATATGTCAAATCTCTAAGCACGATGATGCGAAGACTACATGATTGGTACATGAAAACCTGCAGAGAGTCTGATGGGATGAGTACTTTAACGCTGAGAGTTAAACCGGAGCATGACCTCGTTGGAATTGAACTGCTGAATGTTCCATTTGAGGATTTCTTCCAGTTTTACAATCTAAAGTCCCTCGATAAAACAATGATCACTTGCTACTGTCTGTAAGTAGTACTACTTCTGTCATTAAGTCTCTCTATATAGGTCAGCTATTTCATTGCATGTATTTATACTTATCCTCACTATATTATGCAGATTGAAGATCGCCGAATTGAAGAAAAGACAAATCGGTGATATTGGGTTCATTAACACAAATCTCATAGATGATTATCAGGTTAAATTTCATGCCAAAGATACCGAGGCCAACTTGCTACAATCGTTGGTAATAAATCAAAACAAAGATATAATACTCTTTCCTTACAACTTCAAGTGAGTGTTACTGTCTTCTGCATATTCGGTTTGCCTTATTAGTCCAGGTTATGGTAATGTAATTGATGACTTATGCATGCATGCGCAGCTTCCACTATATTCTCCTAGAGATTAAGCTTGAGCCGGGAGTAGTAACCGTCTTAGACTCGAGACGAAAAGATCCCCAGGACTATGCGAACATGACTCAAATGCTCCAGAAGTAAGTTAAATCGATCATTATCCACCATATCAGCAACTTTGTTCATTTCCTGATATCAAGTAATTGTTTTCTTTGTCTGGCAGGGTTTGGAGAAAATTCACCTCAAAAGCCCCGGGACTGCCGAACCAGCTGCAATTTAGACACCCGAAAGTAAGTACTATAGTAGCATGTTCCGCGCATCTCCTAGTGATTCAAGCGCTAGTTTGATCAATACCATTTAGCATGCTTGCTTATCAGTTTGATTGACCTCTATTTCTTGTAAAGTGGTTGTGGCAGCAACCCGGGAATAATTACTGTGGATACTCCATTTGCGAGTCCATCCGCTACCATACCTGTGAGCGGGGCTACACTGAAGAACAATATGAAGTGCGTAAGCAATAATATTCACAATTTTATTTTATTACCATCATTTGTGTTGAGTTTCATTTATTCATATATATATGTATTGACCCCCTTCTTCAAATTAGAATTTTCGGAAGCGGGATCAACTCCTAGCACCAGATCGTATGCGAGGAATTCAAGAGGAATTGGCGGCATTCTTCCTTGACCACGTGATCGCTGAAAACGGAGAATACTATGTGGACCCTGTGTTCCTACAATATAATTAGGAGATTGTATTGTAAGAGATAATTATTGTATATATGTAGCCGGTAGTGTCGGATAGATATACGAGAACTTGTTGTTCGACCAATATCTCGGAGAAGGAGAGGTGGTCGATATCACTTCTCTCTGTATGCATATATATATGTTCATGACGAACTTCTGTTTCCTTCATTTGATTACTACCTAGCGTGTCTACTCCTCTCCATACGTATATAGTATGTAGCGTTGACAAAGCACGGAGATAAGAGAGGACACTTCTCTCTATTAATTAGCTAGCTAACACAATATATGAAACACCTAAATTAACCCCCCAAAACCCCAAAACCACCCCTCTAAAAAAACAAAAACCTCAGCTCCTGCCAGGTGCTGACGCGTGGATGCCTATTAGTCCCGGTTGGTGGCACCAACCGGGACCAAAGGCCCTCCTGCCTGGGCTCCCCGCACCGGCCACGTGGATGGCCTTTAGTCCCGGTTCGTGTAAGAACCGAGACTAAAGGGCTAGGGCATTAGTAACGACCCTTTAGTCCCGGTTCCAGAACCGGGACTAAAGGCCCTTATGAACCGGGGTAAAAGCCCCTTTTCCTACTAGTGGTGTTGGAAGATTTAATATGATGGAAGATAGACCCGAGGGCCATAGGTTTCACTAGTGGCTTCTCTCAAGAGCATAAGTATTTTACGGTGGGTGAACAAATTACTGTTGAGAAATTGACAGAATTGAGCATAGTTATGAGAATATCTAGGTATGATCATGTATATAGGCATCACGTCCGAGACAAGTAGACCGACTCCTGCCTGCATCTTCTACTATTACTCCACACATCGACCGCTATCCAGCATGCATCTAGAGTATTTAGTTCATAAGAACAGAGTAACGCTTTAAGCAAGATGACATGATGTAGAGGGATAAATTCATGCAATATGATAAAAACCCCATCTTGTTATCCTCGATGGCAACAATACAATACGTGCTTTGCTGCCCCTACTGTCACTGGGAAAGGACACCGCAAGATTGAACCCAAAGCTAAGCACTTCTCCCATTGCAAGAAAGATCAATCTAGTAGGCCAAACCAAACTGATAATTCGAAGAGACTTGCAAAGATAACCAATCATACATAAAATAATTCAGAAGATTCAAATATTGTTCATAGATAAACTTGATCATAAACCCACAATTCATCGGTCTCAACAAACACACCGCAAAAGAAGATTACATCGAATAGATCTCCACAAGAGAGGGGGAGAACATTGTATTGAGATCCAAAAAGAGAGAAGAAGCCATCTAGCTAATAACTATGGACCCGAAGGTCTGAGGTAAACTACTCACACTTCATCGGAGAGGCTATGGTGTTGATGTAGAAGCCCTCCGTGATCAATGCCCCTTCCGGCGGAGCTCCGGAACAGGCCCCAAGATGGGATCTCGTGGGTACAGAAGGTTGCGGCGGTGGAATTAGGTTTTTGGCTCCGTATCTGATCGTTTGGGGGTACGTAGGTATATATAGGAGGAAGGAGTACGTCGGTGGAGCAACGTGGGGCCCACGAGGGTGGAGGGCACGCCTGAGGGGGGTAGGTGCGCCCCCCTACCTCGTGGCTTCCTGCTAGATTTCTTTACATAGGGTCAGAGTCCTCTGGATCATGTTCGTTCCGAAAATCACGTTCCCGAAGGTTTCATTCCGTTTGGACTCCGTTTTATATTCTTTTTCTGCGAAACTCTGAAATAGGCAAAAAACAGCAATTCTGGGTTGGGCCTCCGGTTAATGGGTTAGTCCCAAAAATAATATAAAAGTGAATAATAAAGCCCAATAATGTCCAAAACAGAAGATAATATAGCATGGAGCAATCAAAAATTATAGATACGTTGGAGACGTATCAAAAACCTCAATAATCTTTTCACAAAAGTCAGAGTATATAGCAGTCATACATCTTTGAATGGCAACAGGTGCATTGCATAAAAAAAGGCATACATATATCAGCATAAGTTCCTAAAGGACAAGTAAAGGTGGTTTTCTCTTGATGAGGTTGTGATACATGTATTTGAGAGAAACCAAAATATCCATCCAAAATGCAAAAGTGTGTGTGCTTTGACAATCTTTATAGCATTTCATCAATGAAAGGAAAATGGTGATGATATTTTCTGGTGGCTTTATTTAATTTTCTGAAATCAATTACCATTCTATAGCTAGTCACAATTCTTTGTGGGATAAGTTCATTTTTATCATTAGGAACAACAGTAATTCCTCCTTTTAGAGGAACACAATGAACATGACTTACCCATCTACTATTAGCTATAGGATAAATTAATACCTGCTCCAAAAGCTTTAGTATTTCAGTTCTTACCATCTCTCTCATCTTAGGGTTTAACCATCGTTGATGATCAACAACGGGTTTAGCATCAGGTTCCATATTAATCTTGTGCTGACAGAGTGTGGGACTAATGCCCTTAACATCATCAAGAGTATATCCAATAGCAGCACTGTGCTTCCTCAGAGTTTTTATTAATATTTTCACTTCATGCTCTATAAGGTTAGCACTAATAATAACAGGATATATCTTTTTCTCGTCATGATTAGCATATTTGAAATTACCAGGAAATTGCTTTAATTCAAACATAGGACCACCTTTAGGTGGAGGAGGACCTCCTTGAGTTTCAACAGGCAAATTGTGTTTAAGGATAGGTTGTTGCTCAAAGAATATTTTATCTATTTCATTTCTTTCATGTAAGTGCATATTGCTTTCATGGTCTAGCAAATATTGTTCTAAGGGATGAGTAGGAGGTACGCCAATATAAGGAAGACTAATTATTTCATCCTTACTAGGCAATTCTTTATTATGAGGTTGCCTACGAAACTTAGAAAAATTAAACTCATGAGACACATGACCAAAATTAACACCGATGGTTTCTTTCTCACTATCTATCTTAGCATTGACAATGTTTAGAAAAGATCTACCAAAAATAATGGGACAAAAATCATCTTTTGGGGAATCAAGAACTAGGAAATCAGTAGGGTATTTTATTTTTACACAATACTTCAATATCTCTAAAAATCCCAAGTGGTGTGATAGTATCTCTATTGGCAAGTTTAATAGTAACATCAATATCCTCTATTTCAGGAGGTGCTATATCATTCATAATTTATTGGCAAAGAGTGAAATGAATAGCTCTGGCACTAGCACCCAAATCACATAAGCCATGATAACAATGATATCCTATTTTGACTGAGACAATAGGCATGCCAACAACAGGTTTATTCTTATCTTTAGTATCAGGTTTAGAAATTCTAGCAGCTTCATCACATAAGTCAATAACATGCCCATCAATATTATCGACCAAGAGATCTTTAAAAATATCAATGATGGGTTCTACCTTAATTTGTTCAGGGGGTTAAATGCTCTAATATTACTCATGTTAACCATGGTTGAAACCTTAGCATGTTCCTTTATCCTAACAGGGAAAGGTGGGTTTTCAAAATAAGCAGTAGGCACAACTGGATCAACATTATAAATGATAGTTTCATACTTAACAATAATTGGTTCTTTAATTTCTTCTTTAATAGGGGGATGATATTTAAACCACTTCTCCTTAGGGGAGATCAACATGAGTAGAAAATGATTCACAAAAAGAGGCTACTATTTCAGAGTCAAGTCCATATTTAGTGCTATACTTGTGGAAAGCATCGATATTCATAAAAGATTTAACACAATCAAACTCAAGCTTAATACCTGACTCTTTACCTTCATCGAGTTCCCAGTCTTTTGAGTGGCATTTAATTGTCTCCAAAAGATCCCAACTGAATTCGATAGTCTTCTTCATGAAAGAACCAGTACAAGAAGTATCGAGCATGGATTGATCATCATGAGAAAGCCGAGCATAATTTTTTGAATAATAATTTCTCACGAGAGCTCGTGATTGGGGCATGAATATAATATTGACTTAAGCCTCCCCCAAGCTAGAGTGATACTTTCTCCTTCACGAGTCCAAAAATTGTATATATAATTCCGATCACGATGAACTAGATGCATAGGATAAAGTTTTTGATAAAATTTCAATTTCAATTGATTCCAATTCCAAGCTCCAATATTATCACATAGCCTATACCATGTCAATTCTTTCCCCTCCAAAGATAAAGGGAAAACCATCTTCTTAACTTCATCTCCGGGTAAACCTGCAGGCTTAAACAATCAACAAATTTCATCCACATGTATCAAATGCATATCAGGATGTTTCGTTTCATCTCTTCCATAAGAATTAGCTAGCAGTTGTTCTATCATACCCGAAGGAATCTCATAACTAATATTTTTAGTAGGTGTAGTAGGTTGACGGGAAAATCTTTGTGTTTCTGGTCGAGGTGAAGATACCATGAACAAACCCCTCAAAGGATTGTTTTGAGTAGTAACAAGTGACAGTAAATTTCAGCACGTAGTATAAGTTTTTCCTTACCAATTTCCCCTTACCAAGAGTGCTTCACTCCCCGGAAATGGCGCCAAAAAAGAGTCTTCATGACCCACATGTATAGAGGATCAATCGTAGTCCTCTCGATAAGTAAGAGTGTTGAACCCAACGAGGAGCAGAAGGAAATGACACGTAGTTTTTAGCAAGGTAATTTCTGCAAGCACTAAAATTATCGGTAACAAGTACTTTGATAGCAAGATAATTTGTAGCAAGTAACAAGTAACAATAGTAACAATAAGTGCAGAAAGGTAGCCCAGTCCTTTTTGTAGCAAAGGATAGGCCGGAAGGGTCTCAGATAATAAGTAAAATGTTCTCTAGGTCACACGACAATTTCATTTAGTCACTTTCATCGTGTCGTTTTGATTCACGTTCACTACTATGATAATTTGATATGTGGGTGGACCGGTGTTTGGCTGCTGTTCTTACTTGAACAATCCTCCCACTTATGATATTAACCACCCTTGAAAGCATCCGCAACAACGAAAGAAGTATTAAGACAAAATCTAACCATAGCATTAAACATGTGATCCAAATCAGCCCCTTACGGAATAGCGCATAAACTAGGGTTTAAGCTTCTGTCACTCTAGCAACCCATCATCTAATAACTACTTCACAATGCATTCCCTCAGGCTCAAAGATGGTGAAGTGTCATGTAGTCGATGTTCACATGACACCACTAAGGGAATCACAACATGCATATCATCAAAATATCAAACGAATATCAAATTCACATGATTACTTGCAACGTGACTTCTCCCGTGGCCTCAAGAACAATAGTAACTACTCACACAACATATTCATCCTCAAGATCATAGGATTATAAATATCATAATGGATCTGAACATACAGTCTTCTACCAAATAAACCGGCTCGCATCAACTGCAAGATGTAATCAACACTACTAGTCACCCACAGGTACCAATCTGAGGTTTTTATACAAAGATTGAACACAAGAGATGAACTAGTGTTTGAGATGAGATGGTGTTGTTGAATATGTTGATGAAGATTGGCCAACCAAAGATGAGAGGGTTGTTGATGGTGACGATGGCTTCGATTTCCCCCACCGGGAGGGAAGTTCCCCTGGCGGAATCACTCTGCCGGAGGACAAAAGTGCTTCTGCCCAAGTTCCACCTCGAGACGGCGGCGCTCCATCCCTAAAGTCCTCTCCTTATTTTTTCAAGGTCAAAAGACCTTATGTACCAGAAGATGGGCACCGGAGGCGGGCTGAGGAGCCCACTACCCACCAAGGCGCGCCTGGAGGGGGTGGCGCGCCCTGGTGCCTAGTGGGCACCTGGGTGGCCCCCTCCGGTAGTTCTTTTCTCCAATATTTTTTATATATTCCAAAATAATTCTCCGTAAAATTTCAGCTCATTTGTAAATGTGCAAAATAGGTATCTCTGACATAGCTTTTTCAGGTCCATAATTCCACCTTCCGGTATTCTCCCTCTTTGTGTAAACCTTTCATATTATGAGAGAAAAGGCATTAGAATTAGTCCACAAAGTATTATATTACATAAAAAACACTATAAATAATAGTAGGAAAACATGATGCAAAATGGACGTATAATTGCCTCGTCGGCGGCCTCCTCCATGAGGTGCTCCCTCGCCTCTCGATCCTCCCGAGACATCGCCGTGCTCACCGCACCTAGCCGGCGGGACGCGGTGGATTGGTGCCCTCCCAAATGGGAAGTTCAGCCTCACAGGGAGTCGTGGAACCGGAGTTTCCACCGGTCATATTCCATTGCCGTGAGCTCCGCTGTTTGGAATGAGCAGACCTACTTCCTCTTGTGAGTCTCCCAGTCGGTGACCTCCTCCACCCATGTTGCCCATGCGTGTTCCCGGATGCTGAGATTTATCCTTTGCGGCGGCCGTGACGGAGGGAGCTCCGGGAAGTCGGCAAACCGGGCGGATCGGGCATGCGGCGACGACTCGAGGATGCATCGCTAGACGAAGAACCATGGGTGTGGCCGTGCGGATACACGCTGCGGGTCGGTGGAGGGGACATCCAGCCATTGGGAGGAAAGGGGGCGGCGAGGGACGCGCCAGCAGCGAGGCGAGGTGGAGGAGGGGGGGGGTAGAGGAGGGATTTACTCAGCTGCCGAGTGATGGAGTAAATATAGGAAGAACCGCGACGGCTGAGGATAATTTATCGTCCTCTAAGACCGATTGGGAGTCAGCTAGGTCCCAGTTAGAGGAGTAAAACTGAAATGTACTTCTCTAACCGTTTATTGGGGACCAGTTAGAAGTGGCTTTAGAGTCCAGTGCAACAAAAATAATAACATGTCATGGTTAACAATACAAATTAGTTAAACTGCACCGAGATTATTTTTTGGGCCATGCTCTTCGGTACTGCTACTTCTTGAGCATGCGTTCATTTTTCCCTTGAAGAGGAAACGGTGATGCAGCAAAGTAGAGATAAGTATTTCCTTCAGTTAAGAACAAAGGTATCAATGAAGTAGGAGAATACGCGCAAATCACCAATACCTGCACAAACAACCAAACACTTGCACCCAACGCGATAAAGGGGTTGTCAATCCCTTCACGGTCACGAACAAGACTGAGATCTAATAGAGATAGGTTTAAAAGATAAATAAAATAGCAAACTAAAGTAAATATAAGTAAATTGCAGTAAGGTATTTTTGGGTATTTTGGTTTATAGATGCGAAAATATATAATGGAAAATAGACCCGGGGGCCACAGGTTTCACTAGAGGCTTTTCTCTTGAAGAAAACATACGGTGGGTAAACAAATTACTGTTAAGCAATTGATAGAAAAGCGAATAACTATGAAGACATCTAAGGCAATGATCATGAATATAGGCATCATGTCCGTGACAAGTAGATCAAAACGATTATGCATCTATTACTATTACTTCGCACATTGACCGACTCCTGCCTGCATCTAGAATATTATGTTCATAAGAACATAGCAATGCCTTAAGCAAGATGGCATGATGCAGAGGGATAAACTCAAGCAATATGATATAAACCCCATCTTTTTATCCTTCATGGCAACAATACAATACGTGCCTCGTTACCCCTTCTGTCACTGGGTGAGGACACCGCAAGATTGAACCCAAAACTAAGCACCTCTCCCATTCCAAGAAAAACCAATCTAGTTGACTAAACCAAACCGATAGTTCGAAGAGAAATATACAAAGATATGTTAATAATGCATAAAATAGTTTAGAGAAGACTCAAATAATATTCATGGATAATCTAATCATAAAAGCACAATTCATCGGATCTCAACAAATGCACCGCAAATGAAGATTACATCGAATAGATCTCCAAGAACATCGAGGAGAACATTATATTGAAGATCAAAGAGAGAGAAGAAGCCATCTAGCTACTAGCTATGGACCCCTAGGTCTATGATAAACTACTCACACATCATCGGAAGGGCAGCAAGGTTGACATAGAGGTCCTTCGTGATCGAATCCCCCACCAGCAGAATGCCGAAAAAGGCCCCGAGATGGGATCTCACGGGAACGGAGGCTTGCAGCGGCGGAAAAGTATTTTTGGTGTGCCCTCTGGTATAGGGGAAATATTTGAGAATATATAGTGGTGGAATTAGGGTTGGAAGGTCTTGGGGGGACACAAGCCCTGGGGGCGCGCCCCTACAGCATGTGGCCTCCGCGTAGGGCTTCTGGTCTCCTCTTCAAGTCTCGTGGGTTTCTTCTGGTCCAAGAAAAACCACCATAAAGTTTTATCCCGTTTGTACTCCCTTTGATACTCCTTTTCTGTAAAAGTAAAAAACAAGGAGAAAAGAGAAATTGGCACTGGGCTCTAGGTTAATAAATTAGCCCCAAAACAAATATAAAATAGCATATTAATGCATAAAACATCCAAAACAGATAATATAATAGCATGGAACAATAAAAAAAATATAGATACGTTGGAGACGTATCAGGTACTCGTGTGTTCTGCCGCCAGCTATTGGCAGCCGTACGTTTGGAAGTATCATTGACTGATATTTTTTTTTCTGAAATGGCAGAGTTCCTACATTCTTTAGAAGAAAAGAGTTGCTCACTTAACTAGGGAAAACTGAGCGAAAACCATATTGCCTAGTCGATTATGGAAAATTGGGCGAAAACTATCGCAACTGCTGAGTGACACACACAAGAGACCCACCCAAACCACTTCAACGAGGGCAACGCCGAGACAGCATGCAGGCGTCGTCATCATCACTCCTCCCTAGAGGCGTCATGGCCATCCTAACCCCTGAGCAAATGGCTCTGACTTTGTCGTAGGCGATTGTCGACGGAACTCACACTGAAGAGGCCATGTGGGGTTGTATGAAGATCCGCGCCAAAAGACAACCACATGCAACCAGACAACACAGCTGCAACTCCGAGGAAGAACTACGAAGGACAAAACCAGGCACAGTTGGTGCTACGGAAGCTCGCTGAAAGGGCCACTGTATATAGCCAGTCATCGTATACCACAGGGCCCCGCCGCCATAGCTTCGACTTCACAGCAACAAACAAACCAAGGTAATCCCATGGACATGCCGAAGAAGGGTCGACTACCTGAACCATTGCCGCATCGTTGCCACAGAAGTCTGGACGCCACTACCGCCAACCACTGGTCCCGCTTGCTGATGCTGGGCTCCAAGATGAAGCTTCCAAGAGGGAAAACGACACCAAAGCGCCATCCTCATCTGATCACAAGATCAAGAGTTTCCCCTCGAGAGGCCGTGATGGCCGGATCAATGCAGGAGGGGTCTCACAGCAAAGCAGCGATGCCTCCAAGAAGGTTAACGATGGCCACAGTCGCCACCATCACTTGTCACGGCACAAGGCCAAGATTGGGTCTTCACCCCGCATCCACACCACCCCGGTCATGTACATCCTGCACCGGTGTCAGCAAGCCCAACAACAAACCGACCTGCAGCTGAAGAAGCACAGAGCCACCGCCACTGCAGCCAACCGCACCTCACGGAGACCACCGACAATCACCCTCAGCAGATCCATCCACCGTCGACCAGAAAACAAGGCCACCGGACACAGTATGGCCCGACGTGCCTTGGCGAGCACCATGTTTACAGGGAACGGTTGAGCACCGCCCGAGGCCGAAAACCTCCACGGTTCTCAACCACAACCATGAACCAGACACGCCGATGCACGCCGATGCGTGCCACCCCAGTCTGCTCCATCGCCAGCGACAACACCCTCGCGCGCAGAGAAGTCGCACAACAGAGAACCGTGCAGCCCGTCGCCGCCCCCGCCACAACACCGGCCCAACGCCCTCGCGCCTCCGTGTGCACCACCCCATAGCACCGGTCGGCTCCCTCGTGCCTCTGAGGGCACCACCCCGTAGCACCGGCCCCGCTTCTTCGCGCATCAGAGCGCATCTCCACAGCACCAGCCTGGCATCCTCGGGCCCACAGGGACATCTCGCGCGCGGTACAAAGAAGCCTCCAGATCGAGCCTGCTCCCCCGCCAAAGCCGCTCCCACCTTCCGCCTTAGACTAGTGCCAACGCGCGCCATGGCCAACGGTCCCGAGCCGCCACCTCTGCGCCGACTGCGGAGCCACCACCCGCCGCCCCCGAGGACGACCCCCAGATCAAACACGACGCAGCGCCCCTCCGCTGGCGTTGGGACGGTCGGGGGGGAGCAGCAGAAGTGCCCCGCCGCCACCTTCCCCAGAGCACGCGCGGCCTTCGCCGGCGACCGCCTTTGGTGGTGGCGAGACTGGGTGGGATGGAGCGGAACACAGTGGCGCTACAGGGGGCCGATGCGCGGGGGAGGGGGGGGGGGGTGGGGGCTTTGTGGAGCTCAATCCTCACACTTGACCAATTTTATAGTTAGCAAAAGAAAAATGGACAGAAGTATACATACATGTCCATGTAACGCCTTTGGTCATTTCCAAGCTTGTCCATAAACTTTACGGACACATTACAAACACGTACACACACGCACGCTCGCCCCGATTTATTGTTGGTTTCCGTTGTAAGTTGCATAGCTAATATTGTCTCAAAGTCCCGACTGGTCATCTGCATAATCAAGTGGACCGAGACCGCCGTGCCGTCGAAGATCACCTTGTTCCGATGCCACCAAATGCACCAAAACACAACCGATCGACCAGAGTAATATTATTCAGGTGCGAAACCCATTTCAGATCAGAGTTAATTAAAAGAAATCAACGAGGACGAAAAATGTCAGCATCAGATAGAACCTACACATATGATTGATATACTTTTCTGTTCCCCGGCCATTGTCTTACTAGTATTAATTTAGTTCTGCCCGATCGAGGACCATTTGTCTGCATCCGGGGGCGGTCACACTCTCGAACCAACCGTGATTATTTTTCAGCATGCAAGATAGATCGCACCTACTAGCAACAATTCCCGTAGATTATGGTCTGCCTGGAAGTGGCCGCCGGTATCGTTAGCACGGTAGCATTTGCACGTTTAGAATGTGTACATGATGAGAAGGCTACAAATAAGTCCAGGCAAATTGAACGGGCCGCTAGCCTTTTCAATTAGCAGCGAAAGATTCCCCATATGTGCATATGTAGGCTGTGATGTTTACAGCGCACCCAATGCATTGTTTATCTGCAAGTGTATAGCCATAAACATTTCATTTGAGCAATAAAGTTTGGTACCCAATTCGCAAAATAAAATAAAATAATAAAGTTTGGTACCCCTCAAAAAAATTGCCAGTATGCAGATTTTCAGGAAATAAAAACCATGCATCATAGTATGCCATTTTATGGAGCATTTTACATGCTAGCAAGATGTATTTAAGTTTAATTACAGATAATTATGTGCAACCCACTGATGACGACTTATGAAAACAATGAGTTAAATGCACATGAACTTGTCCCGCATGCTCGCTTTGGTCCATGATGCCGCAAACGCGATAAATGGCTCGCTAAACTTGTTTACGCACCCACTTTGCTACAAAAGCAGCCGAAAACACTTGCTGGACCAAAAACTCGGCAAAGGTCCTTATGACCTACTATAGATGGGGAAGCACCCCCCCTCCCCCCCGCTCCCCACTTCTCCTTAGTCAGCACATCCACCCCCGCACTCCCGCACCCCCGCCTCCCATGACTGACACCAAGCCTTTCATCCCTGCCGGGCCTCCCATCATCTGAGCCACAACGCCTCACATCCCATTGCTGCTGTTAATTCGCCAAATCTAGTGCTTCCGCCTCTTCAACCTGCTTCCTCTTCCTTGGTCTACACCCGCTACCCAACACAGCTCCTCCTCCTCTCTAACCGCTCCCTCTACCTCTTTAATTACTCAATTAGTTAAACATTTAGAAGTTAGCATTTTAGGTATACTGACCCTTGTTGTTTGTAGGTGTAGTTATGTTAGTTAATTGGCTTGGCTTCCTAAATAGTTGTAGGTAATTACGTGTAGCTAATTTTAGAGAAGTTAGAGCTATTTTCTAAATAAATTGTTTGTTCATTCCATGTCATTTCGTAGTCAATTAGCTAAAAATTGTTGTGTGCTAGGGTTCATGTCATTTGTTAGAAAATTAATTAGAAATTGCTCATTTATATTTTCTATGAGTGAGTTACCTAATTTTACGTTGCTATGTACGTGATTTATGATAATGTTCTGTGCCATGTGGTAAAAAGAGAATATAGATGTGTGTGTGTGTGTGTGTGTGTCAAAAATTATTCTTTGTCAAAAATTATAATAATGTTTTTTTAGGTTTCAGCACCAACCTGATGTTTAAGCCGCTGCCGCCGAATTACCACGGCATTCGGCTTCGCTCAGGCCATTGGGTAGCAGATATCTGTCTCCCAAGGGGAGAATAAGAAGCATTTGCTTTGCACGTTCAACACAGCGTAAAAACGGTGCGCTAGTACAAGTTCAGCGACCAACCTGTTGGGGACTCAAGTGCATCTCAACTTACCCGACTACTACGCTCTGTTTAGGGTCGAATCCTTACATCAGGACGAGGAGGAACGGTTGACCCATGCGCAGTTTACGGTCGAGGCTCCAGTAGGAACTACATGACCGCGCTTGTTCAGGTGAACCCGCATCTCTGCGCTAAGAACCACGCTCTCGTCAGATCTGTCAATGATGAGGGGGAGGTCAAGGACAACTGCCATGACTTGGCACGCTGCCGAGCCGAGCAGGAAAATTATTTCGCGAAGCTCCAAAAGTTCAACGACGAATTGGAGGACAGTGATGACCCGGTTCTGTGGAGTTGGCCCACCGCCAACAACCATGAGACGGCCCCCTTCAATGAGGAGGCGATACCTATTCTCTCTATTTTTACTCCTTGTTATCACGCTCCTTGAAGTAGGATAGTAGCAAGTTTTATGTCGATGTAGTAGGTAATCTAGTGTACATTTTAATAAATATTTGTACGATGTGAATGTGGTACCATGCTCTACTAGTGCAACCAAGCAGTTTCAATTTGTAATTTCTTATGCATGTGATATGGGATTGTGTATGTGATTGTGAATTATTTATTTCAAAGGTATTAGGATTTTGGCATTTTTCCATGTTATTGTGATGATATTAATATGTGTTCTTTTGGTTTTATTTTTCTTATAGCAGGTGCTTCGTAAAACATGAAGAGATTCGTCAAATCAATGAGGCTTTTAGAAAGTAGCGACCGTGACTACTGTTCCTCAAATGGTTCTATATCTGGTGTCACGAAGGACCATGATTTGTATAGTGCCAGTGAGGAGGAGGCGTGGGAGACCACTTCCAACCACAATCCATACGCTACCGGTGAGGAGAAGGAGGTACAAGAGAGGGGCGTGAGGATGACTCGGCGTGTACCTCCAGCTCCACAGGTAGGAGGAAGCACTTTGGGCATCACCATCGGATGTCCCGAAGCCCATGCGTGCTGAGCGCCGGTAAATTGTTATACCCAATGGAGGCAGGTAAATGATAACCTTACAACTTACTAACATATAATATTTTATCAATGACATATGATTTCCTTTCATTGTGTAGTCAGTGGGAACTCATTAAAGCGGGTTCACACCATATCCAGGTGAATCACCTTATTGGTGCTCTTCTGAAGGCACATTTTCTCGGTTAGTCATGATGATCCGCAAAGCTCCACTTTCGCCATGTTTCACCTGGGAGCACTACCAAGCCGCCTGGGAGTGACGAATGTGATAGCAAGGCCGGCCCGGATTAAGCGGGATCTGTGGGTAAGTACCTATGACACCCATTTGTCCATATCGGATGCTTGGTAGCTATTTAACTACTATATGCACTGTTATAGGATCACTTTACCTGCCAAGATGGGCACCTCGATGAGGTGTGCCTGAAGGTTGAGAGAGTTTTCAAGAACCATCTCTCCAACATGAAGAACATTGAGTGGTACAGGCTGTGATGAGAGCTCGGCCCCTAGATGAAGATGGTAAGAAGATGATCAAGTTTTTTGCTTGCAACACCAATATAGTTCGGGACGAGTACTTTTGGGTAAGTAACGTCATTACTTTCTACTACTTGCATCAATAGTCGCTTGCTCCTTCTAGTCGTCATATGATGTATTATGTATAAGTAGGTAAGGCAACCATGGATCGCAATCAATTGTTGGGCGACTTTGGCGGATATGCGGTGCAACCCAACGTGGCAAACGCGACACATTGTGAAAAGGCAGGACTGACTATGAATAAAGGGTTTGTCACACATCTAGGGGAGCCTCAACCTGAAAGCTCTCCACGAAAAAATTGTATGCGCAACCCAAAGGTCAATTTTGTCTCTAGGTGCGTCTATGTTTATTAATCATGATGCTTTCTCTTCTAGGCAAGACAACAACCTGGGTGCACAACCATAGGGGAAATGGGGGCGAGGGGTATTGTGGCAACTCAACCAAGGAGAAGATGGATCTGTGCACATCTTTGTATCAGGAGAAGTACGAGGACAAGGCTAATCCATAGGACCAGACTCCCGGTCCGGAGTTGGTGATGAGGGCAGGAGGTGGGAAGAAGAGTGACCACCACCTCATTTGCAATGGCGCAATCGCCGCCTCCTTGGATGTCAATCTATATCAGATCCAGGCACAGAGAACAAGCCCAAGTCCCTCCATAAGGAGTCGTCCGACGACTCATTCGTGTGATATTGCACGGCTGCAGGTTTGTATCTTTCATACTCATGTCTTTTACATTATCTTGTTATAACCTATATATATTTGAGACTGTAATGACATATTATAGGCAATGTTGGAAGCATAAAAAGCTGCGCGGGTGATAGGTCTCCAACGTATCTATAATTTTTTATTGTTCCATGCTATTATATTATCTGTTTTGGATGTTTTATATGCATTAATATGCTATTTTATATGATTTTTGGGACTAACCTATTAACCTAGAGCCCATTGCCAGTTCCTGTTTTTCCCCTTGTTTTAGAGTTCCGCAGAAAAGGAATACCAAACGGAATAAAACTTTCGCGATGACTTTTCTTGGACCAGAAGACACCCAGGAGACTTGGAGTACAAGTCAGAAGAGTCACGAGGTGGCCACAAGGGTGGAGGGCGCGCCCAGTGGGGTAGGGCGCGCCCCCCGACCTTGTGGGCCTCTCGGTGACCCCCTGACCTAGATCTTCCTCCTATATATATATATATATATATATATATATATACATATATATATATATATATATATATATATATATATATATATATATATATTCTCAAATACCCCAAAAACTTCCAGGGGGGCGACAAAACCACTTTTCCACCGCCGCAACGTTCTGTACCCGTGAGATCCTATCTAGGGGCCTTTTCCGGCATCCTGCCGGAGGGGGATTCGATCACGAAGGGCTTCTACATCAACACCATTGCCTCTACGATGAAGCGTGAGTAGTTTACCACATACCTACAGGTCCAACCTAGTAGCTAAATGGCTTCTTCTCTCTCTTTGATTCTCAATACAAAGTTCTCCTCGATGTTCTTGGAGATCTATTCGATGTAATACTCTTTTGCGGTGTGTTTGCCGAGATCCGATCAATTGTGGACTTATGATCAGCTTATCTTCGAATATTATTTGAATCTTCTTTGAATTCTTTTACGCATGATTTGGTATCTTTGCAAGTCTCTTTGAACTATCGATTTGGTTTGGCCAACTAGATTGGTTTTTCTTGCAATGGGAGAAGTGCTTAGCTTTGTGTTCAATCTTGCGGTGCTTGATCCTAGTGACAGAAGGGGAACTGACACGTATTGTATTGTTGCCATCGAGGATAACAAAGATGGGGTTTTCATCATATTGCTTGAGTTAATCCCGCTACATCATGTCATCTTACATAATGCATTACTCCGTTCTTATGAACTTAATACTCCAGATGCAGGTAGGAGTCGGTCGATGTGTGGAGTAATAGTAGTAGATGCAAAATCGTTTGGGTCTACTTGACACAGATGTGATGTTTATATTCATGATCATTGCCTTAGATATCATCATAACTTGGCGCTTTACTAGCAATTTCTCGGCAGTAATTTGTTCACCCACCGTAATAATTTCTATCTTGAGAGAAGCCTCTAGTGAAACCTATGGCCCCCGGGTCTATTTTCCATCATATAAGTTTCCGATCTACAATTTTAGTTTCCTATTTACTTTCTTTGCAATCTTTTACTTTCTGTTCCATAAACCAAAAATACCAAAAATATTACTTTGCCGTTTATCCATCTCTATCAGATCTCACGAATCAAATAACCGTGAAGGGATTGACAACCCCTTTATCGCGTTGGGTGCAAGTTGGTGTTTGTTTGTGCAGGTATTCGGTGGCTTGCGTGTTGTCTCGTACTAGGTTGATACCTTGGTTCTCAAAACTGAGAGAAATACTTACTCTACTTTGCTGCATCACCCTTTCCTCTTCAAGGGAAAAACCAACGCTCAAGAGATAGCAGGAAGAATTTATGCCGTCGTTGCCGGGGAGATCTACGCCAAGCCGAAATATACCAAGTACCCATCATAAATTCTCATCCCTCGCATTACATTATTTGCCATTCGCCTCTCGTTTTCCTCTCCCCCACTTCTAAAACGATTTTCGAAAAGTTTTGCCTTTTTATTCGCCCTTCTTCCGTTCGATCTTTTATTTGCTTGTGCTATCATGTGCCTTCTTTTTGCTTGCATCTTCGCTTGCTATAAGTTTATGGATCCTCATCAACTTGCTAATCTTTTTAAGAGATTCAGTTATGATGAACCAATTGCTAGTGAGTTGAGTGCACTAGATTATCTTTATGAAGTTTTGCTTAAGATCCATGAATCCAAAAATTGTGATGAAGTGATTCACGACAGATCTTTGAATGAAAAGCATGATTGCAACGATGCTATTATAAATTCTATTAATGTCAATTATGTTAATAATAGGCAAAATTCTTATGATCTTTAAAATTTATTTAAGCCCTGTGACGAATATGAGATTGATAATAGTGTTTGCAATAAGTGGGTTTGGAAGAGTGTCAACTTTAGATCCCACATATTTGGAGAATGTTCAATCTTACGAAATTTTTGATAAAAGTGGGTTTGGAGAGGTCATGACTTTAGTTAATGTTAATCCCACTATTTTGGAAGAGTGTCAACCTCGCATGCATGTGGATCGTGTTGAGAATATGTTATATGATAGCTATTCCGTTGAATTCGCTTATGATCCTACATGTAATTATTATGAGAGAGGAAAATATGGTTGTAGAAATTTTCATGTTAAAATTACCTCTCGTTAGTTTGAGATTGCTTTTGTTTCTTTCTTCTTCCTTGCATATGCTAGCTTTTGCTTTCCTTGATAATTTGTTTGCCTATAAGATGCCTACGCATAGGAAGTATGTTAGACTTAGATGTGTTTTTCACATGCTATATGATGCTCTCTTTGTGCTTCAATTCTTGTCTTTCATGTGAGCATCATCGAAATTATCAATGCCTAGCTAAAAGGCTTTAAAGAAAAGCGCTTGTTGGGAGACAACCCAATATTTTTCACTGCTGTTTTCCAATAAATAATTCATCCAGCTTCTGTATAGATGTTGTTTTGTGTTTTACTTAGTGTTTGGGATAGCTTACTGTGATAGTTGAGTTGATCCTGCTGAAAAACAGAAACTTTTATGCTCAGGAAAACAATTCTTATTTTTTTACTGGAGCAAGGAAAAACTCTGAATCTTTTACACAAGATTGATATACGAATTTCCTCTGTTGTCCAAACGTTTCAGAATTTTTGGAGTTACAAAAGTATTAGAACAATTCAGATCTTCGCAGGCTGTTCTGTTTTTGACAGATTCTATTTTTCGCGTGTTGTTTGCTTATTTTGATGCATCTATGGCTAGTATCGGGGGGTATGAACCATGGAAAAGTTGGAATACAGTAGATATTACACAATATAAATAAGGAATGAGTTTACAATTGTACCAAAAGTAGCGATTTATTTTGTTATACTAGCGGAGCTTACGAGATTTTCTGTTGAGTTTTGTGTTGTGAAGTTTTCAAGTTTTGGGTAAGGATTTGATGGACTGTGGAATAAGGAGTGGAAGCGCCTAAGCTTGGGGATGCCCAAGGAAACCCAAGGAAATATTCAAGGATAACAAGAGCCTAAGCTTGGGGATGCCCCGGGAAGGCATCCCCTCTTTCGTCATCGTATATCGGTAACTTTACTTGAGGCAATATTTTTATTCACCACATGATATGTGTTTTGCTTGGAGAGTCTTGTATGATTTGAGTCTTTGCTTTTTAGTTTGCTGCAATCATCCTTGCTGTACACACCTTTTAGGAGAGACACGCATGAATCATGATTTATTAGAATGCTCTATGTGCTTCACTTATATCTTTTGAGCTAGAAAATTTTGCTCTAGTGCTTCACTTATATCTTTTTAGAGCACGGTGGTGGTTTTATTTTGTAGAAATTGATGAAATCTCGTACTTCACTTATATTATTTTGAGAGTATTTAAAACAGCATGGTAATTTGCTTTGGTTATAAATTAGTCCTAACATGATAGGCCTCCAAGAGGGATATAATAAAAACTTTCATATAAAGTGCATTGAATACTTTGAGAAGTTTGATTCCTTATGATTGTTTTGACATATGAAGATGGTGATATTAGAGTCATGGTAGTAAGTAGTTGTGAATTTGAGAAATACTTGTGTTAAGGTTTGTGAGTCCCGTAGCATGCACGTACGATGAACCGTTATGTAACGAAGTTGGAGCATGAGATGTTTTTTGATTGTCTTCCTTATGAGTGGCGGTCGGGGACGAGCGATGGTCTTTTCCTACCAATCTATCCCCCTACGAGCATGCGCGTAGTACTTTGTTTCGATGACTAATAGATTTTTCCAATAAGTATGTGAGTTCTTTATGACTAATGTTGAGTCCATGGATTATACGCACTCTCACCTTTCCGCCATTGCTAGCCTCCCTAGTACCGCGCAACTTTTGCCGGTACCATACATCCACCTTATACCTTCCTCAAAACAGCCACCATACCTACCTATTATGGCATTTCCATAGTCATTCCGAGATATATTGCCATGCAACATTCCACCGTTCCATTTATTATGACACGCATCATCATTGTCATATTGCTTTACATGATCATGTAGTTGACATCGTATTTGTGGCAAAGCAACCGTTCATCATTTATACATGTCGCTTTTGATTCATTGCATATCTCGGTACACCGCCGGAGGCATTCATATAGAGTCATATTTTGTTCTAGTATCGAGTTGTAATTTTTGAGTTGTAAGTAAATAAAAGTGTGATGATCTTCATTATTAGAGCATTGTCCATGTGAAGAAATAAAAAGGAGAGAAAAGGCCAAATAAAAAAAGAGAAGGCCCAAAAACAGAGAAGAAATAGAAAAAAGAGGGAAAAAGAGAGAAGGGACAATTTTACTATCCTTTTGCCACACTTGTGCTTCAAAGTTGCATCATAAGCTTCATAATAGAGAGTCTCCTATGTTGTCATATTCATATACTAGTGGGAATTTTCATTATAGAACTTGGCTGGTATATTCCAACGACGGGCTTCCTCAAATGCCCTGGGTCTTCATGAGCAAGAAAGTTGGATGCACACCCACTTAGTTTCTTTTTGAGCTTTCATACACTTATAGCTCTAGTGCATCCGTTGCATGGCAATCACTACTCACTTACATTGATATCTATTGATGGGCATCTCCATAGCCCGTTTATACGCCTAGTTGATGTGAGACTATCTCCTTTTTATCTTCTCCACAACTACCGTCTATTCCACCTATAGTGCTATGTCCATGGCTCACGCTCATGTATTGCGTGAAAGTTGAAAAGGTTTGAGAACATAAAAAGTATGAAACAATTGCTTGGCTTGTCATCGGGGTTGTTCATGATTTAAATGTTTTGTGTGATGAAGATGGAGCATAGACAGACTATATAATTTTGTAGGGATAAGTTTTCTTTGGCCATGTTAATTTGAGAAGACATAATTATTTTGTTAGTATGCTTGAAGTATTATTGTTTTTATGTCAATATTAAACTTTTGTTTTGAATCTTACGGGTCTGAACATTCATGCCACAATAAAGAGAATTATATGGATAAATATGTTAGGTAACATTCCACATCAAAAATTCTGTTTTTATCATTTACCCACTCGAGGACGAGCAGGAATTAAGCTTGGGGATGCTTGATACGTCTCCAACATATCTATATTTTTTATTGTTCCATTCTATTATATTATCTATTTTGGATGTTTTATACGCATTAATACACTATTTTATATGATTTTTGGGACTAACCAATTAACCTAGAGCCTAGTGCCAGTTCCTGTTTTTTTTCCTTGTTTTAGAGTTTTGAGAAAAGGAATACCAAATGGAATAAAACTTTCGCGATGATTTTTCTTGGACCAGAAGACACCCAGGAGACTTGGAGTGCAAGTCAGAAGAGCCCTGAGGCGGCCACAAGGGTGGATGGCGCGCCCCTCGACCTTCTGGGCCCCTCAGTGACCCCCTGACCTAGAACTTCCTCCTATATATTCTCAAATACCCCAAAAACTTCCAGGGGAGCCACGAAACCACTTTTCCACCGCCGCAACCTTCTGTACCCGTGAGATCCCATCTAGGGGCCTTTTCCGGCATCCTGCCGGAGGAGGATTCGATCACGGAGGGCTTCTACGTCAACACCATTGCCTCTCCGATGAAGCGTGAGTAGTTTACCACAGACCTACGGGTCCATAGCTAGTAGCTAGATGGCTTCTTCCCTCTCTGTGCTTCTCAATATAAAGTTCTCCTCGATCTTCTTGGAGATCTATTCGATGTAATACTCTTTTGCCGTGTGTTTGCCGAGATCCGATAAATTGTGGATTTATGATCAGCTTATCTATGAATATTATTTGAATCTTCTCTGAATTTTTTATGCATGATTTGATATCTTTGCAAGTCTGTTCGAACTATCGATTTGGTTTGGCCAACTAGATTGGTTTTTCTTGCAATGGGAGAAGTGCTTAGCTTTGGGTTCAATCTTGCGGTGCTCGATCCTAGTGACAGAAGGGGAACCAACACGTATTGTATTGTTGCCAAAGATCGTGTTTTCATCGTATTGCTTGAGTTAATCCCGCTACATCATGTCATCTTACTTAATGTGTTACTCTGTTCTTATGAACTTAATACTCTAGATGCAGATAGGAGTCTGTCGATGTGTGGAGTATTAGTAGTAGGTGCAGAATCATTTCGGACTACTTGACGCGGACGTGATGCCTATATTCATGATCATTGCCTTAGATATCGTTATAACTTTGCGCTTTTCTATCAATTGCTCGACAGTAATTTGTTCATCCATCGTAATAATTTCTATCTTGAGAGAAGCCTCTAATGAAACCTATGGCCCCGTGTCTATTTTCCATCTTATAAGTTTCCGATTTACAATTTTAGTTTCATATTTACTTTCTTTGCAATCTTTTACTTTCCGTTCCATAAACCAAATATACCAAAAATATTACTTTGTCGTTTATCCATCTCTATCAGATCTCATGTTGCAAATAACCGTGAAGAGATTGACAACCCCTTTACCGCGTTGGGTGCAAGTTGGTGTTTGTTTGTGCAGGTATTCGGTGGCTTGTGCGTTGTCTCCTACTAGATTGATACATTGGTTCTCAAAACTGAGGGAAATACTTACTCTACTTTGCTGCATCACCCTTTCCTCTTCATGGAAAAAACCAACGCAAGCTCAAGAGGTAGCAGCGGGCCACAAATATGGAAGAATGAAGGAGGAAAAGGGAGGACGTCGAGGCCATGATGAACAGGCGGCTTTGCTGCAAGAAGTGGCGGCATGAAAGATGCACAAGCCAGAGTCAACATTAGTACTTCCGCAGAATAGCCACCAATATTAACCGACTGACCATTGTGATGGAATGTTAACAAAAATATATGTAGACATTTCATCAAAGACTTGAGGCTGTGAAGAATGCCACTCCACCTCCCCCCCTCCTCAATAGGCGTAGAGCTCGTGTCAACTGAGTTGATCTTCATCACGGAGAGGTCGTGTCGGCGAATTGCATGATTCTTGTATGTGAAATATCAATGTTGTTAAGTCACTATGCTTGTGTCGGTGAATTTCTAGGTGGTTATCTAACTTTTATGTGGCATGTGAACTTTGTATGGTAATTGACTTGTTGCTGGTTTGTGTGGATTATGTGTGATGTATGAATGGTGCTAGCTGACTATATGGCTATAATTTTTTTTCCATTGACGTCTTAACAGGTAGTAAATTATTAAAATTACCCGTGGGGGCTTTTGCTGAGTATTGACCTCCACAAATTTCCCTGTTACTGAGGGCCCGTTCGGTATCACTCCACTCTGCGGCTCCGCTCCGGGAGCGGACGGAGCTGTAGCTCAAAAACATGGAGCGAGCAAACAGCCACTCCACAGATTCTCGGAGCCGGTGGATTACCGAAAATGGCCTGAGTATCCTACTCGATAGCTGTGATGCGTTACTGTTCCCACCCACTCCAGCAGGTGTTTTGCCGAGCTTCAAGTGTTGTCACTCGGCAAATTTCTCCGCAGCGAAGAGATGTAAATAAAGATGTAGACAAAGAGTCACCGCACTCAGGAAGGTGGGCCACATGGCGGAACCAAGAAATATCTTTGCAGCTACACCGGCTACTTTGGTAGGTGACTCGGAAAACTGTTTCTGCACGTGAGACGTTAATTTTACAAGTAGTTGCGGAGTCCTCGACGAATTGCACTCGGTAAACGTGCCACCGACGTCACGGACCCGTCAAACCGAAATTGTCGTGTCACGTGACTCCTAGATGCCAATTTCCATGTCACGAGTTCTCAGCAAAAAAAAGTATTAGTCGAGTATTAGTTCGTTTACCGGGCATTATTCTGACAGCTCTCGTCGGAAGGAAGCCCTCGCCGAGTACACACTACTGCCGAGTCTTGTTCTCGGCAAAGGGATGTTGTGTCGTGATCCTGTGAAACGGAACTCGGCAAAGACCTTGGCACTCAGTGAACACTAATTTTCCATTAGTGTTATTTACTATCTCTAACAGGTGACTATTCCGCAGTTCTTACTTACTAGGGTCCTATATGTATTTTTAGTTTGAGTTCTCATATGTTTCCTCATAGTTTAACCAATCTTATGACTTTCTTTTTTGCCTTCAAGTATAGTTGTCTTTCAAAGTTACCACACTATCCTGTGTTTTCTCCTAGCAGAACGATGGCCAGCTACAAGGTTTGAAACTACATTTGCTAGTCGCTATTCGTTAGCATAGTGGAACTGTCATTGGCCCGTCTTTTGGCCATCGTGGAGGGTCCAAAAAGGGTATAGCGCACCTATAGGCAGTTGTTTCACAAAAACCATTGGTATTTTGGATGATTCACGTGGCCGGATCCACTAGTCCAGCTGTACGCTGATCTTAATCTCGACAACAGGAGAGTCCATTGTACACATAACGTAATTTTGTATGTTTGCGCAACCACATGTACCTTTAATTTGCTGGTGTCTAGAATATGATTTCCACTAGATCCAAGCCAGATAACCAGGATCCAACGACTCATTATTTGTTTAAGGTTGGCCCATTTGTCTTAGGCTTGAGAGGGGCCTTAGTGTGAGCACACACTATAGTGACAGAGTGGACGCGCGCTTGCTTATAAACCCGAGACTAGAGGCCAGGTTCCATAGCATCTACTGCTACAAAGATTGAGTTGATCACCCACCGATCGAGGTAAACAGTTCCACTACACGCATCGTTCTCTCATTAATTCTATTCTGCCGTGTCTCATGTCTATCTCGATGTTGAACCAGCTTCTGGGTCAGTGGCTACGTACGGACGGAAGCTCATGGACGACTTGGACGACTCACTCCTGTTCATGCAGTGGGCTCTGAGCACGCTGCAGAACGAGGAGGATCAAGGAGGAGCCGTCGAGAACAGGGCTGGCTTCCCATGCCTCCAGGCGCTCCACGATTCCCCGGAGCTCGCGGAAGCACACAACCGGCTGAGCTCCGGCACCGATTCCCGCCCCGACGGTGGGATCATCAGCCCATCCCCCGATGCGGCCGTGCAGCAAGTCAGTAATTCCACGTTCACGTCGTTACCGGCCTCGGGCAGCATGAGCAGTACCGGCGCCACCAACACCCACTCCATGAGCTGGAACTTCAACGCGGCACACCCGTCCAGCGTTGGCGGCGGTACACAGGCTGCGAGAGCGCCGCTTCGTTCAGGCGTGTCGCAGCCGACGAGGAGGGCCGCCGCAAGGAAAGTCGGCGCTTGCGCGCAAGACCACATCATGGCGGAGCGGAAGCGCCGGGAGAAGACGAACCAGCGCTTCATCGAGCTCTCTGCCGTCATCCCCGGCCTCAAGAAGGTGCCTGACTTCCCCGTGTTTTTCCACGTGTCCGAATATTTCTCCATGAAATGCATAGTTTTTCTTTCTTTTTGCTCGTGGGGTCAAATGCTTAGTTAATCTGTTAATGTCCTCGCAAAAAAAAATCTGTTAATGTGTTTATTAAAATTTGGGTCCATCAGATGGACAAGGGAACGATTCTTAGCAACGCAACGAGCTATGTGAAACAGCTCCAAGAGAAGGTCAAGTCCCTGGAGGCGGCCGGCGGCAGCCATAGGAGAGTTGAGACCTTGGTGCTGGTCAGGGAGCCAAGCCGCCATGCCGTGCCGAACAGCGATGAGGGGTCCAGTTTGTTCTCCTCAGCAGCCCGGATGCCGGCGAGGAGCCAGCGGCTGCCCGAGATAGAGGCAAAGCTTTCAGAAAACAAGGTGATGTTGAGGATCCACTGTGAAATAAATGGAAAGGGTGTTGTCGCCAGGGTTCTTGCGGAGTTGGAGGAGTTCCACCTTTGCATCGTCCACAATAATGTGATGCCATTCACGGAATCCACCGTGATTATAACCACCATGGCAAAGGCAAGTTTTCATCTACTTTTATGATGGTACCTTGAAAAGAGGGCCGGGTATTTGTGTGATTTTATCAAGACGAATAGAGTCGACCAAGTTTATAAGGGATGCTAGGCCAAAAATCTCACAATGGCATGATTAATTAGCTACAATCATGCAAAACTCTAACAATGAACAAGCAACTATTAACCGAAACCAGACTCCACCATCGATTCCAAACCAACGATCGAGAGCCAAAAAGACCTAGGGATAGGGTGAAGAAGCTATTCGACAACACCTTCAAGGAAAAAATAGCTTCTCATGGGTGTTAATGTATCGGCACACCCAACGCCACCACCCCATCGAACATTAGGGAGACTAGACTACCCAGAGGCCCCTTGGAACCCCATAACTAGGACGAATAGATGAATGCATTTTTTTCCACCCGGATGGATTCCTCTCAATATTCACTTTCCTTGTTCTCCACTGCATATTTTTTCTATAGATAGATATGCATACCATGCTATAAAACGCACACTTGCAAAGTATAATACAATAAGACAAAGAAATTGTCACGTAGCACCTCAAAATCACCTTAACCCTACAGACATTAGATTGTTTCATTTGGAAGTGGATTTTCGATTTTTCTAACATAAAATTAGTACCATTTTCAGATATCCAATATAGTACTTTATGCAATTCAAACTAAATGTAAAATTTCTAGTAGGACATGAGTCACATGACACATTCTTCAAGATAGTAATTTGACGGCCATCTTATCTACAAACATGTTCTGTGATAAAAAAATTATTAAGGTATATTTGATAATAAATATCATAATATCAATCTAATCCTTTAGATACTATTTCTTTGTAGATAGTGAAAATTAGAATTGCTTAAATGATAAAAGTGTAGGAATAGTTGAACTTTAGATCGGAGGCCATAGTATGTCACTACTTAAAAGAATCTATCCCTCCTCATTTAAGTTAGAGAAACAATGGAAAACTGGCACAATATTGATATTGTGTGCAATTCTATTATACATGACCATCAATGTCCTTAAGGACTTTTGACATTAAATTTGTGGTGATCGACTAACTTTCACGTTCAGGTGGAGGAGGGCTTTACAGTCAATGCAGAGGAAATAGTGAGAAGACTCAACTATGTAATGTACCAAGATAGCTGCAACAAGAGTTGTTACTAATAATGAAGACACGAGCCCGAATGAAAGACCACTTTGGACAGATTAAACATCTCAGATTGGCCTTTCTTTCTGCCTGCCTGAGTATATATTCAAGGCGGGTCTTCATTCTAAACTGCCTCAGAAAGCAATTTTTTCCGAGGCAGGCGCTTCTCCCCTGAGGTTTTGAGAGAGAAGCCCAAGAAAACCCGCTTTGTATAGCCTTTTTCGTGACCGTGTTTTTCGGCTAGTGTCAGATGCCATGTTTAATAAAGTCTGTTGTGTAGCAGTGGTGGGATGCATGTTCGTTTTAGGGCATCTCCACAGAGTGGTGAGTTAACTGTTGGTCAAATTTGCCATGTAGAATTCATAATATGCGGCGGAGAATAAATGAAGCGATTGAACAAAATTGTTAATTTGTACCTGAACAATCTATGCATAGGCTCTCTATGTGGAAAACTGAGGCTCTCTAATGATGGGATCAGTTGAGAACGTTTAAAAAAAACTACCCACAAATCAGCACACAATCTATTGGAGCCATGAAGACCATGAATCAGCTAGAATAGAAACTCATCATGCAAACATTATCTCGTAATCATACTCATTTGCATATCTTACGTAACAAAAAATTCATCGTAAAAAAAACCATTTTCATGTCTAGTGTACCGAATTTTGTGATAGACTGCAGTATTGTATGGTCTAGTTGAGCCAGGCGAACCGGTGAGTCGTTGAGATAGGTTAACGCCGCAGCTATGCATGTGTGAGTTCGTTGGCATGGACGTGCTTTGTCGATGCACGTCATTAGCCGGTGGAGGTTGCATGTAGAAGAATTAGTGGAGTAGTTGCACATGACGGGTGCCTAGAAAGTGGATCATGCCGTTGGCCTCCGACCGTGTGAGTTATAGAGTGAGCTAAGGATTAGTTGGTACTGTGAACGTGTGTGAGCCTGTTGTACTAGTACCTATTTTTAAACTGAACAAATGAATGAGAAAGAGGCCGTGAGGGCTGGAGAAACCAGGTAACCACGGTTGGTCGATCGAGGGGCGGGGCACAGAGGAGGTTGTGGAGGCTCAGGCATGGCGGGGTCCGGCGAGGGGCGGCTTAGGCGCGGCGGGATCGAGCGAGGGATGGCTAAGATGGCTGCGGCGGGTCTGGTGAGTGACAGTCGCTGCGAAGTCCGGCGAGGGGCAGAGAGGACGAGGTTGGGGAGGCTTGGCCGCGGTGGGGTCGTGCGAGGGGAGGTCGCTGCGTGGAACGGAGAGGAGCGGCCGTGGCGGAGTCTGGCAAGGGGCAGAGAGGCAAAGTCCGGCGAGGGGTCCGTCCAGAAACGAGCGCTTGGGGCAGGGACGATGCTGCGGGGCCTCCAGCTTGGATGGCTGCAGGAGGCGGACGTCGGCGGTGTGCGGAGGGAGGAGGCCGTCGGAGGCGCGTGGAGGCAGGCGGCCGGGCGGAGGCCCGGCAGAGTCCGTTGGAGGCGCGCGGAGGCAGGCGGCCGGGCGGATGCCGTCGGAGGCGGGCCGGCCGGGTGGAGGCCGTTGGAGGCGCGCGGAGGCCAGCGGAGGCCGGTGGCATGCGAAGTCTCACGAAGACGGGAGGAGGCCAGCAGTGACGGGGTCCGGCGATGCAGCGGTGGCTTCTGGAGTATTGGTGCGGTGCCAGGCGAAGCACGGGCAGGCATCTCGATCGATGGTGGGTGGTGGGTGGGTGGAGACAGAGACGTGCGTGGTGGGTGGGGCCCCTTGCATTGGTGGGTGGAGAGAGAGGACGTGGGGGCGTGGGAGAGAGATCGGGGAGCATGTGGAGCGGATGGTGCCACCTCATCGATCCAGGAGATCGATCCGCGAGATGTGTTTCTTTACTTTGCCGTCTGCCTCTACTACTACAGACGGCAAAGATTTTTGCCGTCTGCATTTTGTATTACAGACGGCAAAGTGTGCACTTTGCCGTCTGTAATACAAAACGCAGACGGCAAAGATCTTTAGAATCCCCAAAAGTATCTTTTATTTTTGTAGACGGCAAAGTGAGGTCTTTAACGTCTGTCTTTTTTTCGTAGACGGCAAAGTATATTTTGCCGTTAGTTTTTCTTTGCCGTCTTCTGATGACGGCAAACCCTTTCTTTGCCGTCTGGCCGACGAAAAGCAGACGGCAAAGACGCCTCCTGACGGCAAATTAGTTGTTTCCCGTAGTGCGTCACCGGGGAAGTTCTTTTGACAAGGCCATAGTGATCCTCTTCCCTGATGCATGCGTGCCTTATGTGTGTACAGTTTCTCATCATGTGTGTGTGTTCATGAGAGAAACCAAGAGAGATGATAGAATTTTGAGAGAGGAGAAGAAGAGGCGTGCGAGAGGCGGCACCAACAGGCAGGAGCAGGCGGTAAGGTTTTTAAACCAAAGCAACAGCAATGGGCACCATCTAGATCCACTGCACTGACGCGGAAGTAAAATTAAAGACTGAAAAATTTAAAGGCAAAGTGGTAGCTGAGCTCGAACATCATCAACGCACCCTACAGCTCAGCCTTCTTTGGCCCTTCTCGACGGCATCGCCTCACAAACCAAAAGTAGCCTCGTCTGAGGGTCGACTATGATCTACTCCCTCAATCCCATAATATAAAAGTGTAGTGTGAAAAACGCTCTTATATTATGGGATAGAGGTAGTCTCTCACCACTAGGCCAGCCAGAGACATTACCCACACCAGGTTCTTGAACTCGACGGCGTGAACAAAGAACAATGAGGAAGGGAACCAGGAATTCGAGGTGAAGATTTGAATGATGTTGGACATAAGGGCATGGCCAATGCATAGCCCTAGGGTGATGCTTCGTAGGCCATGTACGATCGGATGTCAGGAAAAAGTAGGTTCAGATGAAGTAGTGGGATCCTCTACAAGAGGTGGGTGCTTGGGGGGAGAGAAACTACGGTCCGGTGCATAATGCTGAAAAGGTTGAAGTGGAGAGTAGAGATGTGTGTATAGTGGGAGTCTTTATTTTCTATTTTTTGATGAGGCCCACGAGTGGAAGGTTGCATTGTGAAGAAAAAAAAATCATTGTAGATGCCTCAAACTACTTTTTGTCATGGGGTATCTGTATTCATATGCCCAGGGGCAAAGCCAGAAAATTTAGCCAATGGGTTCATTCACCGATCATCAGGATTCACATGATTCGGTATGAATTTTTTGGGTATGAATTAACTAAGTGTAAAGTCCAAATTCACACGCATTACAATAAAAGTATAGCACTAAAAGGCAGCCTAATCAATAGAAATTTTATTGCTTAACACATATAGTTGTTACATAAAAACTGATAGCGCGATACATACCGGTTGGATGAATTTAAATAGAGCAGTACCAAAATAACTTCGCAGCTTCATGTGCAACTTCTCACATTCCTGAAAAAATTGAAAATATAAATTAGTTTGACAAGTTCAAAATAAGTTTCATCTGTCAAAGTTAGTTGGTGGCCAGAAATGTCCATTGGTTAAATATCTTTGTCTATCTCACCTTGCTTCTTAGAATTTCTTGTGTGGTCTGAAATTCCCTTCTGATCAATACACATATCATAAGATAGATCATCTAACTTAACTTTTATCTGCATAAATGCTTTGAAAGCCGAGTTGCATCAACAACCATTTGATGTACCTTGCTTACATCTAGGAATCGCCTTGAAGTGTTTGCACCATTTTTTCGCTTTGAGAACTATTCTCCCAATGCCTAGATCAATCAAGGTCGATGATTTTTTTAGGAAATTAGGGCAATGGGCGTTCCCACGCTAGGCTAGATTGGACATGCGTAAGAGGAAGACTTAATGATTGATCTCATATGGCTTGAATTCGGATTGGGATGTGCCGCTGCGGGCTTGCCATGGCGACCGAGCGATGTGGAGACCACGGCCAAGAATTGCCGAGTTGGGAGGCGATTAAGTCGATTTAGGAGGAGCCAGGGAGCGTACGTCTCTGAGATTGGAAAGCGATCAGTCGAGTCCATCCGGGCTATTCGTGTGGGCTTTTAGTCGGGCAAGTTACATTAAAGCATTTTAAATTGATCAAAAGGCTTCTCGCTTGGGTTTTGTAGTTATGTTTTAGCGATAGTTTTGCTTTTTGCTCTTTTGTTTATGAGGCTAGGAATCATAATTTTGAGGCTCACAAACTCGTCAAGTTTGCATGTAATTTGAGTATAGGTAGACACATGTGGTTGGGTAATCCTCATGACCCTCCATGTGTACCTATGGACATTCTTGAGTAATAAAGTGGCGAGTTTCTAAAAAAAAACCAAAAACTATAAACGTACTAGTACGTGGCAGGGAAATTCGTTGGGTTCAACTGAACCCAACGGCTTTACTCTATCTCCGCCCCTGCATATACCATCACTGTACATGCCCTGGGTGCGCCCGGCATCAAGAAGGAAAACGCGTCCACAAAATTCAGGAGAGATGATGAAATGGTTGTACCTTAAGCGACGGCCGGCGGTGGTACATGGTGGTTGAACTTTTCCATGTGGGTTTGTACGGATGGATACTAGAATGAAGTAGGCCTTTGATTATGTAAAAAAAAGTATGCCTTTGCAAGCAGTACGATGTTAAATTATAGTCAAAGCAAGCTGTACCTACCTAGTTGTTGAATATTTTAGTAAGCTGATGATGAAATGGTTGGTTACAGGCTAAGCTTTGGATTCTTCGATCTAGATGGGAGATGGTAATAGCGACTATTTTCAATCGGTTTGGATGACGGCCGCATAATATGATACGTGTTTAGCCACTATATCCTATTGTCTAGCCGGTTGTGGCTATGATTTACTTTGTTAGCTTTTATGTATCTTTGCTCATTTTGCGAGTTGTACTCGGATACCAAAACTTGTTATTTGCTACAACTTTTTCAATAATATGGCCGCATGCATCTTTCGGTTGCAGAGGCCTTGGGCAATCCTCCTTTAAAAAAAGCTACTTGAAAAAATAAAGAAAAATAAAATAAGAGACAAATACACCCGTCAAGTTGCACATGATGACCACTTTAGTGTCTTAAGTTAAAAAATACATAAAATTGTTGCTCAACCACTTTAGTGTCTAAAGTTAAAAAAATACATGAAATTGTTGCTCACACTTGTCTCGTGGTGCAACTATGGTTCAACGTCTCTTTCTCGCCGTCGAAGCACCTGCATGGCATGCCAGTGTGGCGTCAAGCACACTGTAAGTGGTTGGGCAGGAGCTGGAGCATTGTATTTTTTATGAAAACACTCTGAATTTGTACCAAATCTAATAAAAAATCCTCTGAAATATGATTAGGCATCTGTATAACCGTTGGGTACCACCTGTGCATGACCAGTACAAAGGAATAATTTATATGTAAAATGTTAGGCACTCCTACCCCACTACCAGGGACATGCAGGCTGGATCTTTGCATTTTTGCGGAAACCCATCTGAATTTGTACGAAATCTGCTAAAAAAGGCATTCAAACAGAGAGTGGCGTTTTGGCACATGGGAGTGCACGCTCCTGGTTTTCAAAATGTGTTTTAAACATATTTAGAAATGTTAAAAAATTCTAAATAAAAAATTGGCGTGTACATCTCGATATTGTACATGCTCACAAAGTCGTTACGCGAAAAACTAACAAGTTATGTTTCGCGTGTGAAAAAGACAAAATTCAGTGTTAAAAAGGGATTTTTCACAAGACATCTTTTTCTCTTGTTTACACAAGCCACAAAAAGAAGTCGTTTTCTCTGAACTTGACGTGCACACAAATAATGTCGAGATGTATGCGTCAAATTTTTGTTTAGAATTTCTTTCACATTTTGAACTATTTTTTTGGTGACAGAAGCGCGCGCTCCCATGTGCCAAAGCAATTTTTTGATACAAACACCATTATGCATCTCTATGAGCGTTGGGTACCATCTGTGAGTGAACAATAAAGATGGATAATTAATATGTATGGTATGGCCCGTGAAGCACCACTATGTGTCTCTGTCACAACTACAAATCCAAACAGCACTGACTCGCCAAATTATATCATCACTGGTGCGCTTCTATCCAAGATGGGTTGTCTGGCCGGTTAAATCACCGACCGCCTGACATGTCAATGATAACTATCAGGCATGAGAAAAAGGAATATAGTTGACTTTCCACTGCCTGCACGGCAGCACGCAAATTACAGAGGCAATACAAAATACAAGAAGCAAGTATAAAATTTTCATTTTCATATTTCATACATACACAAAGACAGGGACATCTACTAAAATATCCTTTGCCAATACAATTTGATATACACTACTAATACATTATTTCGACTACACTTTCATGTTCACATAATACTAAACATCTAATACATCAAAGGGTAAACTTCTTGCTTTGTGATGTCCTTCTCCTCAACAATGTTCTTTACAATATTTAACCCTTTGGCACTTCCATTTCGTTCGGGGCCAGGTCATCAACGACACACCACCTGAAGGATCATCATCTTCGCTTATCAGGAAAGCAGGTCTACTCAACTCCGTCATCAAACTCGTCAGACAATATTTGAATTCTACCTCGGCTTCGTCCTTTATATTATCCTGGTCATACTAAAGTTGGCTTACTAACCGAGGCAAGTCAATTGTACTTACTTACGGGTTGATCTTTTTGTACAGTGCGACCGAAAAATAATGACATGTTAAAATATAAGGACAACTTATATTATTTTTAATATTAAAAATTCCTAATTAATATAATTTCAGGGAAATTTTAATGTTGCAAGTGTAGTTACCCAAGTTTGAGTTTTTACACTTGAAGAGTTTGCCGAAAAATATTTTTTCAGATAATCTGTTGGGGCGCTCAACCCTGGAGGCTGTCCATAGGGACAACTCCTTTACTCTGAGGCCCTTGAGGCATAAAAACATACTAATTGTCCCTTGCAAAATTTCACTCAATAAGGATAG